>NC_044505.1:22713093-23040593 GCF_902362185.1 Chanos chanos
ACTGGAGAGGCTAGTGCGCCGGGAATATCCAATTATTCCAACGCCGAGTCCGAACGATAACAAATAACTGGTGTCCCCGTTAAATGCATTTTTAAGAAGATATCTGAACAGCAGTAAACGTTCATGGAGAATATTATTCGGCGGTTGGACAGGATCGAGTTAGACATCAAAGAGTAATCTGCCCCTCAAACAAGAAGACGAGCGGGAAATAACTCTGTTTCGGTAAGTTTATTTCTGTAGCCTGCTAGCTTTTGTCTTCGACTGCCGCACACTCGGATACGTTCGCATTTGTTCATCTGCTTTATCCCTTAATGTGGTTGAATGTAACTTTTGTACTAATTTTGCTTCTATAGGAAGCTGTGCGGAGAATGCATAATGCTGAAAACACGCACAGATATGATCCACAGACAAGGTAACACAACGTGTTGTTGGTAGGCTATATCATGGCGATTGTTTCATAAGAGCACCTGGAATCCTAAACGAACTTTTAATCAATCTTCCTTTCTTCTCCACTTTTTTTTCTCTCCAGCATCCTGCAAGACCTATTGAGATTATTGGAACGAGTTACAGGATGAACCAAGAAGAGAATCTGGAGAACAAAGAGGGGGGCAGGATCGCCGCTCGAACGAGGCAAAGGAGGAGAAGAGTAAGTCAAAACATAATCATTTCCCAAGTAGTTCTTCGACTTTTTCCTCCATTTGCTATTTTCAGTGATCTAATTTCTGTTTTCACTGTTTTGCAGCTGCACAAGGCCAGAGTCAGTGTTCTTGAAACTGAGGAAGAGGCTGCTATATGGAAGACTGTGTAGCGGACTCAAACACAAGGCCAACGGTTGTGCTGGTGCAACATATTTAATGATTTAATAAAGGCCTGAAAATACACACAGAGATATTTTATAATCTCGATCAATGGCTGCACAGGTGCTTAGCGTAGAGCTAACACGGAGAATCTCAGCATAGTAATGAATTCGTTACTTCTGTTAAATACAGGTTTTTGTTTCTCATTAGTTTTAAACAGACACCATTCATCAAACAAAATAACAGGTCTTTTGCACAGTTATTATCCAACAGATGAAAGAAAAACACACATTCACTCACGTTCTCATTCACCACAATGAAATGTACACTCACACGAGCCATTTTCATTCATTTCACACTTGCGCTAGCCGCCAGCCCGAGAATTACTGTACTAATCAATACGGTACCTTCTAGAAAACATTTAACGTAGTTTAACACGGTAAACACAAACAAGGATTACCAAACCATCACGGTAAATTAGTTCACTCAAACATCACCAGCTCACCTGAAAATACACACAGAGATATTTTATAAACTTGGTGAATGGCTGCACAAGTGCTTAGCATAGAGCTAACACGGAGAATCTCAGCATAGTAGTGAATTTGTTCGATACCCCGTGACTAGCAACACGTGGAGCACTACCTAGTGCGGCACTGCCACCTACTGGGCGCCAATGAACTTGCTGGTAATAAAGAACAAGAACTGTACGAAGTATATAGACATATGGGCTGTCGACTCCAAACTCCTCTGCTGAACTGAAAGAAAGACGGATTACATAATGTCTCACTGTGCTACAACTGCATCAGTAGATATAATTTCTGAAGAGGAGGACGCCATCTTGGATGGAAGGCCAGCGTGGGTCCTCCCATCACAGAGTTGTCTGCACTGTGTGGGGTGCTACAGAATAGACTGGACAAAGAGCAAAACTATGTTGTGTATCACCATGCACGAGTTGGTGCGGATAGATTTGCAATGGAGACCCCAGAAGCTGGGTTGCTCTTGGCAATGCTCAACATTTAGTGTTTCATTTATGTTCCCAAAAAGCATTTATATTATATGCTATGATATTATAGTATATTCTTTCTAATGTATTATATTCTATGTTGTACATTGATATATATATATATATATATATATATATATATATATATATATATACACACACACATATGTGTGTGTGTGTGTGTGTGTGTGTGTGTCAATATGCCTTATAATTTAGATTATACTGTATTTTCTTTATAATAAAATTTGTGTAATTCATTTTTGTTTAAGTTAAGTGATTGCATACACACACTGTGAACATGTCCTTTGCATTTAACCCATCCAACACACCAGTAGTGAACACACACACCAGACACAGGAGCAGTGGGCAGCTTTCCTTGGTGACCATTGGGGTTAAGAGCACGCTCAAGGGCACACAGCCGTGGATGATGGGCCTGGAAATCAAACCAGCAACCCTCCAGTCACAAGCCCGGTTCTCTAACCTTTAAACCATGGCTGACCATCTATCTTCCAGACTATCTATACAATCTACCTATGAACATAAAACAACACCACCAGTATTGATAATATTAATAATAATAACAACAATAATATTTATAATATAAGCCATATGAAATGTCGGGGGGGGGGGGGGCACAATAGACCAATGGGGAAGGGTTTTAGAGGAGAAGCAAGACATTGCTCAACCAATCCAAAGTAAGACTTTTGACCAATTGCGGGATGCCTGGTGGCCCGAGGTGTGAAGTGCAAATGTTCCCTTGCAAGCACCCCCAAGGGATTATTCACCATGGCAACTATGGGCTCTAGGCAGACCCCCAAACCTGGCACATATTCAGGAGTATTCTATGCTGCGGAGTATCCGGGAATATACAGGAGTATTCCAGTGCGGATACACCTCTTTTCACGCAGTGGAAGTGCACACACTGTTTATTTGGACATGATCACTACTTACTGAAACAATTGTATTACATCAGAGCAAGCATTTTGATTACATGATCAGCTTGTCCTCTGTCTTGACTGAAGAGAGACCTGGGAACGGGGCGTGACTTCTCTTGAGTAATCTGATTGGTGAATTCAAAAATCCTAGCTGTAATGTCCCACGAGGGCAAACAACCAAAACCCGCTAATTTCGTTCTACAGTTAAAACGCAGCTTTACAGTTGCAGCCTACAGTTGGCCTTAGTTCACAGGGGAAAAAAGTTTGCTCTGGTAAGGTACTTGGAGGATAATTATCGGGCTGTTGTTCCCATTTTTCGTATAAAAAAATTTCCATTTCGACAAAACTACCAAGTACTGGGTGTTTGGACGACGGAGCCTATTACCGAGGCCAGGTTTTGCTACTGGTAAGCTGCTCATTGCATGAAGTGTATAACATATCTTACTTTAGCTTCCTCGACGCTGCCTGATTGTGTAAAAAAGTCAGACGAGGGAAAATTCGGAATTGCAAGAAATATAGTCGGAATTTTAAAAAATAAGGTCGGGATTCTGAGAAATGAAGTCGGAATTGCGAAAAATAGGGTCGCAATAAAGCAGAAAAAAAAAATTGTAATGTGGCGGGAACGGGCTTCCGTAGTTCTACAGTTGAGACTTGGCGTCTGTTTGTTAAATTCATATCAGGCGACGAGTCCGATGAGAATTGTTAACTTGAGGTAAAAAGCTACATTTTCTACGTTAGTTCTTCTAAGTGCAGACTTTTGAAATCCAGATCCTTTAAAGTAATTCTTTTAGAAAAGCTGCTCACGAAATGTTCTCTCTCATTGATCAGCCAGTAAATAGTTAGTACGGGAGGTAATCCATGCCAAAATGAAAACGGCAAAATGAAAGTTCAAACCCCGGTTTGACATTTCTTTTTCAAAACCTGTGCGCACATATCCTGCCATTTAATTTTCGACATGAACGCGCTGTATCTGCCATAATGAAAATGCAAAGGCAAACCAGCATTGCGTTTTCGTTTCCCACTTTACCTTGGGCGTTGGGCGTTACCGAAGACACGGACAATATCTCCAAGCCTATCTAAAATGACTTCGACTCTGAGTAAAACGAAGTCCTCATCCTGACAATTCGCTAACTTCGCTCACTCGCCGTCTCTGGGAATGCATGCGCCATTAGGCGCTTTCGGGCCGAACAGTTCTAGGGTCTCATTTGATAAGAACTAACATACGTTCTAGGGCCTTTTTTCTGTTTGCATTCGCACCACTAGTAGGAACGCTGAAGTGACGTAAGCCGGCTGGCCGTACAGCAGCTAAGAGCTGTTGTTAACGACTAACCATGGATAGCTGCACATTTTTAAGTACAAATTTAATGACTTTTAAGACCTTTTAAATACCTCCGAAAGGAAAAAATACCATTACTGCGACAAAAGAAATCGACAAACTAGACTGCAGCATACACAATTAACCAGTTTTATTGAATTTGAATGACAGAAATATTGAGCGCACATTAGGTAACATATAACTGCCTAATTAACGAAAATAATACTGTATGGCGACAGTACTTGTCCAATGGAAAAAAATGTCCCCCTGCATTTATGCATTTACCACCACAATAGCAGTGAATGACTCGGTGGACATAGTAGTTTTCGGGTGCTAGCATAGCGCTTGTGCCTGACGCTTGCTCGTAGCATCGTGTTTTTTTTTGTTTTGTTTTGGGTTTTTTTTCCTTTTTCCCCGCCGCAGCCCTCAAATCGTATCAAAAACTAAATGTAATACGTTCTAAGACTTTATATTTTGCACGGATCTTTAAAAATGGCGATTGCAATCATCGTGCGTCTGGACCAATGGCTGTACGCCTAGGTCACAAGAGGCGCTTTCGCACCGGAGGAACTTTTCCATAGTTCTTAGAACTGTCGGAGAAAGTACCCCCTTTTTCGCGTGTTCGCACTGCAGGAACCTAGAACGATTATAGTTCTAAGAACTCCGTTTTGAGGGGCTTTTTTAGCTCCTACTTCAGGGTAGGTACTTTCGCAGCGCAATAGGAACCTTGTGACATAGGTGTACAGCCATTGGTCCAGACGCAGGTATACGACGATTGCGACCGGTAAAGACATGGTTTTTATGTTTTATTTTACCGGTATTTTATATCTCCCAACAATGACCATTTCTGCAACGTCCAATGTATATTTTTTTATTGAAGAGGTAGCGTACACTCCGCTTCGGCAGGTGCTTGTGTGTCCGCTTGTGTGGCTGTGATCCAGATTTTAACCTAAAATAAGAATGTTTATCCAGCCTACGATTTGAGGGCTGCGGCGGGGAAAAAGGAAAAAAAAACTAAACACGATGCTACGAGCAAGCGTCAGGCACAAGCGCTATGCTAGCACCCGAAAACTACTATGTCCACCGAGTCATTCACTGCTATTGCGGTGGTAAATGCATAAATGCAGGGGGACATTTTTTTCCATTGTACAGGTACTGTCGCCATACAGTTTTATTTTCGTTAATGAGAAGGCAGTTATATGTCTAATGTGCACTCAATATTTCTGTCATTCAAATTCAATAAAACTGGTAAGTTGTGTATACTGTAGTCTTGTTTGTCGATTTCTTTTGCCACAGTAATGGCATTTTTTCCCTTTTGGAGATATTTAAAATGTCTTAAAAGTCATTAAATTTGAACTTCAAAATGTGCAGCTATCCATGGTTAGGCGTAAACAACAGCTCTTAGCTGCTGCACCGTCTGCCGGCTTACGTCACTTCAGCGTTCCTACTGGCGGTGCGAATGCAAACAGAAAAAAGGCCCTAGAACGTATGTAGTTCTAGGGGAAGCTCCCCAGGGGGTAGTTCCTATCAAATGAGACCCTAGAACTGCGCTGTCCGAAAGCCCCTAAGGTTCCTATTGCGCTGCGGAAGTACCTACCCTGAAGTAGGAGCTAAAAAAGCCCCTCAAAACGGCGTTATAAGAACTATGATCATTCCTGCGGTGCGAACACGCGAAAAATGGGGTACTTTCTCCGACAGTTCTAAGAACTATGGAAAAGTTCCTCCGGTGCGAAAGCGCCTATTGTTACCTCTATTAGGCTTTCGGGCACTTTCGCGGTCACATGTCTTCCACTATTAAGGTCCGTGTCTTCAGTAATGCCCATTTCTCCTTAACATATATTTGCATGTAGGCGAACTCGAAAATGAAAAGGCAAAGTGGGAAACGAAAACGCAATGCTGCTTTGCCTTTGCATTTTCATTTTGGCAGATACAGCGCGTTCATGTCAAAAATTAAATCGCAAACTGGGATTTTGCCATAGGATTATCAACTTTGTCTTTTCGTTTCCATTTTGTCTGATTTGTACCGCAAAATCTGTTAAAAGGAAAAGACTAACAAACGAAATGAAATTACAAAAAGATATTTTAATTTTATTTTTATTTTTGTCAGAAAAGACTCGTGTTTGTCTTGAAAATGAAAATGAAAATCGAGTTATCTAATTTCATTTTTCATTTTGGCAGGATATGTGCGCACAGGTATTGAAAAAGAAATGTCAAACCGGGGGTTTGAACTTTCATTTTACGGTTTTCATTTTAATTTTGGCATGGATGACCTCCCACAAGTTGGCAAGTGTGCTGATAAATTAATTTATACATGATGTAACATTTAGCCTGACATTTAATGTCTTGGTTCAAACTAATCTTATCTTAGATGAGTGCATTGTCTTAACCTCATTTTCCTCTACCTCTGTTCTGTTGTATCATGTATCTGTGTTATTCTGATAGGAAATGTGTGTAAATAAAGAGCAGTTTTGCATGAGAGTGTGTATACTCTTGATTAATTTGATGATTATCTTAATGAGGGTGTATGCATTTACTTACACGGTTCTTTGCGATTCTAATAATTATAATAATCGGGATGCGTGTAATTAGTCAGGAGACAAGTGACAAGATGGCCACTGATGAAACAAAGATGTCGTCCACGTCTGTGGGGCAGTCGTGTGGAGTTCTTCCTGAATCACATGACACAGGTAGGAAACACTCACCTGTTTCACTGAGTGTCCTCCTTCTGTATTCTGGTCCTCTCTGTGCTTGTGTAGGTTGGTAGGTTGGCGTGTGTGTGTACAGTTTGTGTGTTTGTGTTGTAGAGCTGCTGAAGACAGGCGTGATGAAAGAGGAGATCTCACAGTCAAACGGTTACACCCGAGGAAGAGACTCGTCCAACAGACCTAGCATCAAATACACTGAGGAGGAGAAACCCATAGACAAAGACTGTCTGTGTAGGGCAAGATCTCTTGGACTGATCCTGTAGACTCTCTCTCTTTCTCTTTCTGCATGTAAAGGGTGCAGTGGTTAAAAGCAAAATTCAAACGCTCCCCAGTTTCTACAACATCATAATGTTTTTGACTGATGTATGTTTGGCAGATATTTGGTTTTTAAGCACTCTCAGGAAAATTCAAAATGTTTTTCATCGTTAGCTGCTGAAAATGAAAAGTAAAAACGGGCACGATAGAGTTAAATGTCAGTGTGAATGCTGAACTGTGTCCCTATACTGATGGTCCCATACCCAGATAGTATTGGGTCTTATCAGACTGTAAGGGCTGCCCTTTTAGGGTTAGGGTTAGTAGGGTTAGTGTTATTTAGAGTGTATTTTAGTCTGACTGAAGTCTATTGTTGTTATGTAGAGTGTCTTTTAGTCTGACTGAAGTCTATTGTTGATATGTAGAGTGTATTTTAGTCTGACTGAAGTCTATTGTTGTTATTTATATTTTTCTCCTTATTTCCCCAGACTGTGAGGATTGCCGGTCTTTCTTCATTGGTAAATGTGAGGTGCATGGCCCCCCCACATTCATCCCCGACACCCCCGTGCCCATAGGGGTCACGGAAAGAGCCAGACGCACCCTTCCCTCAGGACTAGAGGTCAGGAGGTCAAGCATCCCAAACGCAGAGCTGGGCGTGTTTAACCAGGGTGACACTATACCCAGAGGGACACACTTTGGCCCCTATGAAGACCAGATGTCTGACAGAGAAGACACCAAGGACAGTGGATACTCCTGGGTGGTGAGTGAACCTGTTAATTAATGATATAAGAAGGTTTTCAGTTGGCATTTACTGGGGCTCTGTGCAGTGAAGCCAAATTCCTATTTCATTGCATTTACCGATGTTTTGTGTCATCAGCCGCTGGTAGGAGCTTCAACAAATTATTTTACACTCATTTCAATTCAGAGAGCCTCACGCTCTATCAGACCTCTGACATAAACCTGGAATTGGTCATAAAATGTGCAGTGAAAGACTGTATGCATAACAAATCAACATTTATGAAGGAAAAACCTCTTTTCCTTAGCTCTTCAAACGTCAGCAGTGTGAAGATCATGTTGATGAGAAGAGAGAGAATTTTTCCAACTGGATGAGGTGAGATACTGAGCACAGAGATCACTCCTGTTCCTTATTTTTCACATATTTCACATATGTTAAATGTACAGACAGTGTACATTCATACGTTCAGTGGTAAAACTTAACTGTGTTTTGTATCAGAGGTAACTATATTTCTGAGGAAACCTTGCTGTCCAGTATTTTGGTGTTCAGACATTCTCAGGAATCAAACTTACAACCTTCCAGATACTGGTCTGTTTTCTCTTTACCCCTGACTGCGTGACACCCCCTCACATTCACTGTTCTCATAGACCAGATGAGACCAGAATGTATACAAACACCAATCAGCATGGAGAACCTCTGATCACATGAGTTTTCATATTTGATGCATGTATTTTAGGAGCGCGCTGTGCACCCATACATGAATCACTACTTATTTTCTTTTCAACGAGGTTTCATATGACAAAACACACGCACAGATACACAAACAAACGCGCACACACACACACACTCATAGAATGTTTTGTAGATTTTTTTTCTCCAAGTTGTCCAAAAAGATCAGGAAAACTCAGTGTCAAAGAGCCAACGGCTTTGGGATTCAAATATGTAGCATCAAATGAGATGACATATAAGACAATTCTTGTTATATCCTCATGCATGAAACTGGGTGCACTAATGAATGAAAGAGTGATATTTAATACATTAAATGTGAACATAAATAAATGCATCTACAACCGAAAGACAAAAATAGTCAGGCGTAATGTTTAGTTAATTATTTTTCCATTTTACGTGGTTTATTTTGAGTTTATTCAGTAACATACTCAGTCATTGATTAATTTCCCAATTATTTGTCCCAGTCCCAAAGTTTCCCATATCATCAGTGTGTCAGTGAAAAGGGAATTATCCTGAGTAAGGCTGAGTCAGACCCTCAGACCTCAGGATTGGAGCTTTCACATTCTCTGTATAACACATTAATCAGCTCTTAGTACAGGGGGTGTGAAACTTCTTCATTAAATCCACACAGTGTAAAACAAAAATAAGATGTCTAAAAGAGAAAGAAAAATAGTAGAATGGCGAAGATCTCCATACCCCTAAATGGCATGTCCCACCCAATGACATTCTGACCAGTCCACATATCTGCTAAGCTTTACACAGCTTCACATGGTGCTTTTGAGTATGCTGTGTGTTACTGCCCAAACTGTAAGACTTTTCTGTTTGTCCTGTACAGTAATCGCTGTAACTAAATACATTCATGGATTTTATTTGCAGACTAACAGTAAAACATGTCTAATGTTACGGGTGGTAACAGGTGCTAATAGGTCTACAGCACAAATGAGTAACTATATATCCATGACTGAAGAAGGGCAGATCTTAACAAACTGTGCTAATGACTAATAAATAATAGTGAGTAATAATAAAGAGATGAGACACATTGAGATCATCTCATTAAATCGGTCTCCATTTCGCTGAAATGTTGTATAATCTCACATGTTTTCTTGCCCACTGATACACCTGGTGCATCTTATGTGCCATCATCAGCATGACACTGAAGGATCCTGAACCATGTCCTCCATTAAGCAGGCTGCATAACCAAACCTTCATCACAAAATGAAATGTTTCAGCTGTCCACAATTCTTCAGTGTTGCTAATGAGGATACTGATTCAGTTCAGAAAAGCTGGGAGTAAGGACAACATATGGACGTGGGCATTTTGGGCATAAACACCAAGCTCTGATTGGTCCAAGGAAGACAGTTTATCCTTTGGTGCCAGAGGCCAATGATGAGGAATGTTTGGTGTGAAGAGTGCGCTCTTGTCTCTTTCTCGGCCGGTAAACTGGTTAGTCACGCGAAACTCGGATATTTCAGGAAACGATCGGAGGACGAGAATGTTGGTGTTACGTGGAATGTGACATTTTAAAATACAAAACCAGGGCCTTCATATGTGGGCGTGGTCACTTTAGCGTTTTTCCCTTTTCCCTTTTTGCCCCATTTTCTGGGAGAAATCTGGTTCCCGTACTCCTGTATTTCCCTTCCGGTGCCGCAGGGTGAGGAATACTGCCTGTATCCTCAGATACATGTCACATCCACTACCACTTTATGGCACCTGCCAGCTCCCAGGCGTCTCCATGGGAACGTAACACGGGTGGAGACCTGTGCTGTTTCCTGGATTCACTCATCAACGCTGAACAGAGCGCTGAGTGAGATGGTGGGGAGTGTACACTTGTCTGTTTGACCCTCACAGGACACAAACCCACCCGATCTCATGACAACACCCCAACCAGCTAGTGTCACTGCTGGGATTCCTCCTCTATTAGAACATTCCAACTGTGTTAGTCTGTTCCAAATCTGTTCATCTTTCCTGGCACTTGTTCATTGTAAAATTTGGTTCAGTCATGTGTTATTTACATATATGTGTCTAATGAGTGTTAAAAGAGTTTTGTTTAATAAGAGGCAGTGAGCGTCCCCTTAAATCAGAGTCACAAAAACACGAAAACTCCATTTAGAGACGTGATTTTAAATTTAATCTTTAACTTATCCATGACTTCACTTATCCATACATTCTTCTTCTCATTTTCTGCCTTAACTTAGTATTCTCTTGTGCAATTCAAACCTCTTTATCTGCCTCATGTCTCAATCTTGACCTTTTACCTCATCACACTCTCTCTTTCTCTCTAAGGTATGTGAACTGTGCCCGTAATGATGAAGAGCAGAATCTGATGGCTCTTCAGTACAAAGGGGGGGTTCTGTTCCGCAGCTGTAGACCCATCGCTGCTGGAGAGGAGCTGCTGGTCTGGTGTGGAGAAGAATATACCAAGGACCAGGACGACCCAGCGGACTGCCACTGGGACAAGACATTTTCCCCTGAGAAAGGTAACAGATGATTTTTTTTCCCTGTTTTCCCATTCAATTCCCTGCATTTGTTTTTTGTTTGTTTGTTTATTTTATTTTTTTTAAGAGAATGGTTTAGTTGTACTTTAAATTGATGCTGAGGTTAATGTCAGTTTGGTTTTTTAATGTTGTTTATAGATTTTTGTCCAGGCTGTGATGTGGTTTTCTGGTCCTGTTGTGGACATGTCCCTCTCTTTGTTTAGGCCACATTTCCTCGCAAAACCTCATTAAGACATGGCATCCTGAAGAGTCCCTGAGTTTACTAAAGACCAGAGAGATTAAATCAGAAGTTCCACTGAGCCCAGAACAGTTATCCTCTGATATTACATTCATTTCAGCACAATCCGCTGTCAACACGAAAAGAATGCGCTCTTCGTTCGGGAAGAGCTCCCCTGTCAGAAGAGCCCTAACACCTAAACAAAGAGTGACAGGGAAGAACACAACACACTCTTCACGCAGGAAGAGCCTCAGAAGCCAGCTGTGTATCAGAAGACACCAGCGCATTCACACGGGGGAGAAGTCATACCACTGCTCCCAGTGTGGGAAGAGCTTCAATCAGTCATCAAATCTTAGAACACACCAGCGCATTCACACAGGGGAAAAGCCATACCACTGCTCCCAGTGCGGGAAGAGTTTCAGTCGGTCATCAGATCTTAGAACACACCAGCGCATTCACACGGGGGAGAGGCCATACCACTGCTCCCAGTGTGGGAAGAGCTTCAGTCGGTCATCAGGTCTTAGAACACACCAGCGCATTCACACAGGGGAGAGGCCATACCACTGCTCCCAGTGTGGGAAGAGCTTCAGTAATTCATCAGGTCTTAGAACACACCAACACTTTCACACAGGGGAAAAGCCATACCACTGCTCCTAGTGTGGGAAGAGTTTCAATCGGTCACCAGATCTTAGAATACACCAGCGCATTCACACGGGGGAGAGGCCATACCACTGCTCCCAGTGTGGGAAGAGCTTCAGTCAGTCATCAGGTCTTAGAATACACCAGCGCATTCACACGGGGAAGAGGCCATACCACTGCTCCCAGTGTGGGAAGAGCTTCAAACAGTTATCAAAACTTAAATTACACCTGCGCATTCACACGGGGGAGAAGTCATACCACTGCTCCCAGTGTGGGAAGAGCTTCAGTCTGTCATCAAATCTTAGAACACACCAGCGCATTCACACAGGGGAAAAGCCATACCACTGCTCCCAGTGCGGGAAGAGTTTCAGTCGGTCATCAGATCTTAGAACACACCAGCGCATTCACACGGGGGAGAGGCCATACCACTGCTCCCAGTGTGGGAAGAGCTTCAGTCGGTCATCAGGTCTTAGAACACACCAGCGCATTCACACAGGGGAGAGGCCATACCACTGCTCCCAGTGTGGGAAGAGCTTCAGTAATTCATCAGGTCTTAGAACACACCAGCGCATTCACACGGGGAAGAGGCCATACCACTGCTCCCAGTGTGGGAAGAGCTTCAAACAGTTGTCAGTTCTTCAAAGACACCATCGCATTCACACGGGGGAGAAGCCATACCACTGCTCCCAGTGTGGGAAGAGCTTCAGTCGGTCATCAGGTCTTAGAACACACCAGCGCATTCACACAGGGGAAAAGCCATACCACTGCTCCCAGTGTGGGAAGAGCTTCAACCAGTTCTCGTTTCTTAAAAGACACAAGCGCATTCACGCAGGAGAGAGGCCATACCACTGCTCCCAGTGCGGGAAGAATTTCAGTCGGTCATCAGATCTTAGAATACACCAGCGCATTCACACAAGGGAGAGGCCATACCACTGCTCCCAGTGTGGGAAGAGCTTCAGTCAGTCATCAGGTCTTAGAAGACACCAGCGCATTCACACGGGGAAGAGGCCATACCACTGCTCCCAGTGTGGGAAGAGCTTCAAACAGTTGTCAGTTCTTCAAAGACACCATCGCATTCACACGGGGGAGAAGCCATACCACTGCTCCCAGTGTGGGAAGAGCTTCAGGAATTCATCAAATCTCCAATCCCACCAGCGCATTCACACGGGGGAGAGGCCATACCACTGCTCCCAGTGTGGGAAGAGCTTCAAACAGTTGTCAGTTCTTCAATCACACCAGCGCATTCACACAGGTGAGAGGCCATACCACTGCTCCCAGTGTGGGAAGAGCTTCAGTGATTCATCAGGTCTTGTAAGACACCAGCGCAGTCACACAGGGGAAAAGCCATACCACTGCTCCCAGTGTGGGAAGAGCTTCAGTGATTCATCAGGTCTTGTAAGACACCAGCGCAGTCACACAGGGGAAAAGCCATACCACTGCTCCCAGTGTGGGAAGAGCTTCAGTCGGTCATCATTTCTTCAATCACACCAGCGCATTCACACAGGGGAGAGGCCATACCACTGCTCCCAGTGTGGGAAGAGCTTCAGTGATTCATCAGCTCTTAGAAGACACCAGCGCATTCACACAGGGGAAAAGCCATACCACTGCTCCCAGTGTGGGAAGAGCTTCAGTCGGTCATCAATTCTTCAATCACACCAGCGCATTCACACAGGGGAAAAGCCATACCACTGCTCCCAGTGTGGGAAGAGGTTCAGTTATGCATTGAAGCTTAAAAAACACAAGTGCAGTCACACAGCGTGTTACCAGTCTGTTACCTGTTCAGTGTGATTTTGGACCAGTCTGTTACCTGTTCAGTGTGATTTTGGACCAGTCTGTTACCTGTTCAGTGTGATTTTGGACCAGTGTGTTACCTGTTCAGTGGCATTTTGGACCAGTGTGTTACCTGTTCAGTGTGAAGAGATACGTACGCATGTCATGTCATTGTTCCTCAGGTTACATTAGAATGACAGAGGATTCATTTTGTCACTGTTACTACTAAATACCAAGTTTATAGTTCATGAGTTAATAATAGTGCTTTGATTAAACCGTAAGTGATAGACTTAGGACAGTTAAAAAAATAGTACCTAGAAATCAGTTGAGCACAAAAGCAAAAAGTAGAACTATTTTACATGATGCATTTATGTCTGCTGATAATAAATGTAGATTTGAAGCAAGTGAGCGAATGTGAATAACTGTCAGCTCTTGTTTTTATGACCAAACTTCAATATTAAATCTTAGGTTCTGACCACTGTTCATTCTGCTCATCTGGGATTGAGATTCCATTCTTTCTTTCTCTGTACTGTGCTTCCTCTTGTACCGTTTGAGTGAAGAACTGACGGCCCTCTTCTGTTCACGCGTTCAGCACTGAAGGCTCACACTCCCAGGATGAGCCGTCTACCAATAGGATCTTTGGCTTTGGCCGTGGACTAAGCTCTCTGGCCCTGTGTGCCTGTCCGTTTACCAGCCCAGTCCCCTCTTTGTCCCTCCTCTCCCAACTATAACTTAACAGGACCCCTGTGGATATCCACCTAATAAACACAAACCTCTACCAACTCCACAGAGGGGGAAGATTTCTCTCATTCTTCACAGACTTCATTTACATTTCTTCTAGGTTTGTCTGCGTCCTCACTTTGTAATCGCTAACCCACACAGACTCTGCAGTGACTGTGCATCATATATGTATGTACATACACACACATGCATATACATAGGCATGCGAACACACATATATGAACTAATGAGCAAAAAAACAAGTCCATGAGACAAAAGTATCTGTCATAAACTGTCTCGGTGCCTAAACGAATGATCCAGCTCAGAACAGCCGCAACAGAAATGCAAAGCTGAAAGGAGAACAGGACGGCTACTGTGTTTCAAAACCTAACAGGGTTTAATAGAGAATCAGCCCAGGAAAAGCCAGTATCATACGTGTTAATTTTTTTCCATTTTCCACACAAACATGAACTGTTCAGTTGTCATCCACAGAGCTATTTCCAGCCTCCTAGAGACTGTACCAAGCTCCGGAGACCAACAGTGTGATGTGGTTGAATTTCAGGTTTGGGAGGACTTACAGTGTGATGTGCTTGAATGGCAGGTTTGGGAGGACTTACAGTGTGAGGTGGTTGAATGGCAGGTTTGGGAGGACTTACAGTGTGATGTGCTTGAATGGCAGGTTTGGGAGGACTTACAGTTTGAGGTGCTTGAATGGCAGGTTTGGGAGGACTTACAGTGTGAGGTGCTTGAATGGCAGGATTCTGAATAATGTAACTTTGGTTAGATTAGTCCAGATGTCAGGAGAACCACTCTATTCATTTGCCCTGTGTTTTCATCTCTTTTTGAGGATTTATAACTTTGATTTGTGACCTGCAACAGTCTTGGTGGAACCACAGACTTCTGCGGAATGTATCAACATTCCAAAATTCCAACAGAGGCCTGTTCAGGAGGAGTGTTAGCACCATGGACAGTGGCTAACTGTCAGGAGGTGGGACCCTGGACATCTCCCAGCTCTTAACGTTACTAAAGTTGCTACTGTGTTTATAAGCATGGAGGAGAATCAGCCATACAGCTAGACCAGATGAGGTTATATACAGCTGCGGTCATAAAACTGCAGACTGATGGGAACAACTCCGACACAAATGCAGAAACAAAGCTGTTTAGAATGATTTGGGCTTTTTATTTGAACTAAACAGGATGTGGGCTACACAGCCTGGAACGTAAGGTGATGCTATTTCATCGTATTTTTTCTTTAAAAAATTTGAACCAATAGATTAATTTTGTAATGGAGCCAAAAACATGAGCGGGGGGGGGGGGGGGGGGGGGGGGTGGTAAGAAGACTGTCTCATGCCAGGCACCTTCAGAGCAGTTTATTGTCTGACTTTTGCTCAATGAGGACATTTCTGCTAGTGGGCACATGACAGAAAGAGACACAAACCAACAGACCAGTCATTCATTTTAAGAGACGTGAGGGAAATAATGTTTCAGTCTGTTCTTGTAAACTTAATCCTAATCTGAGTTTGAGATTCATATTAATATTGTTAATATGGATCGTCCACAGGTGCTGTGGTGCAAACGGCTCCTCCCTCCATAGGAGCCTTGTGAACCTCTGTCAGTGGTGTGTCTCTAATGAAGATAAACTAACTGATCCTCTGTCAGTGGTGTGTCTCTAATGAAGATAAACTAACTGATCCTCTGTCAGTGGTGTGTCTCTAATGAAGATAAACTAACTGATCCTCTGTCAGTGGTGTGTCTCTAATGAAGAAAAACGAACTGATCCTCTGTCAGTGGTGTGTCTCTAATGAAGATAAACTAACTGATCCTCTGTCAGTGGTGTGTCTCCAATGGAGATAAACTAACTGATCCTCTGTCAGTGGTGTGTCTCTAATGAAGATAAACTAACTGATCCTCTGTCAGTGGTGTGTCTCTAATCAAGAAAAACTAACTGATCCTCTGTCAGTGGTGTGACTCTAATGAAGATAAACTAACTGATCCTCTGTCAGTGGTGTGTCTCTAATCAAGAAAAACGAACTGATCCTCTGTCAGTGGTGTGTCTCTAATAAAGATAAACTAACTGATCCTCTGTCAGTGGTGTGTCTCTAATGAAGAAAAACGAACTGATCCTCTGTCAGTGGTGTGTCTCTAATGACACAGTCATGTCACTCCTTACACTCCCTCGCTCCCTTAAAGGTCACACGGAGTCTGAGCTGATGTTCCAGGACCCAGTCATACACACTGCCTGCTACTGGCTCCTGAATTTTTTTGTCAATTTATTGTTAATATTTTTCTTTTTTGGATTATGCCAGTGGGCAGCACGACTGCACAGTGGGTAGCGCTGTCGCCTCACAGCGAGAGGGTCTTGGGTTTGATTCCTGGCTGGGCGGCCAGGGTCCTTTCTGTGTGGAGTTTGCATGTTCTCCCCACCTTTCAACCTATGAGCGCTGCGATAGGCTCCAGCACCCCCTGGCTTGGATAATGAGTGAGTGAGTGATTATGCCAGTCTAAAGTGTTAACTCTGTGAGGCAGTTTATGTGTATAAGTATGTTGGAATTGTATGGAAGTCACTATTCACTAATTAATTACATTACTGTCATCCTCTTCAGCTGTCTGCTTCACTAATTTAAGAGGATTAGTAGAGTCATGGAACTACATCAGTGTCACACCCTGGTCCTCTCTTTACCCCTCTAGTGAGTCGTTTGCTTAACATCTGTTATTTCTCTCAGCACCATCAACCTTCACCTCTATCTAATGCCCCTTTGGACTGTTGCTGGGTCATTAATTAATTCCACCCCCAAACTTCAGCACCTTCAGCTTTCAGGTCAGTAGTTTGACCCATGATCAAAATGTCCTCCCCATTCCAAAGGCTTAGTATTTATGATTTACTTTGGGCTTTGTGCTTTGTGCTTGTCATCAGTGAGTATAAACTGCACTGGTAGTAAAATTCTGTCAAAAAATCATCATCAAGAATCATGATGAAGAACAGCCAGTGACTACTCACCTGCTGACCTCACACCACACACACACACACACACACAAAGAGTCAATAATAGTCACACACAATCACATTCAGTCATATACAGGAGTGTGTATAGAGACCAAACATATAGTCACATTCAGTCATAAACAGCAGTGTGTACTGAAATTTCAAATGAACCCTCTTGATTTGTATGATTAATTTATATCACTGTATAAAACAGAATATGAATGACAAAGAGAAGAATATTGCATTGCCTTCTGCTGGGTGACTCTGTAACTCTTCAGTCAGACAGGTCCAGTTCACCATCAGTCCAGTTAGTCTGGAAAGTTTTCACTCCCTGGTTCACAGGAACTGGCTCAGAACTTACAACACATGTACAACATCGTGTATAAATTCATTTATGAGCACACTTGCTAACTTAATATATGTTAAGGAGAAATGGGCGTTACCGAAGACACGGACCTTAATAGTGGAAGACACGTGACCGCGACAGTGCCCGAAAGCCTAATAGAGGTAACAATGGCGGATGCATTCTCAGAGACGGCGAGTGAGCTAAGTTAGCGAATTGTCAGGATGAAGACTTCGTTTTACTCAGAGTCGAAGTCATTTTAGATAGGCTTGGAGATATTGTCCTTGTCATCTAAAAAACCAAAGATTCGACATTCAGGGGCTCTAAATTCAGCTGGTCACTTGTTATACAGAGTCAATTTGTCAACTGTCATGTTGTCAGAGGAGTGACTGTTGACATTCTTTATTCCCCTAATAA
This sequence comes from Chanos chanos, assembly GCF_902362185.1. Classification (NCBI taxonomy): domain Eukaryota; kingdom Metazoa; phylum Chordata; class Actinopteri; order Gonorynchiformes; family Chanidae; genus Chanos; species Chanos chanos. Next base: position 22,731,150 of record NC_044505.1, read on the forward strand.
TGCTGCCCGTACCATAGTGATGGTCCAAAAATCACAGTGCTACAGCTGATCAGGCCTCCATTCTTTTCAATTCCATGACACCTGTATATGTGTTCTATGAATTTACTGTAAAAGTATATTGCATGGAGTTTGCATGTTCTCCCCATGTCTGTGTGGGTTTCCTCCGGGAGCTCCAGTTTCTTCCCACGGTCCAAAGACATGCAAGTTAGGCGAATTGGAGACACTAAATTGCCCCTAGGTATGAATGTGTGTGTGAGCGTGAGCGTGTGTGTGTGTCTGCCCTGTGATGGACTGCCGACCTGTCCAGGGTGTTTTCCTGCCTTTTGCCCTATGAGTGCTGGGAAAGACTCCAGCACACCCCACTGAGGATAAGCTGCTTAGATAATGAGCGAGTGAGGGAGAGAGTATACCGCATGTGAGGTGACCTGTTGCACAGTTAATTTATTTCTTCCTTAATTAAATCCTTGTAAAACTTTTTTTTTAATATGTTATTTTATTGTCAGGTCTTGTTGGCTTGCTTACTGACAAAAAAGAAAAAAACAAAAGTGAGAAAAAGACTCCTTTCTGATGAGCCATCCCTGACTGATCCTACTGCTGCCACTGTGCCCCCTCATGGACTTTGATGGTCTTTGAACCCAGAACTGGCCTGTGTGACACCCTGTTTCACTGAACACAAACACAAAGAAAGGGATTCATGTCACTGGAAGTCAAACATCAACCTGTTTGCCTGCATTTGAAATGACTCTTAATATTGATTGAATATAATGACAGGAACTTACACTTTTTTTTTACTTTGTTATTTTTAGTCGTGAAGGGAAACATTAAAATGTATTAAAATAGACTTTAGTTCTTCTTCTGTGACTTAACACACATACCCACCTCTCTGAGCTCCATCATATCCTCCAGCAGGTAGAGTACATGTGACGATGGCATGCCTTCTTCTACAGCTTTTTCAATGGACATTACATATAAGTCCGTCTGAGGCTATTTGTGGACAGAAGACAGATATCAGAGAGAGAGAGAGAGAGAGAGAGAGAAACTGGTCAGTGTTGATTTACACTGAACTGAATGAGATGTCAAATATACCTAATTTGAGTCTCTCATGCATCAGTCACAGCGATAACCTAAAAGTGATTTACCCGCATTTTGCCATCGTTAGGCTCCTGGCCGACCGTGGTCAGGAGCGTGGAGAGGCACTGCAGGCTCAGTTCACTGAACCTCTCCACAAGCCTCTCCACACATTCCAAAATAGTCAGCTTGGCAACCATCTTCACTTTGAAGAGCTCACCAAGGAATCTCACATTCCCAATGGAGCTGCGACAAGCTTTCTCTTTAGCTTCTGCCAGCCCCTGTTTTGTCTGCTCCCCTGTAGCCTGCATGAGAGAGAGAGAGAGAGAGAGAGAGAGAGAGAAGAGCAATATGTCAGAAAGCTTCACAAAATATTCCAAAAGTTCAAATACCTCAGTCTGCAAGAAAAGCATGCAGAATAGGTGATCGAGCAAAAAGACATGGAATTCAGTGCTGATGGGACGTTTCCTGACACAGCTAGGCATTTTTAATGAGGACTAAGGTGTATGTTTTCTCACTGTGTGTGATGGCTACCAATGCTGATGACTCTAACTGCTTGTGTACCTTATCAGATAAGAAGGTGTGCATCTCAACCTTCTCAAACTCTGCCTTACAGCGCCGTAGCAGGAGTCTACGGAAGGTCACAGTGCTGTAGGGCCTATCTGACATGGGCACTTCCATCTGCAGTACGAAAAAGACAAAAAAATGAGATGGGGAATATGCAGGACAGAGTCCAAGCACAGTCTACAGGAATGTTTCCTCTCTACAAATCATAAGGAACAACGCCAAAAAGACAAAATGGAGCACTGCTATAACTCAAAAATGTCAATGGGGCAAGGAGACGGATTTAAGCCCCAATTTAGTAAAAACTACAAATGTACTTCTTATACAAGAACACTTTACTTTAGCCAAGCAGCGGCACATGCTGGCATAGACTGCAGTGAACCCAGGTTCTTCCACAGCCCTGCTGAAGACCATGTCCACCACACTCTGGAGCCTCTCCTCGCTGTTGATGGGGAGGTGGGCCATTTGCTCCACCAGCTTGTCCAATTTCTCCGGCATCACTTTGTTTAGGATGCCGCGGACCTTGCGGAGGACTTCCTGAACGGCCATAAAGAAACAAACAAAATTCAGATTGGAACTTTGCCTGTTCAGCTGTAAGTCTGACACACTCTTACAGCTGTTAGTCACTGGTCACTGCGTGTTAGCGACCTCACCTGTGTCTCCTGGATCTCTGGATCCATATTGCCAGGCTGCCTCTTCCTGGCAGGCTTCCAGGCATTCTCTGCCTCTTTCAGCTGTATCTTTTCACCTGAAGATTTCTCGGCGATGATACTGAGCGGTTGTTTGTGCTGCAGAGTAAATTCGCTAGACTGAGAGAGCGAGAGAGGAGAAAAACATGACACTCAAGCTGCTGTCCAATCACAACGACCAAGTCAACAGGTGATGGAAAGGCCTGGGCTGGCACTGATCTCATTATCTTAAAAAGTTACCAGACTACAACAAGCTGAACTAATGCTATCAACTGCTCTACAACAATAAAATATCCTTGTCTAAATATAAAGTTGTTACAAGATGTACAGGGTCTACTTACACTTTGGCATTTATTAGCAATATGCGCCTGTGTGACAGGCAAAGACAAAGAGAGCAGGTCTGTCTTTCTGTCCATTTCTGAAGTTTTATATCTCACCTCAGCTAACTGTCTCCCTAATTTCTCCTTAGGTAGCTCAGCCAAGTTGTGACTCTCCTCAGGTCCCTTGGATTTGACCTCGGAGTCCCCTGCACCACTCAGCAACTTTTCTGAAGCCTCATTCAACTCAGAAGAGTCACTGGCTGCAGTCTGTAGGAGTTTAGCAGATAGAGCTGGTGGGGCACAGTTTTTCTTGCTGGGAGAAGTGGTTTCCACAGCACTTGGAGCGGGTTCAGGTTCCAGGGCCTGAACAGAGCAGTGGGTGTCCTCCTCTCTGGGCAAAATCCAATTATGCTGGACACACAAAAACAGAGGGATTCAAGCACAAGGTATGGCAGCTGACATAAGCATCTCAATCTATAATCTTAAACCTAAATGTACTCCTAAATCCAGAACAAATACACTTTCTATACAAACTGTAGAACACATGCTACAATTGCAACTAACACCCCCATACATGCACTCACCAGTCTGAGTTCCATCACGTGACGTAGCATGATGCGTGTCTCCAATGGCACCTTCACGTCATTCGGAATTTTTGAAATGACGTGGAAACAGTAGTCCATCTGGGGCTGTCCATTGAGGTTCAACAGAGGTCACACAAGGTCATGGTTGGTTCTCCATTTTCATATCATCTCATATATTAAAAATGACTTAACCAGGCAATGCCACTATTACCAAATCCGTTTAGACAAAGATACCATAAGGAATAATGTTTCTGCAATCAGCACATTACACCAAGCGATTTACATCTTATGGTTAGAATGGCTTTGACTTTAAGAGATTTAGGGCAGATAATGTGTCAGAAAAGAACTCAAAGGAAAAATTCTTAAAGGTGCTTACCACAACTTCTGCACCATCTTTTCTGGATAATGAACGAAGAGAGATGCCAAATACCTAATATTTACCATCCCCCTCACGCCTCTGTACTAGTCATAACTCAAAGGTCACTTACCTTCATTTTTGGGGTGTCCAGGTCTTTGCCAACAGCCGTTAACAAAGTGGAGAGACACACTGCACTCTCTTTACTAAGGCTCCGCAGCAGCTTCACCACACATCCAAGCACCGCGCTCTCAGAAATCATGTTCATCTTAAACAGTTCGCTGATGAACCTGATGTTTCCGGTGGAGCGGCAGAGAGCTCTCTCTTTAGCTTTCGCGAGGTCCTTCTCAAGCTGCTCCTGCTCGTGCGCCTGAGTCAGGATGAGGGAGAGAAAGAGGAGCAGGGTGTCACAAACACTTACCATCATTCCAAATGGCTCAACACCATCCACAAAGTGTCAAAAAGTCATATCACTGAAGTCCCCCATTAAGTCTTGGACTTTTAACAAGGACTGAGCTCTACGTCTTAGCGTTCTTAAGGACGGGTACCGTTGTTGCCAAGTCCAGTTGCCTCTTCTTCTTCATCACGACCGGGTCGTGGACCTCGTCCCTTTCGAACTCCGCCTTGCATCGTCTCAGGAGGAGTCCGTGGAAAGTCACCGACCTCCCGGGCTGGTAGGCCACAGGTACTTCAAGCTGCAATAAACAAAGACAGAATGAGAGACAGGAATATGCAGGACGGAGAACAAGTGTATGGTGGAGACAAATATGTTTGCTTTTTGCTTCAGAGAGTCTTGTTCCAGACGTGCTGGCGAAGGCACGGATCTGAACGACTCGGCCTGAATGCCGTTGGGTTCATGGTCCCACCTGGGCGACAGCCAGTTATGCTGAACACAGAGATACACAGAGAGGTGAATGCTTAGGAAAAACACATCAATTACACATACATGTACACTCCTGAACCCATACGTAACCACAAAACTGCTAAACACTTTCAACTCTGAAACTCTTCATACACATTCAAAACAAATGGCAGAAGAAGGTTATGTCACTTTGAGTCAGTTTTGTCACATGAATCAGAATGATTCAATATTTGTATCCAATTTTCAAACAAAGCAGTTATATGCAATTGTAGACTCCTATAGAGGTTGTAGTACGCCTGTTTGTGTGATTGTGTCTACATATTTATACATGCAGGACTTGGAGCAAGTTCACATTACAGTCTATCTCCTATTACAAAACATACCTTAGCCAGGGAGTGACACATTTTTGCAAATACATTACATATGGCTGTCTCCTCCATGGCCTTCTCATGGATGACAGCCACCAGCATTTGCAGCTTCTCCTTACTGTTCACTGAAAGGGCCATCAGACGACCCATTAACTCTTCAAATTTGCTGGCCGTCACTTTGTCCAGGATAATGTTCACCTTATGGAGAAGCTTCTGCAAAGTCCCAAAAAATTCAACTTATAACCTCATCTTCTCAGCTACAAGTCTTACACACTGTTGTTTGCCGCTGGTCACTGCACATGGGCGACCTCACCTGTGTTTTTTGGTGCACTCCATAGCCTGTGACACATTCCTTCAGGACTGTCTTTTTCCCTTCCATTTTTTCAGTCACACATTCACTTGGAACGTCCGTGGGCACCTGCTGTGTGCCAAAGTTGGTGAACTGAGAGAATGAGAGGAGAGAAGAACACTTAGGCTCTTGTCCAGCTGTGCAGTAAACTGTGATAAGCTGGGTCAATTCAACTGTATTAGAATGACTACATTTACTTGTGCAATGTTAACAAACAGATTATATATGAATATAAACATGTTAAACCTGGTTTGGGGTGTGTGTGTGCATGTGAGTGAGTTTGCATATCTCCATGGTGTCATAACTTACTTCAGGTCCCTGGCCGTCTGCTGCTGGTTTGAAAAGGTCGGCGAAAGTGCGCATGTCTTTCAGCCCCTTTGAATTGATTCTGGCTGCAGTAACGGCCACTGGGGAGGCTAGCACCTTGGCGAGATCAATAGAAAACTTCAGCCTTTTGTACTGATTCTTAGCAAGTCTAAAATACTTTTGATTCTGCTTTGTAAGTCACCAAGAACTGTCGACCTCACCTGTGTTTTTTTCATGTCCTCATCATGGGAAACGTCGCTAATAATTCCTGAGCTCATTATAAGTTGCGATTTTGGCATCTAGGATAGGACAATATAAATAGATAGATAGATAGATAGATAGATTTCACAGCGTGTTGAGTAAAAACCGTCAAACACACCTTACCTATTTCTCAGTAAATGAATGGCACCGTGTCCGTCGATTGAAGTCGCTCTGCTTCTATGAAACGTTTTGCTTCGATCTTGAAAGCTATGCACTTTTCATCGCCTACAGCTTTATTACGAACTCTAGAATAGAATCTTAACGTCACGTCACAATCACCTTTAATTCCATATAGTTTTAGTATGTTTTTTAGCGGAAGAATAACCACTTGATGAATAAACAAACAAATAAGAACGATTTCTTTGTTGATTTTTTATCAAAATCAATTCATTTCCCTGCTTTTTTAATCGCTTGGCTCCAGTCTTCCATAAATTCAAGTTGCATTGCACATTAATAACAAATACATAACAACTTCTTTAACACTTTCGTTTTTAAGCTGTCAGGTAAACATGCACGCGCACACCATCACAGCGTCTTCTACACGAACATTTTAAAAACACATGTAGCACAGTGAGACATTATGTAATCCGTTCTTTCTTTAAATTCAGCAGACGAGTTTGGAGTCGACAGCCCATATAAATATTCCGTACAATTCTTTGTTGTTTATTACCAGCAAGTTCATTGGCGCCCAGTAGGTGGGAGTGTCGCACTAGGTAGTGCTCCATGTTGCTACTCACGGGGTATCGAGCGAATTCATTACTATGCTGAGATTCTCCGTGTTAGCTCTATGCTAAGCACTTGTGCAGCCATTCACCAAGTTTATAGAATATATCTGTGTGTATTTTCAGGTGAGCTGGTGATGTCTGAGTGAACTAATTTACCGTGATGGTGTGGTAGTCCTTGTTTGTGTTTACCGTGTTAAACGTTAAATGTTTTCTAGACGGTACCGTATTGATTAGTACAGTAATTCTCGGGCTGGCGGCTAGTACAAATGTGAAATGAATGAAAATGGCTCGTGTGAGTGTACATTTCATTGTGGTGAATGAGAACGTGACTGAATATGTGTCTTTTTCTTTCACCTGTTGGATAATAACTGTGCAAAAGACCTGTTATTTTGCTTGATGAATGGTGTCTGTTTAAAGCTAATTAGAAACAAAACATGTATTGAATGTTAACAGAAGTAGCGAATTCTTTACTATGATGAGATTCTCCGTGTTAGCTCTATGCTAAGCACTTGTGCAGCCATTCACCAAGTTTATAAAATATATCTGTGTGTATTTTCAGACATTTATTAAATCATTAAATATGTGGCATCAACACAACCGTTGGCCTAGTGTTTGAGTCCGCTACACACACACACGCACACATACGCAAAAATAGAAAATGCCTACAACCTCAGTAGTTTTCTTTCAGTAATTACGATAAAGACAGGTGTTTTTTTGGGGAGGAGTCGATGAAACCCAAAATAAAAATGTACAAAGGGAATGTGTGACATTCACCAGCATTAAGCTACATTCGACATGGACTGCTTTGATCGTGCTAATAAGAAAACTTCCGATTCCATTAAAATAACCTTCCTACTCCAATACACAAGCTCAGCTAATTAAACAGAACAACGTATGTCGTGTTTTGTCATCGTCATTTAATTCAAAGCAAATGTTTCAGATATCTGATGACTTCCCTTGTGACTTCATTACCACATAAACATGTAGCTACATTTACACCGCGGGACATAACGTCCATTTCCGATTATTTATTTATTTATTTATTCATTCATTTATTTATTTACATATGTCCGATTTTCGTTCCTGCCTGTCTACTTCTTTTGAAATGTCCAATATCGTGTTCACATTAACACTAGAAGCGCCGAGCGCCGGTCATTTGAACATTGTGACGTCTCACTAGAAGCGCCGTGCTGGGTTGACCTACTAGGCAGGACGCAAAAGCAGTTGTACTTAAAGAAAAGTTTAATGTCTTCCAGGCGGGTAGATACATTACACAGGTACTAAGTAAAACATAAACACGGAACACGATAAGGAAGTTACAGATATACAGAGAGAGATAATGAACAGATGAGCCGGTTATTAGTAGACCGTTGTTACACCCAAGTCTGTGACCATCGAATTCTGTTACCCTAGTGAGCGCTGTTGCTACTGGGCAGCTTCAAATCGCTCGCACAGACAAGTTCGTTACGCAAACAGCGTAAGCTCATAGACTGTAGACAAACAAAAGTGAATGCAGTGCGAAGTTATTTGTTTACAAATGCTGGTTTATCACATCATGAAGTACGGAAGCCATGAGATGCTGTGGATTTATATTTGATTTCTCGTGATAACGTGTTATTTTTCTTTGTTTCCTCGACTGGATGTCATTATCACGAAATGACGAAACTATAAACAATTCACCGTTTTCCCGAGAAATCGAGTAAATTATGTCATTATCACGGGAAAACAAATTTCGTTATTTCGTGACAATGACTTAAATAACTCGAGATCTCGAGTAAACACAGAAGAATAACGTGTTATCACGAGAAAACGGAGTCAAAATTTAAATGTGAAATGATGGCATCTTAGGGCTTCCATAATAAAGGCTTAGCTGCTTGTCAGATTAAATGCTGTTGATTAAATTCTGTTGATCGTCAACCCCAGCTGCTGTTTTGTCATTCTTTATATTGTCTGCTTGTTGTGTTCTCATTTTCATTATCGCTGTGCTGTTTGTAATTTGCCCACTGGGTTGGCACCTATTGCAGTGGCGACTCCTGCCAAATCTCTCAGGGGGGGCAATGGTTGCGATGATGGCTAAGGTGACCCGTTCAATGGGTAAATTAACATTTAGCTAACTAGACATTGTCACATTGCATTGTGCAAATTAGTAAAGGCAAATATTTTAGTATTAATGAAACATAAATTGACTCTCACAATCACCAGATTCAGTTATGACATACATTTTATTTTAGATACAGCAAATCCAGAATTAAGAGCAATGGCACTTGGGCTGATAATGTGCAATGAATAAAATTATTTAACTATTGGGAAGATACAATAAGTGCAGTCACATAACTCACTATTTAAATTACCTTAAAAAAAATACTGTCATCACTCTGGTCAACAGCCTGACCTTGGCACCAGGGGTCACATATTCTGACAGCTGTCGTCAGAATATGTGACCCCACTGTAACTTGGGAGAAAATGCCTGACGCACCACCCAAACCATTTCAGGTGACTTCTTTTACCTCCCCAGGACTGACCAAAAACCTGTCATCACTCTGGTCAACAGCCTGACCTTGGCATGAGGGGTCACATATTCTGACAGCTGTTGTCAGAATATGTGACCCCACTGTAACTTGGGAGAATATATATATATATTTGTGTAAGCCTTCCCATCATATTTCAATATTTTGACCACTTAATTTTTTAGAACTCTTGCAAAGCTGGTGGAGGACAAGCCCAATACCTGGGACCGATATTTGGAGGCCGTCATGTTTGGGCTGCGCACAAAGAAACAGCTCACAACACAGTTCTCACCATATTATCTGACGTTTGGGAGAGAAGAACGGTACCCATCTGAAGTCCCAGAAAATTATCAGGTGAAATTGAAAAATTACATATTTTACGTCTCCTAATTTTGTGTAAATAATATGGCACATCGTTTTAAAAAATGATATCACATAGTTATGCTATGTACAATAAAATCATTACTAACATGTTTCCATAGGTTGATGGTTCCTTTGAGGATGACTATGCCAAAGTAAAGGTGGCCATTGACATTGAACGGCATGAAAAAATTATGAACATTGTTGAGAGCAATGTCGAAAAAGTGCATGGCAGAACCAGGAGAAAGCTCTCTAAAAAGGGACACCAAAGCCTACAGGTGGGGGACATGGTGTGGAGAGGGAACGTCCGATCCGAACAGCGCAAAGGGGAAAACTGGACCCAGATTATTTTGGTCCCTTTGTGGTAGCAAAAATAGAGGGGAAAAGTGTTGATCTTGTGGATAAAGACGGTCGGTCCATATGCAAGGTCAACATTGACCACCTCAAACGCCACCATGAGGAGACCCCAAGGATACCTCACAAATTGAAGGGGCCTCATCATTCCCCCCCCCTCTCAGACACCTGATGTCACCTCCTCTCGCCCTCCAGCTGTGGAACCCTCTCCACCTCCGGCTGCAGACCCCTCTCCACCTCTGGCTGCGGACCCCTCTCCATCTCCGGCTGCGGACCCCTCTCCACCTTCAGCTAGAGAATCATCTGATGTGACCTCCTTTCATGAAAAGTGTATATAACTTGGATGACCTATCTCTCAAATGCATTTCTGTTTAAATAAAGGTAACCATTTCCATGTGAAGTTCTTGTACTTCACTTAAGTGTAAGATTTCAACATTTTTTCACATTCACATACACATTCACATTTCACATTAGATTTCATATGCTTAAATAGTAACTGACATTGTGATACACCTCATTAAATTTGTTTTAATTCTTGTTTTATGTCACACAAAGGCATGAAAGACATCTGGGGAGGCAAAAATTCACATGTCCTCCTATCAAAAATGGGTCCCTATAAACTGTTTTATTGGGACATTGCCAGGACAGCTCCCAATCAAGAGCTCGAGAGTGAGGCGAGCTGTATTACTGAATGGAGTGGAACATTTGTCTACTTGAGTTGTATCTAAATTTTCTCCAGCGAAATGCTAGATATGCTTAAGTAAATTACATTTGTATACTCATTATTTACCTGTCCCTCAGGTGATCAATGCATACATGGCCCACACAGTCAGAACAAATAACCAGATACGTGGTTATTGGGTGGCACTTCACATCGACTCATTTGAAATGACGCGTATGTGGGAGGGAAGGGGCTCAAGATTGAAGGTAGACATAGGAGAGGCGTTTATTTTATTGTAATGTTTTTTAAGTGGATTATACTTTCATGATTCTATTTAAGTGATTTTGTAAATGCTCATGATCTTTTTTTAGTGTGATCCAACAAAGTTCAGCGTCATTTTGGGTGCTCTCCATGAGCCTAACCACTGGATATTGGCAGTAAGAGCAAGCACCTTGTCCTGTGGAGCGCTGACCTTTGTTGAGAGCTACAATATTTCCAGTAGCAGTGTAAGCATATGTGACTTATACCCAATTCTACAGGCAATCTTTCCCTCTGAGAGAAGGAGCCTTGTGGTGGATCCCATGGGAAATGATTCCCTCAAAGTCAAACAGTGTTTGGAGTCCACAAGGTAACTGTTGAAACCCTGATACAAAAAGTGCCCCTTTTTCAAAACCAAACCAAAATATTTGAAAATACGTCATTGTCCTATTTTACTTTTTGTATACCTGTCAGGGCCTTCATCAGAAAACAAGGCTGCCAGGTATCCAGGTGGACAGCCAGCACAGACCCACACAGTCTGCAAAGGGATGCCACCTCATGTGGAGTGTTTGTCCTGAAAGTAAGTTTATGTTTTTGTCTGTCATACTATGTCTACTTTTACCATACCTGTAAAGTATTTTAAAAAAATGTTACATTTTTTGTTACTCTTACATCAACAGTTTGGTGGTTTATATGTTACAGCTGCACTATGCACTGACCAATGAGTTTTTTAAACTTATGTCATATTAGTATGCAGAGAAAATACTGGCAGAGGAACCTCTGACCTTCTCAAATGAAATCATATAATAATCATATAATACATTTCTTAAATGATTAATGTTATGTTCATGTAAGAACTACTCTTAGACACTGATACTGAAGGAACTATTTTGTGTTCTGTGATGCTATTAATATGTAGTGTTGAGGCTGCACATTGATATGTTAACTGACATATAGAAAGTAGTCCTTGTTAATGACTGATTTAAGGAGACAGATACAGTAAAGTCAAGGTCAACTTTATTTCTGTGTGCTGCGTTAAAGTTGTGTATGTGTGAAAACACAACAGTTAATACATTGATACAATTTATTGATAAGTCATATTGTCTTCAACCACTGTCAACTACTTGGGTAAAAAATCTCTTTTTAAAATAAGGCACTCCATCGCTGTATGTATGTACATATACATACATACATATATATACACTCACACACACGTATATGTATATATTTATATAGCATAGCTATATGTTGTGCTGTATCTCAGATATTCACCCTGAAAATGTTGCTTTTTTGCTATGACCTTTGTTGTTACAGATCCAGTGTGACATGTGTGACCGGTGGTTCCACATGCAGTGTGTTGGAAGGCCTGACCCCATGAAGTCGTACAGCTGTGCGGTGTGCCGATCCTGATCTCCCCCTCTCCTCCCTTTCTGATGTTTAATATTAAAGTTATTGGTTAAGTTATAGTAATATTAAGTTATTGTTAAATTGTTAAGTTAAAGTTAAATGAAAATGTTAAAGTTGTACAGATTTTTTGCATTATCATTTTTTATGTCACTATATAATTTGTATCACAAAGCTTTTGTAACAAAACATTAAAACACCTCATTGTAAATGAATGCATTGTTTTTACTAATATCATAACATGTCTGTTGCACTATGCAGTGGTACTAAATGGTGCATTTATATTACATTTGTGGAAAAATTGTTTTAGTTATACATGAGAAGGGCAGAGTCATCTGAAATGGTTTGGGTGTTGTGTCAGACATTTTCTCCTAAGTTACAGTTGGGTCACATATTCTGACAACAGCTATCAGAATATGTGACCCCTCATGCCAAGGTCAGGCTGTTGACCAGAGTGATGACAGGTTTTTAGTCAGTCCTGGGGAGGTAAAAGAAGTCACCTGAAATGGTTTGGGTGGTGCGTCAGACATTTTCTCCCAAGTTACAGTGGGGGCACATACTCTGATGGCCTAAAGTTGTCAGCGTGAGGTCAGATTAGTAAGTTGTTGGTTCCGTAAGAAATGGAACAATAGGCTAGACCCCTTCTAGGCCAGCTAGGTGTGCAATAGGTGCCAACCCAGTGGGCAAATTACAAACAATACAGCAATAATGAAAATGAGAACACAACAAGACAATATAAAGAATGATAAAACAGCAGGGGGCTCAGCTGGGGTTGACGATAAACAGCATTTAATCAACAGCATTTAATCTGACAAGCAGCTAAGTCTTTATTATGGAAGCCCTAAGATGCCATCACTTCACATTCAAATTTTGACTTCGTTTTCTCGTGATAACGCGTTATTCTTCTGTGTTTACTCGAGATCTCGAGTATCTAAGTCATTATCACGAAATAACAAAACTTTGTTTTCCCGTCATACTGACATCATTAATGCGATATCTCGGGAAAACGGTGAATTGTTTATTTAGTTTCGTCATTTCGTGATAATGACATCAATAAGTCGACATCTGCATTCACCTTAATTTGTTTACAGTCTGAGTTTACGCTGTTTGCGTAACGAACTTGTCTGTGCGAGCGATTTGAAGCTGCCCAGTAGCAACAGCGCCCTCTAGGGTCAAAGATTTCGATGGTCACAGAATTCCGTGTACCACCGGCCGGGTAAAAGAATGCATCCATTTATTCTTATTTCTGACAGTTAAAAACCAAACGACCAAGGAAAAATGCGGGACAAAGGGTAAAGGAGTTTTTTAAAAGTTTACAGGGTACAGGAGTTTTTGTTGTTGTTGTCCCTCGCTTGTTTGTTTGGAATGTTTCTCGTCAATACAAGGACGCGCCCCGTTTTCTACACCCACTCAGAATCTAAGGTTGATTCCTGTCCAGTCAGTTTTCTGTGCGTGCACAGCGTAGACTGACAGTAACCAATAGCATTGTATGCAACTGCAGCGCAAAATTTGCTTGGGGAAGGAGTTACCTGTATGTAGGAGAAGCAAGTCACAAAAGGATTACAGCAGTTGTACTCCGTATTCCGTTGATAGTGCGCATTTTGAAGATGGCTTGAAAAAGAACACTTGAGTTTTCGAACGGACCGCGGAGTGGAGAGGCTAGTGCGCCGGGAATATCCAATTATTCCAACGCCGAGTCTGAACGAAAACAAATAACTGGTGTCCCCGTTAAATGCATTTTTAAGAAGATGTCTGAACAGCAGTAAACGTTCTTGGAGAATGTTATTCGGTGGTTGGACAGGATGGAGTCAGACATCAAAGAGTCGCAAGAGGAATCTGCCCCCCAAACAAGAAGACGAGCGGGAAATAACTCTGTTTCGGTAAGTTTATTTCTGTAGCCTGCTGGCTTTTGTCTTCGACTGCCGCACACTCTGATACGTTCGCATTTGTTCATCTGCTTTATCCCTTAATGTGACTGAATTTAACTTTTGTACTCATTTTGCTTCTACGGGGAGCTGTGCGGAGAATGCATAATGCTGAAAACACGCACAGATATGATCCACAGACAAGGTAACACAACGTGTTGTTGGTAGGCTATATCATGGCGATTGTTTCATAACAGCACCTGGAATTCTAAATGAACTTTTAATCAGTCTTCCTTTCTTCTCCACTTTTTTTCTCTCCAGCATCCTGCAAGACCTACTGAGATTATTGGAACGAGTTACAGGATGAACCAAGAAGAGAATCTGGAGAACAAAGAGGGGGGCAGGATCGCCGCTCGAACGAGGTAAAGGAGGAGAAGAGTAAGTCAAAACATAATCATTTCCCAAGTAGTTCTTCGACTTTTTCCTCCATTTGCTATTTTCAGTGATCTAATTCCTCTTTTTACTGTGTTTTGCAGCTGCACAAGGCCAGAGCCAGTGTTCTTGAAACTGAGGAAGAGGCTGCCATATGAAAGACTGTGTAGCGGAGTCAAACACAAGGCCAACGGTTGTGTTGGTGCCACATATTTAATGATTTAATAAAGGCCTGAAAATACACACGGATATATTTTATAAACTCGATCAATGGCTGCACAAGTGCTTAGCATAGAGCTAACACGGAGAATCTCATCATAGTAGTGAATTTGTTCGCTACCCCGTGACTAGCGACACGGAGCACTACCTAGTGCTCCACTGCCACCTACTGGGCGCCAATGAACTTGCTAGTAATAAAGAACAAGAACTGTACGAAGTATATATACATATGGGCTGTCGACTCCAAACTCATCTGCTGAACTGAAAGAAAGACGGATTACATAATGTCTCACTGTGCTACAACTGCATCAGTAGATATCATTTCTGAAGAGGACGACGCCATCTTGGATGGCAGGCCAGCGTGGGTCCTCCCTAGCACAGAGTTGTCTGCACTGTGTGGGGTGCTACAGAATAGACTGGACAAAGACCAAAACTATGTTGTGTATCACCATGCACGAGTTGGTGCGGATAGATTTGCAATGGAGAGCACAGAAGCTGGGTTGCTCTTGGCAATGCTCAACATTTAGTGTTTCATTTATGTTCCCAAAAAGCATTTATATTAGATACTATGATATTATAGTATATTCTTTCTAATGTATTATATTCTATGGTGTACATTGATATATATATATATATATATATATATATATATATACACACACACACACATATTTGTCAATATGCCTTATAATTTATATTATACTGTATTTTCTTTATTTATAATAAAATTTGTGTAATTCGTTTTTGTTTGACAGACTATCTATACAGTCTACCTAAGAACATAAAACAACACCACCATTAATAATAATAATAACAACAACATATATATTAGTAATATAATCCATATGAAATCATGTCTGGGGACACAATGGACCAATGGGGAAGGGTTTAAGAGGAGAGGCAAGACATTGCTCCACCAATCCAAAGTAAGACTTCTGACCAATTGCAGGATACCCGGTGGCCCAAGGTGTGAAGTGCAAATGTTCCCTTGCAAGCACCCCCAAGGGATTATTCACAATGGCAGCTATGGGCTCTAGGCAGACCCCCAAATCTGACACATATTCAGGAGTATTCTATGCTGCCGAGTATCCGGGAATATACAGGAGTATTCCAGTGCGGATACACCTCTTTTCACGCAGTGGAAGTGCACTCACTGTTTATTTGGACATGATCACTACTTACTGAAACAATTATATTACATCAGAGTAAGCATTTTGATTACACGATCAGTTTGTCCTCCGTCTTGACTGAAGAGAGACCTGGGAACGGGGCGTGGCTTCTGGCCCCTCTTGAGTAATCTGATTGGTGTATTCAAAAATCCTTGCTGTAATGTCCCACGAAGGCAAGCAACCAAAACCCACTAATTTCGTTCTACAGTTAAAAGGCAGCTTTACAGTTGCAGCCTACAGTTAGCCTTAGTTCACAGGGAAAAAAAAGTTTGCTCTGGTAAGGTACTTGGAAGATAATTATCGGGCTGTTGTTCCCATTTCTTGTATAAAAAAATTCGATTTCGACAAAACTGCCAAGTACTGGGGGTTTGGACGACGGAGCCTATTACCGAGGCCAGGTGTTGCTACTGGTAAGCTGCTCATTGCATTAAGTGTATAACATATCTTACTTTAGCTTCCTCGACGCTGCCTGATTGTGTAAAAAAGTCAGACGAGGGAAAATTCGGAATTGCAAGAAATATAGTCGGAATTCCAAAAAATAAGGTCGGGATTCTGAGAAATAAAGTCGGAATTGCGAAAAATAGGGTCGCAATAAAGCAAAAAAAAAATTTGTAATGTGGGGAGAACGGGCTTCCGTAGTTCTACGGTTGAGACTTTTTGCGTCTGTTTGTTAAACTAAGATCAGGCGACGAGTCCGATGACAATTGTTAACTTCAGGTAAAAAGCTAAATTTTCTACGTTAGTTCTTCTAAGTGAAGACGTTTGAAATCCAGATCCTTTAAAGTAATTCTTTTAGAAAAGCTGCTCACGAAAAGTTCTCTCATTGATCAGCCAGTAAATAGTTAGTATGGGAGGTAATCCATGCCAAAATGGAGACGGTAAAATGAAAGTTCAAACCCCGGTTTGACATTTCTTTTTCAAAACCTGTGCACACATATCCTGCGATTTAATTTTTGACATGAACGCGCTGTATCTGCCAAAATGAAAATGCAAAGGCAAACCAGCATTGCGTTTTCGTTTCCCACTTTGCGTTAGGCATTACCGAAGACACGGACAGTATCTCCAAGCCTATCTAAAATGACTACGACTCTGAGTAAAACGAAGTCTTCATCCTGACAATTCGCTAACTTAGCTCACTCGCCGTCTCTGAGAATGCATCCGCCATTGTTACCTCTATTAGGCTTTCGGGCACTTTCGCGGTCACGTGTCTTCGGTAACGCCCATTTCTCCTTAACATATATTTGCATATAGGCGAACTCGAAAATGAAAAGGCAAAGTGGGAAACGAAAACGCAATGCTGCTTTGCCTTTGCATTTTCATTTTGGCAGATACAGCGCGTCCATGTCGAAAATTAAATCGCAAACTGGGATTTTGCCACAGGATTATCAACTTTGTCTTTTCCTTTCCATTTTGTCCGATTTGTACGGCAAAATCTGTTCAAAGGAAAAGACTAACAAATGAAATGAAATGACAAAAAGATATTTTAATTTTATTTTTATTTTTGTCAGAAAAGACTCGTGTTTGTCTTGAAAATGAAAATAAAAATCGAGTTATCTAATTTCATTTTTCATTTTGGCAGGATATGTGCGCACAGGTATTGAAAAAGAAATGTCAAACCGGGGGTTGGAACTTTCATTTTACGGTTTTCATTTTAATTTTGGCATGGATGACCTCCCATAAGTTAGCAAGTGTGCTGATAAATTAATTTATACATGACGTAACATTTAGCCCGGCATTTAATGTCTTGGTTCAAACTAATCTTATCTTAGAGGAGTACTTTGTCTTAACCTCATTTTCCTCTACCTCTGTTCTGTTGTATCATGTATCTGTGTTATTCTGATAGGAAATGTGTGTAAATAAAGAGCAGTGAGCGTGTGAATGAGAGTGTGTATACTCTTGATTAATTTGATGATTATCTTAATGAGGGTGTATGCATTTACTCACATGGTTCTTTGCAATTCCAATAATTATAATAATCAGGATGCGTGTAATTAGTCAGGAGACAAGTGACAAGATGGCCACTGATGAAACGGAGATGTCATCCACATCTGTGGGGCAGTCGTGTGGAGTTCTTCCTGAATCACATGACACAGGTAGGAAACACTCACCTGTTTCACTGAGTGTCCTCCTTCTGTATTCTGGTCCTCTCTGTGCTTGTGTAGGTTGGTAGGTTGGCGTGTGTGTGTACAGTTTGTGTGTTTGTGTTGTAGAGCTGCTGAAGACAGGCGTGATGAAAGAGGAGATCTCACAGTCAAACGGTTACACCCGAGGAAGAGACTCGTCCAACAGACCTAGCATCAAATACACTGAGGAGGAGAAACCCATAGACAAAGACTGTCTGTGTAGGGCAAGATCTCTGGGACTGATCCTGTAGTCTCTCTCTCTCTCTCTCTCTCTCTCTCTTTCTGCATGTAAAGGGTGCAGTGGTTAAAAGCAAAAGTCAAACACTCCCCAGTTTCTACAACATCATAATGTTTTTGACTGATGCATGTTTGGTAGATATTTGGTTTTTAAGCACTCTCAGGAAAATTCAAAATGTTTTTCATCATCAGCTGCTGAAAATGAAAAGTAAAAACGGGCACGACAGAGTTAAATGTCAGTGTGAATGCTGAACTGTGTTTCTATACTGATGGTCCCATACCCAGATAGTATTGGGTCTTATCAGACTGTGAGGACTGCCCTTTTAGGACGAGTAAAGTCTGTTGTAGTTATTTAGAGTGTATTTTAGTCTGACTGAAGTCTATTGTTGTTGTTATGTAGAGTGTATTTTAGTCTGACTGAAGTCTATTGTTGTTATTTAGAGTGGATTTTAGTCTGACTGAAGTCTATTGTTGATATTTAGAGTGTCTTTTAGTCTGACTGAAGTCTATTGTTGTTGTTATGTAGAGTGTATTTTAGTCTGACTGAAGTCTATAGTTGTTATTTAGAGTGGATTTTAGTCTGACTGAAGTCTATTGTTGTTATTTAGAGTGTCTTTTAGTCTGACTGAAGTCTATGGTTGTTATTTATATTTTTCTTCTTATTTCCCCAGACTGTGAGGATTGCCGGTCTTTCTTCCTTGGTAAATGTGAGGTGCATGGCCCCCCCACATTCATCCCCGACACCCCCGTGCCCATAGGGGTCACGGAAAGAGCCAGACGCACCCTTCCCTCAGGACTAGAGGTCAGGAGGTCAAGCATCCCAAACGCAGAGCTGGGCGTGTTTAACCAGGGTGACACTATACCCAGAGGGACACACTTTGGCCCCTATGAAGACCAGATGTCTGACGGAGAAGACACCAAGGATGGTGGATACTCCTGGGTGGTGAGTGAACCTATTAATTAATGATATAAGAAGGTTTTCAGTTGGCATTTACTGGGGCTCTGTGCAGTGAAGCCAAATTCCTATTTCATTGCATTTACCGATGTTCTGTGTCATCAGCCGCTGGTAGGAGCTTCAACAAATTATTTTACACTCATTTCAATTCAGAGAGCCTCACGCTCTATCAGACCTCTGACATAAACCTGGAATTGGTCATAAAATGTGCAGTGAAAGACTGTATACTTAACAAATCAACATTTATGAAGGAAAAACCTGTTTTCCTTAGCTCTTCAAACGTCAGCTGTGTGAGGATCGTGTTGATGTGAAGAGAGAGAATTTTTCCAACTGGATGAGGTGAGATGCTGAGCACAGAGATCACTCCTGTTCCTTATTTTTCACATATTTATGTTAAATGTACAGACAGCATACATTCATACGCTCGGTGGTAAAACTTAACTGTGTTTTGTATCAGAGGTAACTATATCTCTGAGGAAACCTTGCTGTCCAGTATTTTGGTGTTCAGACATTCTCAGGAATCAAACTTACAACCTTCCAGATACGGGTCTGTTTTCTCTTTACCGCTGACTGAATGACACCCCCTCACATTCACTGTTCTCATAGACCAGATGAGACCAGAATTTATACAAACACCAATCAGCATGGAGATCCTCTGATCACATGGGTTTTCATATTTGATGCATGTATTTTAAGAGCAGGCTGTGCACCCATACCTGAATCTTTTCAGTGAGGTTTCATATAACAAAACACACGCACAGATACACACACACACTCACACAATGCTTTGTAGGGTGAGGAATACTGCCTGTATCCTCAGATACATGTCACATCCACTACCACTTTATGGCACCTGCCAGCTCCCAGGCGTCCTGTGCTATTTCCTGGATTCACTCATCAATGCTGAACAGAGCGCTGAGTGAGATGGTGGGGAGTGTACACTCGTCTGTTTGACCCTCAGAGGACACAAACCCACCCGATCTCGTGTCAACACCCCAACCAGATAGTGTTAGTGCTGGGATTCCTCCTCTATTAGAGCATTCCAATTGTGTTAGTCTGTTCCAACTCTGTTCATCTTTCCTGGCACTTGTTCATTGTAAAATTTGGTTCAGTCATGTGTTATTTGCATATGTGTCTAATGAGTGTTAAAAGAGTTTTGTTTAATAAGAGGCAGTGAGCGTCCCCTTACATCAGAGTCAAAACTCCATTTAGAGACGTGACTTTAATTTTATCCTTAACTTATCCATGACTTCACGTATCCATACATTCTTCTCATTTTCTGCCTTAACTTGGTTTTCTCTTGTGCAATGTAAGCCTCTTTATCTGCCTCATGTCTCACTCTTGACCTTTTCCCTCATCACACTCTCTCTCTTTCTCTCTAAGGTATGTGAACTGTGCCCGTAATGATGAAGAGCAGAATCTGGTGGCTCTTCAGTACAAAGGGGGGGTTCTGTTCCGCAGCTGTAGACCCATCGCTGCTGGAGAGGAGCTGCTGGTCTGGTGTGGAGAAGAATATACCAAGGACCAGGACGACCCAGCGGACTGCCACTGGGACAAGACATTTTCCCCTGAGAAAGGTAACAGATGATTTTTTTTTCCCTGTTTTCCCATTCAATTCCCTGCATTTGTTTTTTTTTTTGTTTTTTTTAAGAGAATGGTTTAGTTGTACTTTAAATTGATGCTGAGGTTAATGTCAGTTTGGTCTTTTAATGTTGTTTATAGATTTTTGTCCAGGTTGTGATGTGACTTTCTGGTCCTGTTGTGGACATGTCCCTCTCTTTGTTTAGGCCACATTTCCTCGCAAAACCTCATTAAGACATGGCATCCTGAAGAGTCCCTGAGTTTACTAAAGACCAGAGAAATTAAATCAGAAGATGTGCCACTGAGCCCAGAACAGTTATCCTCTGATATTACATTCATTTCAGCACAATCCGCTGTCAACACGAAAAGAAGGCGCTCTTCGTTTGGGAAGAGCTCCCCTGTCAGAAGAGCCCTAACACCTAAACAGAGAGTGACAGGGAAGAACACAACACACTCTTCACGCAGGAAGAGCCTCAGAAGCCAGCTGTGTATCAGAAGACACCAGCGCATTCACACAGGGGAGAAGTCATACCACTGCTCCCAGTGTGGGAAGAGCTTCAGTAATTTATCAGGTCTTGTAAGACACCAGCGCATTCACACAGGGGAGAGGCCATACCACTGCTCCCAGTGTGGGAAGAGCTTCAGTCAGTCATCAAGTCTTAGAGCACACCAGCGCATTCACACAGGGGAGAGGCCATACCACTGCTCCCAGTGTGGGAAGAGCTTCAGCAATTCATCAGGTCTTAGAAGACACAAGTGCGTTCAAACGGGGGAGAGAACATACCAGTGCTCCCAGTGTGGGAAGAGCTTCAGTCAGTCATCAAGTCTTAGAACACACCAGCACATTCACACAGGGGAGAGGCCATACCACTGCTGCCAGTGTGGGAAGAGCTTCAACAATTCATCAGGTCTTAGAAGACACAAGTGCGTTCAAACGGGGGAGAGGCCATACCAGTGCTCCCAGTGTGGGAAGAGCTTCAGTCAGTCATCAAGTCTTAGAACACACCAGCGCATTCACACAGGGGAGAGGCCATACCACTGCTCCCAGTGTGGGAAGAGCTTCAGCAATTCATCAGGTCTTAGAAGACACAAGTGCATTCAAACGGGTGAGAGGCCATACCAGTGCTCCCAGTGTGGGAAGAGCTTCAGTAATGCATCGAATCTTAAAACACACCAGCGCATTCACACGGGGGAGAGGCCATACCACTGCTCCCAGTGTGGGAAGAGCTTCAACCAGTTATCAGTTCTTCAATCACACCAGCGCATTCACACAGGAGAGAGGCCATACCACTGCTCCCAGTGTGGGAAGAGCTTCAGTGATTTATCAGGTCTTAGAACACACCAGCGCATTCACACAGGGGAGAAGCCATACTACTGCTCCCAGTGTGGGAAGAGCTTCAGCCAATCAGCTGAGCTAAACAGGCACAGGTGTACACTGAGGACCGTTTGAGGTGTGTTGTGATTTTGGACCAGTGTGTTACCTGGTCAGTGGGATTTTGGACCAGTGTGTTACCTGTTCAGTGGCATTTTGGACCAGTGTGTTACCTGGTCAGTGTGAAGAGACCCGTACACATGTCATGTCATTGTTCCTCAGGTTACATTAGAATGACAGAGGATTCATTTTGTCACTGTTACTACTAAATAACAAGTTTATAGTTCATGAGTTAATAATAGTGCTTTGATTAAACAGTTAGTGATAGACTTAGGTCAGTTAAAAAAAATAGTACCTAGAAATCAGTTGAGCACAAAAGCAAAAAGTAGAACTATTTTACATGATGCATTTATGTCTGCTGATAATAAATGTAGATTTGAAGCAAGTGAGCGAATGTGAATAACTGTCAGCTCTTGTTTTTATGACCAAATTTCAGTATTAAATCTTAGGTTCTGACCACTGTTCATTCTGCTCATATGGGATTGAGATTCCATTCTTTCTTTCTCTGTACTGTGCTTCCTCTGGTACTCTTTGAGTGAAGAACTGACGGCCCTCTTCTGTTCACGCGTTCAGCACTGAAGGTTCACACGCCCAGGATGAGCCGTCTACCAATAGGATCTTTGGCTTTGGCCGTGGACTAAGCTCTCTGGCCCTGTGTGCCTGTCCGTTTACCAGCCCAGTCCCCTCTTTGTCCCTCCTCTTCCAACTATAACTTAACAAGACCCCTGTGGATATCCACCTAATAAACACAAACCTCTACCAACTCCACAGAGGGCGAAGATTTCTCTCATTCTTCACAGACTTCATTTACATTTCTTCTAGGTTTGTCTGTGTCCTCACTTTGTGTAATCGCTAACCCACACAGACTCTGCAGTGACTCTGCATCATATATGTATGTACATACTCACACACACACACATGAATGTAGACAGACATGTGAACACACATATATGAACTAATGAGCAAAAAAAAAAGTCATTTCCAGCCTCCTAGAGACTGTACCAAGTTCTGGAGACCAACAGTGTGAGGTGGTTGAATGGCAGGTTTGGGAGGACTTACAGTGTGATGTGGTTGAATGTCAGGTTTGGGAGGACTTACAGTGTGATGTGGTTGAATGTCAGGTTTGGGAGGACTTACAGTGTGAGGTGCTTGAATGGCAGGTTTGGGAGGACTTACAGTGTGAGGTGCTTTGATGGCAGGATTCTGAATAATGTAACTGTGGTTATATTAGTCCAGATGTCAGGAGAACCACTCTTCATTTGCCCTGTTTTTTCATCTCTTTTTGAGGATTTGTAACTTTGATTTGTGACTTGTCACAGCCTTGGTGGAACCACAGACTTTGCGGAGTGTATCAACATTCCAAAATTCCAACAGAGGCCTGTTCAGGAGGAGTGTTAGCACCATGGACAGTGGCTAACTGTCAGGAGGTGGGACCCTGGACAGCTCCCAGCTCTTAACGTTACTAAAGTTGCTACTGTGTTTATAAGCATGGAGGAGAATCAGCCATACAGCTAGACCAGATGAGGTTATATACAGCTGAGGTCATAAAACCGCAGACTGACGGGAACAACTCCGACACAACTGCAGAAACAAAGCTGTTTAGAATGATTTGGGTTTTTTTATTTGAACTTAACAGGATGTGGGCTACACAGCCTGGAACGTAAGGTGACGCTATTTCATCGTATTTTTTCATTAAAAAATTTGAACCAGTAGATAAATTTTGGACTGGAGCCAAAAACATGAGCGGGGGGGGGGGGGGGTGTAAGAAGACTGTCTCATGCCAGGCACCTTCAGAACAGTTTATTGTCTGACTTTTTCTCAATGAGGACATTTCTGCCAGTGGGCACATGACAGAAAGAGAGACACAAACCAACAGACCAGTCATTCATTTTAAAAGACAAACCAACAGGCCAGTCATTCATTTTAAGACACAGACTAACAGACCAGACATTCATTTTAAAAGACAAACCAACAGACCAGTCATCCATTTTAAAAGACAAAACAACAGATAAGCCATTCATTTTAAGACACAGACTAACAGACCAGACATTCATTTTAAGAGACGTGAGGGAAATAATGTTGCAGTCTGTTCTTGTAAACTTAATCCTAATCTGAATCTCTTCAGCTGTCTACTTCACTCATTTAAGAGGATTAGTAGAGTCATGGAACTATGTCAGTGTCACACCCTGGTCCTCTCTTTACCCCTCTAGTGAGTCGTTTGCTTAACATCTGTTACTTCTCTCAGCACCTTCAACCTTCACCTCTATCTAATGCCCCTTTGGACTGTTGCTGGGTCATTAATGAACTCCACCCCCAAACTTCAGCACCTTCAGCTTTCAGGTCAGTAGTTTGACCCATGATCAAAATGTCCTCCCCAATCCAAAGTCTTAGTATTTATGATTTACTTTGGGCTTTGTGCTTTGTGCTTGTCATCAGTCAGTATAAACTGCACTGGTAGTAAAATTCTGTCAAAAACTTATCATCAAGAATCATGATGAAGAACAGCCAGTGACTACTCACCTGCTGACCTCACACCACACACACACACACACACACACACAAAGAGTTAATAATAGCCACACACAATCACATTCAGTCATATACAGGAGTGTGTATAGAGACCAAACATACAGTCACATTCAGTCATAAACAGCAGTGTGTACTGAAATTTCAAATGAATCCTCTTGATTTGAATGATTAATTTATATCACTGTATAAAACCGAACATGAATGACAAAGAGAAGAATATTGCATTGCCTTCTGCCGGGTGACTCTGTAACTCTTCAGTCAGACAGGTCCAGTTCACCATCAGTCCAGTTAGTCTGGAAAGTTTTCACTCCCTGGTTCACAGGAACTGGCTCAGTTCCTGTGAACGCATGTTTAAAATCCTAATGATTCTTGTGTAGGTAACTCCTCGCTACTGCCAACGCTACTGACAGAGGATCAGTTAGTTTATCTTCATTAGAGACACACCACCGACAAAGCATCAGTAAGTTTTTCTTCATTAGAGACACACCACTGACAGAGGATCAGTTAGTTTATCTTCATTAGAGACACACCACTGACAGAGGATCAGTTAGTTTATCTTCATTAGAGACACACCACTGACAGAGGATCAGTTAGTTTATCTTCATTAGAGACACACCACTGACAGAGGTTCACAAGGCTCCTATGGAGGGAGGAGCTGTTTGCACCACAGCACCTGTGGACGATCCAGGTAAAGACAGACATGTCCATCACCCCATGTTAAAAATCCTGGTCCAAATGGGCTCACCTGACAACATTTCACCCTGTATCTAATCTCAGTCAGTCCCTGGTCCCTCTATATCTAATGTCAATCAGTCCCTGGTCCCTCTTTATCTAATGTCAGTCAGCCCCTGGTCACCCTGTATCTAATGTCAGTCAGCCCCTGGTCACCCTGTATCTAATGTCAGTCAGTCCCTGGTCACCCTGTATCTAATGTCAGTCAGTCCCTGGTCACTCTGTATCTAATGTCAGTCAGTTACTGGTCACTCTGTATCTAATGTCAGTCAGTTGCTGGTCACTCTGTATCTAATGTCAGTCAGTTCCTGGTCATCCTCACTAACTGGGTCACTAAAAGTCTCTGCACGTTGTCGGGCAGACACTGCGCAGCTTTCAGAAAGAAAAAGACATTTGTTAACCTCAAATGTTCCTTAGTAATTAAAGTTGCTGTTGTGTAAACTCTCTCCCTCTTTTTCACCCTTCTTTATCTATTTCTATCACCCTCACTCTGCCTCTCTATCCCTATCCCCTTTGATCCCAGTTCTCCCTTTTATGGCCCAGGCCTCCCTGCGTGTAGGACCATTGCATACCAAAGCAGAAACCACTCGCGGTAACACCTAACAGACGCCAGGCTCGATGTTTTAGCGCAGCAACCCCCAGACCATTTGGTCAAATGCTGATAAGGTTTAATTGCGAGGGAGACTAGATCACCTCGGGAGGTTAGTTTCCCTGTGAGAATGGAATTCAGACCATGTCACAGGCCCCATCTGCATGGCTCCATTCGGGTACAAACTATGTAGAACAAAAGAAAATGAAACTAACCGTACGATATTATCAGTTAAATACGCATATCGAGTCATAACTGTTCGTATAGTCATAAATGCGCGGTAAAACTTAAAAGTAACCAGGAGCCAAGTCATGAGCAGCTAATTGTATGACCCTCGGTGTAACTGTGCTGTTTTTAATGGTAAAGAAACCATATTTGGTCTTGTTCGGGAGCATAAAATGCCATAGATTCGAGTATGCGGGCGTAATTTTACTATTCTTTAATGGGAAAAAGTTTTGTAAAACTATTTCAACCAAGCTCAAATTAATACTTCCCAAACTCCAAGGAGAGTCTCCTCCTTTCAGGCAGAGACACCCCCAAAAGGATAGCGGCACCCCCCGTCTGCAAATCAGATAAAACGCCAGACTCTCTGCTATCCTACAGTTCAGTTCAGCTGCGCCAAAGTTCAGTTCAGCTGCGCTAAGGTTCTATGGGAGGTCATCCATGCCAAAATTAAAATGAAAATGAAAACGGTATGAAACCCCGGTTTGACATTTCTTTTTCAATACCTGTGCGTACATATCCTGCCAAAATGAAATTCAAATTTTACTCAGAGTCGCAGTAACTTTAGATAGGCTTGGAGATATTGTCCTTGTCTTCGGAACGCAAAGTGGGAAACGAAAACACAATGCTGCTTTGCCTTTGCATTTTCATTTTGGCAGATACAGCGCGTCCATGTCAAAAATTAAATCGCAAACTGGGATTTTGCCATAGGATTATCAACTTTGTCTTTTCGTTTCCATTTTGTCCGATTTGTACCGCCAAATCTGTTCAAAGGAAAAGACTAACAAATGAAATGAAATGACAGAAATATATTTCAATTTTATATTTATTTTTGTCAGAAAAGACTCGTGTTTGTCTTGAAAATGAAAATGAAAATCGAGTTATGTAATTTTATTTTTCATTTTGGCAGGATATGTGCGCACAGGTTTTGAAAAAGAAATGTCAAACCGGGGTTTGAACTTTCATTTTACCGTTTTCATTTTCATTTTGGCATGGATGACCTCCCATAGGGGTTTAGTAGTGAAATGCAGCTATATTCTTTTGCCACAAGATGTCAACATTGCACCAGAGTGTTGCTAGGGTATGGCGTTTCAAGTCGCCATAAGAACGGTGGGAGAGGAGCTTTTGAGTTGTGTTAATTTGTCTTTATTATTTCAGTTCATTTCTAAATTATTTTATAGCTTATGTGTTGAACCATGTTTTTGTTTAAGTTTAGTCGGAATGAGAGCGATTTCAAAAGCAGACACGAGAGTTATGAATTCAGAAACTTTATTCATTCATTATGCCACAATCCCACAAACGTGATAAATGACACTTTGATATGATCTAAAGTCTTTTAAGAAAGAGAGAAATCTGGGATTCATATTCATAGATGAACATTTTGACATGAAATAGTTTACCATCCATACTACCAGACCAAGATGAAGAACAAGTCGTTCTTGTGATTAGGAGCCTCTACATAATCTTCCACAGTAGCATCAGCTCACTTCCACCTTTGCTGACTCTGGCAGGTCTAGTGGCAGCTGTCTCACAGAGGTGCTGTTGGTGCAGAGGAGTGACTGTTTACATTCTTTATTTCCCTGGTAACGCTGCCCGTACCATAGTGATGGGCCGAAAATCACAGTGCTACAGCTGATAAGGCCTCCATTCTTTTCAATTCCATGACACCTGTATATGTGTTCTATGAATTTACTGTAAAAGTATATTGCATGGAGTTTGCATGTTCTCCCCGTGTCTGCGTGGGTTTCCTCCGGGAGCTCCGGTGTCTTCCCACAGTCCAAAGACATGCAAGTTAGGCGAATTGGAGACACTAAATTGCCCCTAGGTATGAATGTGTGTGCGTGTCTGCCCTGTGATGGACTGCCGACCTGTCCAGGGTGTTTTCCTGCCTTTTGCCCTATGAGTGCTGGGAAAGACTCCAGCACACCCCACTGAGGATAAGCTGCTTAGATAATGAGTGAGTGAGGGAGAGAGTATACCGCATGTGAGGTTACCTGTTGCACAGTTAATTTATTTCTTCCTTAATTAAATCCTTGTAAAACTTTTTTTTTTTAATATGGTATTTTATTGTCAGGTCTTGTTGGCTTGCTTACTGACTAAAAAGAAAAAAACAAAACAAAACAAAAAGTGAGAAAAAGACTCCTTTCTGATGAGCCATCCCTGACTGATCCTACTGCTGCCACTGTGCCCCCTCATGGACTTTGATGGTCTTTGAACCCAGAACTGGCCTGTGTGACACCCTGTTTCACTGAACACAAACACAAAGAAAGGGATTCATGTCATTGGAAGTCAAACATCAACCTGTTTGCCTGCATTTGAAATGACTCTTAATATTGACAGAATATAATGACAGGAACTTTTTTTTACTTTGTTATTTTTAGTCGTGAAGGGAAACATTAAAATGTATTAAAATAGACTTTAGTTCTTCTTCTGTGACTTAACACACATACCCACCTCTCTGAGCTCCATCATATCCTGCAGCAGGTGGAGTACATGTGATGATGGCATGCCTTCTTTTACAGCTTTTTCAATGGACATTACATATAAGTCCATCTGAGGCTATTTGTGGACAGAAGACAGATATTAGAGAGAGAGAGAGAGAAACTGGTCAGTGTTGATTTATACTGAACTGAATGAGATGTCAAATATACATAATTTGAGTCTCTAACACATCAGTCACAGCAATAACCTAAAAGTGATTTACCTGCATTTTGCCATCGTTAGGCTCCTGGCCGACCGTGGTCAGGAGCGTGGAGAGGCACTGCAGGCTCAGTTCACTGAACCTCTCCACAAGCCTCTCCACACATTCCAAAATAGTCAGCTTGGCAACCATCTTCACTTTGAAGAGCTCACCAAGGAATCTCACATTCCCAATGGAGCTGCGACAAGCTTTGTCTTTGGCTTCTGCCAGCCCCTGTTTTGTCTGCTCCCCTGTAGCCTGCATGAGAGAGAGAGAGAGAGAGAGAGAAGAGCAACATGTCAGAAAGCTTCACAAAATATTCCAAAAGTTCAAATACCTCAGTCTGCAAATACAACATGCAGAATAGGTGATCGAGCAAAAAGACATGGAATTCAGTGCTGATGGGACATTTCCTGACACATCTAGGCATTTTTAATGAGGACTAAGGTGTATGTTTTCTCACTGTGTGTGATGGCTACCAATGCTGATGACTCTAACTGCTTGTGTACCTTATCAGATAAGAAGGTGTGCATCTCAACCTTCTCAAACTCTTCCTTACAGCGCCGTAGCAGGAGTCTACGGAAGGTCACAGTGCTGTAGGGCCTATCTGACATGGGCACTTCTATCTGCAGTACGAAAAAGACAAAAAAATGAGATGGGGAATATGCAGGACAGAGTCCAAGCACAGTCTACAGGAATGTTTCCTCTCTACAAATGATAAGGAACAACGGCAATAAGACAAAATGGACCACTGCTACAACTCAAAAATGTCAATGGGGCAAGGAGACGTATTTAAGCCCCAATTTAGTAAAAACTACAAATGTACTTCTTATACAAGAACACTTTACTTTAGCCAAGCAGCGGCACATGCTGGCATAGAGCGCAGTGAACCCAGGTTCTTCCACAGCCCTGCTGAAGACCATGTCCACCACACTCTGGAGCCTCTCCTCGCTGTTGATGGGGAGGTGGGCCATTTGCTCCACCAGCTTGTCCAATTTCTCCGGCATCACTTTGTTTAGGATGCCGCGGACCTTGCGGAGGACTTCCTGAACGGCCATAAAGAAACAAACAAAATTCAGATTGGAACTTTTGCCTGTTCAGCTGTAAGTCTGACACACTCTTACAGACACAGCTGTTAGCCACTGGTCACTGCGTGTTAGCGACCTCACCTGTGTCTCCTGGATCTCTGGATCCATATTGCCAGGCTGCCTCTTCCTGGCTGGCTTCCAGGCATTCTCTGCCTCTTTCAGCCGTATCTTTTCACCTGAAGATTTCTCGGCGATGATACTGAGCGGTTGTTTGTGCTGCAGAGTAAATTCGCTAGACTGAGAGAGCGAGAGAGGAGAAAAACATGACACTCAAGCTGCTGTCCAATCACAACGACCAAGTCAACAGGTGATGGAAAGGCCTGAGCTGGCACTGATCTCATTATCTTTAAAAGTTACCAGACTACATCAAGCTGAACTAATGCTATCAACTGCTCTACAACAATAAAATATCCTTGTCTAAATATAAAGTAGTTACAAGATGTACAGGGTCTACTTACACTTTGGCATTTATTAGCAATATGCACCTGTGTGACAGGCAAAGACAAAGAGAAAGAGAGCAGGTCTGTCTTTTTGTCCATTTCTGAAGTTTTATATCTCACCTCAGCTAACTGTCTCCCTAATTTCTCCTTAGGTAGCTCAGCCAAGTTGTGACTCTCCTCAGGTCCCTTGGAATTGACCTGGGAGTCCCCTGCACCACTCAGCAACTTCTCTGAAGCCTCATTCAACTCAGAAGAGTCACTGGCTGCAGTCTGTAGGAGTTTAGCAGATAGAGCTGGCGGGGCACAGTTTCTCTTGCTGGGAGAAGTGGTTTCCACAGCACTTGGAGCGGGTTCAGGTTCCAGGGCCTGAACAGAGCAGTGGGTGTCCTCCTCTCTGGGCAAAATCCAATTATGCTGGACACACAAAAACAGAGGGATTCAAGTACAACGTAAGGCAGCTGACATAAGCATCTCAATCTATATTCTTAAACACTAAATGTACTCCTAAATCCAGAACAAATAGACTTTCTATACAAACTGTAGAACACATGCTACAATTGCAACTAACACCCCCATACACGCACTCACCAGTCTGAGTTCCATCACGTGTCGTAGCATGATGCGTGTCTCCAATGGCACCTTCACGTCATTCGGAATTTTTGAAATGACTTGGAAACAGTAGTCCATCTGGGGCTGTCCATTGAGGTTCAACAGAGGTCACACAAGGTCATGGTTGGTTCTCCATTTTCATATCATCTCATATATTAAAAATGACTTAACCAGGCAATGCCATTATTACCAAATCCATTTAGACAAAGATACCATAAGGAATAATGTTTCTGCAATCAGCACATTACACCAAGCGATTTACATCTTATGGTTAGAATGACTTTGACTTTAAGAGATTTAGGACAGATAATGTGTCAGAAATGAACTCAAAGGAAAAATTCTTAAAGGTGCTTACCACAACTTCTGCACCATCTTTTCTGGATAATGAACGAAGAGAGATGCCAAATACCTAATATTTACCATCCTCCTCACGCCTCTGTACTAGTCATAACTCAAAGGTCACTTACCTTCATTTTTGGGGTGTCCAGGTCTTTGCCAACAGCCGTTAACAAAGTGGAGAGACACACTGCACTCTCTTTACTAAGGCTCCGCAGCAGCTTCACCACGCATCCAAGCACCGCGCTCTCAGAAATCATGTTCATCTTAAACAGTTCGCTGATGAACCTGATGTTTCCGGTGGAGCGGCAGAGAGCTCTCTCTTTAGCTTTCGCGAGGTCCTTCTCAAGCTGCTCCTGCTCGTGCGCCTGAGTCAGGATGAGGGAGAGAAAGAGGAGCAGGGTGTCACAAACACTTACCATCATTCCAAATGGCTCAACACCATCCACAAAGTCTCAAAAAGTCATATCACTGAAGTCCCCCATTAAGTCTTGGACTTTTAACAAGGACTGAGCTCTACGTCTTAGCGTTCTTAAGGACGGGTACCGTTGTTGCCAAGTCCAGCTGCCTCTTCTTCTTTATCACGACCGGGTCGTGGACCTCGTCCCTTTCGAACTCCACCTTGCATCGTCTCAGGAGGAGTCCGTGGAAAGTCACCGACCTCCCGGGCTGGTAGGCCACAGGTACTTCAAGCTGCAATACACAAAGACAGAATGAGAGACAGGAATATGCAGGACGGAGAACAAGTGTATGGTGGAGACAAATATGTTTGCTTTTTGCTTCAGAGAGTCTTGTTCCAGACGTGCTGGCGAAGGCACGGATCTGAACGACTCGGCCTGAATGCCGCTGGGTTCATGGTCCCACCTGGGCAGCAGCCAGTTATGCTGAACACAGAGATACACAAAGAGGTGAATGCTTAGGAAAAACACATCAATTACACATACATGTACACTCCTGAACCCATATGTAACCACAAAACTGCTAAACACTTTCAACTCTGAAACTCTTCATACACATTCAAAACAAATGGCAGAAGAAGGTTATGTCACTTTGAGTCAGTTTTGTCACATGAATCAGAATGATTCAATATTTGTATCCAATTTTCAAACAAAGCAGTTATATGCAATTGTAGACTCCTATAGAGGTTGTAGTACGCCTGTTTGTGTGATTGTGTATACATATTTATACATGCAGGACTTGGAGCAAGTTCACATTACAAGTCTATCTCCTATTACAAAACATACCTTAGCCAGGGAGTGACACATTTTTGCAAATACATAACATATGGCTGTCTCCTCCATGGCCTTCTCATGGATGACAGCCACCAGCATTTGCAGCTTCTCCTCAGTGTTCACCGAAAGGGCCATCAGACGAACCATTAACTCTTCAAATTTGCTGGCCGTCACTTTGTCCAGGATAATGTTCACCTTATGGAGAAGCTTCTGCAAAGTACCAAAAAAATCAACTTATAACCTCATCTTCTCAGCTACAAGTCTTACACACTGTTGTTTGCCGCTGGTCACTGCACATGGGCGACCTCACCTGTGTTTTTTGGTGCACTCCATAGCCTGTGACACATTCCTTCAGGACTGTCTTTTTCCCTTCCATTTTTTCAGTCACACATTCACCGGGAACAACCGTGGGCACCTGCTGTGTGCCAAAGTTGGTGAACTGAGAGAATGAGAGGAGAGAAGAACACTCAGGCTCTTGTCCAGCTGTGCAGTAAACTGTGATAAGCTGGGTCAATTCAACTGTATTAGAATGACTACATTTACTTGTGCAATTTTAACAAACAGATTATATATGAACATAAACATGTTAAACCTGGTTTGGGGTGTGTGTGTGCATGTGAGAGTGTGTATGCATGTGAGTGAGTTTGCATATCTCCATGGTGTCATAACTTACTTCAGGTCCCTGGCCGCCTGCTGTTGGTTTGAAAAGATCGGCGAAAGTGCGCATGTCTTTCAGCCCCTTTGAACTGATTCTGGCTGCAGTAACCGCCACTGGGGAGGCTAGCACCTACGCGAGATTAATAGTAAACTTCAGCCTTTTGTACTGATTCTTAGCAAGTCGAAAATACTTTTGCTTCTGCTTTGTAAGTCACCAAGAACTGTCGACCTCACCTGTGTTTTCTTCATGTCCTCATCATGGGAAACGTTGCTAATAATTCCTGAGCTCATTATAAGTTGCGATTTTGGCATCTAGGATAGGACAATATAAATAGATAGATAGATAGATAGATAGATAGATAGATAGATAGATAGATAGATAGATAGATAGATAGATAGATTTATTTCACAGCGTGTTGAGTAAAAACCGTCAAACACACCTTACCTATTTCTCAGTAAATGAATGGCACCGTGTGCGTCGATTGAAGTCGCTCTGCTTCTATGAAACGTTTTGCTTCGATCTTGAAAGCTATGCACTATTCATCGCCTACAGCTTTATTACGAACTCTAGAATAGAATGTTAACGTCACGTCACAATCACCTTTAATTCCATATAGTTTTAGTATGTTTTTTAGCGGTAGAATAACCACTTGATGAATAAACAAACAAATAAGAACGATTTCTTTATTGATTTTTTTTATCAAAATCAATTCATTTCCCTGCTTTTTTAATCGCTTGGCTACAGTCTTCCATAAATTCAAGTTGCATTGCACGTTAACAACAAATACATAACAACTTCTTTAACACTTTTGTTTTTAAGATGTCAGGTAAACATGCACGCACACACAATCACAGCGTCTTCCACACGAACATTTTAAAAACACATGTAGCACAGTGAGACATTATGTAATCCGTTCTTTCTTTAAATTCAGCAGACGAGTTTGGAGTCGACAGCCCATATAAATATTCCGTACAACTCTTTGTTGTTTATTACCAGCAAGTTCATTAGCGCCCAGTAGGTGGCAGTGTCGCACTAGGTAGTGCTCCGCGTGTTGCTAGTCACGGGGTATCGAGTGAATTCATTACTATGCGGAGATTCTCCGTGTTACCTCTATGCTAAGCACTTGTGCAGCCATTCACCAAGTTTATAAAATATATCTGTGTGTATTTTCAGGTGAGCTGGTGATGTCTGAGTGAACTAATTTACCGTGATGGTGTGGTAGTACTTGTTTGTGTTTACCGTGTTAAACGTTAAATGTTTTCTAGACGGTACCGTATTGATTAGTACAGTAATTCTCGGGCTGGCGGCTAGCGCAAATGTGAAATGAATGAAAATGGCTCGTGTGAGTGTACATTTCATTGTGGTGAATGAGAACGTGAGTGAATATGTGTGTTTTTCTTTCATCTGTTGGATAATAACTGTGCAAAAGACCTGTTATTTTGCTTGATGAATGCTGTCTGTTTAAAGCTAATTAGAAACAAAACATGTATTGAATGTTAACAGAAGTAGCGAATTCTTTACTATGATGAGATTCTCCGTGTTAGCTCTCTGCTAAGCACTTGTGCAGCCATTCACCAAGTTTATAAAACATATCTGTGTGTATTTTCAGACATTTATTAAATCATTAAATATGTGGCACCAACACAACCGTTGGCCTTGTGTTTGAGTCCGCTACACACACACACACATACGCAAAAATAGAAAATGCCTACAACCTCAATAGTTTTCTTTCAGTAATTACGATAAAGACAGGTGTTTTTTTTGGGAGGAGTCGATGAAACCCAAAATAAAAATGGGCAAAGGGAATGTGTGACATTCACCAGCATTAAGCTACATTCGACATGGACTGCTTTGATCGTGCTAATAAGAAAACTTCCGATTCCATTAAAATAACCTTCCTACTCCAATACACGAGCTCAGCTAATTAAACAGAACAATGTATGTCGTGTTTTGTCATCGTCATTTAATTCAAAGCATATGTTTCAGATATCTGATGACTTCCCTTGTGACTTCATTACCACATAAACATGTAGCTACATTTACACCGCGGGACATAACGACCATTTCCGATTATTTATTTATTTATTCATTCATTCATTTATTTATTTACATATGTCCGATTTTCGTTCCTGCCTGTCTACTTCTTTTGAAATGTCCAATATCGTGTTCACATTAACACTAGAAGCGCCGAGCGCCGGTCATTTGAACGCTGTGACGTTTCACTAGAAGCGCCGTGCTGGTTTGACCTACTAGGCAGGACGCAAAAGCAGTTGTAATTAAAGAAAAGTTTAATGTCTTCCAGGCGGGTAGATACAGTACACAGGTACTAAGTAAAACATAAACACGGAACACGATAAGGAAGTTACAGATATACAGAGAGAGATAATGAACAGATGAGCCGGTTATTAGTAGACCGTTGTTACACCCAAGTCTGTGACCATCGAATTCTGTTACCCTAGTGAGCGCTGTTGCTACTGGGCAGCTTCAAATCGCTCGCACAGACAAGTTCGTTACGCAAACAGCGTAAGCTCATAGACTGTAAACAAACAAAAGTGAATGCAGTGCGGAGTTATTTGTTTACAAATGCTGGTTTATCACATCATGAAGTACGGAAGCCATGAGATGCTGTGGATTTATATTTAATTTCTCGTGATAACCTGTTATTTTTCTTGGTTTCCTCTGACATCTCGAGATGTCGACTGGATGTCATTATCACGAAATGACGAAACTATAAACAATTCACCGTTTTCCCGAGAAATCGAGTAAATTATGTCATTATCACGGGAAAACAAATTTCGTTATTTCGTGACAATGACTTAAATAACTCGAGGTCTCGAGTAAACACAGAAGAATAACGCGTTATCACGAGAAAACGGAGTCAAAATTTA
This sequence comes from Chanos chanos, assembly GCF_902362185.1. Classification (NCBI taxonomy): domain Eukaryota; kingdom Metazoa; phylum Chordata; class Actinopteri; order Gonorynchiformes; family Chanidae; genus Chanos; species Chanos chanos. The sequence goes on from NC_044505.1 coordinate 22,767,161, forward strand.
AATGTGAACTGATGGCATCTTAGGGCTTCCATAATAAAGGCTTAGCTGCTTGTTAGATTAAATGCTGTTGATTTCATGCTGTTGATCGTGAAACCCAGCTGAGCCCCCTGCTGTTTTGTCATTCTTTATATTGTCTGCTTGTTGTGTTCTCATTTTCATTATCGCTGTGCTGTTTGTAATTTGCCCACTGGGTTGGCACCTATTGCAGTGGCGACTCCTGCCAAATCTCTCAGGGGGGGGGGCAATGGTTGCGATGATGGCTAAGGTGACCCGTTCAACGGGTAAATTAACATTTAGCTAACTAGACATTGTCACATTGCATTGTGCAAATTAGTAAAGGCAAGTATTTTAGTATGAATGAAACATAAATTGACTCTCACAATCATCAGATTCAGTTATCACATACATTTTATTTTAGACACAGCAAATCCAGAATTATGAGCAATGGCACTTGGGCTGATAATGTGGAATGAATAAAACTATTTAACTATTGGGAAGATACAATAAGTGCAGTCACATAACTCACTATTTAAATTACCTTAAAAAAAACTCTCATCACTCTGGTCAACAGCCTGACCTTGGCACGAGGGGTCACATATTCTGACAGCTGTTGTCAGAATATGCGACCCCACTGTAACTTGGGAGTATATATATATATATTTGTGTAAGCCTTCCCATCATATTTCGATATTTTGGCCACTTAATTTTTTAGAACTCTTGCAAAGCTGGTGGAGGACAAGCCCAATACCTGGGACCGATATTTGGAGGCCGTCATGTTTGGGCTGCGCACAAAGAAACAGCTCACAACACAGTTCTCACCATATTATCTGACGTTTGGGAGAGAAGAACGGTACCCATCTGAAGTCCCAGAAAATTATCAGGTGAAATTGAAAAATTACATATTTTATGTATCCTAATTTTGTGTAAATAATATGGCACATCGTTTTAAAAAATGATATCACATAGTTATGCTATGTACAATAAAATCATTACTAACATGTTTCCATAGGCTGATGGTCCTTTGAGGATGACTATGCCAAAGTAAAGGTGGCCATTGACATTGAACGGCATGAAAAAATTATGAACATTGTTGAGAGCAATGTCGAAAAAGTGCATGGCAGAACCAGGAGAAAGCTCTCTAAAAAGGGACAGCAAAGCCTACAGGTGGGGGACATGGTGTGGAGAAGGAATGTCCGCACCGAACAGCGCAAAGGGGAAAACTGGACCCAGATTATTTTGGTCCCTTTGTGGTAGCAAAAATAGAGGGGAAAAGTGTTGATCTTGTGGATAAAGACGGTCGGTCCATATGCAAGGTCAACATTGACCACCTCAAACACCACCATGAGGAGACCCCAAGGATACCTCACAAATTGAAGGGGCATCATCATTCCCCCCTCTCTCAGACACCTGATGTCACCTCCTCTCGCCCTCCAGCTGTGGAACCCTCTCCATCTCCGGCTGCGGACCCCTCTCCACCTTCAGCTAGAAAATCATCTGATGTGACCTCCTTTCATGAAAAGTGTATGTAACTTGGATGACCTATCTCTCAAATGCATTTCTGTTTAAATAAAGGTAACCATTTCCATGTGAAGTTCTTGTACTTCACTTAAGTCTAAGATTTCAACATTTTTTCACATTCACATACACATTCACATTTCACACTAGATTTCATATGCTTAAATAGTAACTGACATTGTGATAGACCTCATTAAATTTGTTTTAATTATTGTTTTATGTCACACAAAGGCATGAAAGACGCCTAGGGAGGCAAAAATTCACATGTCCTCCTATCAACTGTTTTATTGGGACATTGCCAGGACAGCTCCCAATCAAGAGCTCGAGAGTGAGGCGAGCTGTATTACTGAATGGAGTGGAACATTTGTCTACTTGAGTTGTATCTAAATTTTCTCCAGCGAAATGCTAGATATGCTTAAGTAAATTACATTTGTATACTCAATATTTACCTGTCCCTCAGGTGATCAATGCATACATGGCCCACACAGTCAGAACAAATAACCAGATACGTGGTTATTGGGTGGCACTTCACATCGACTCATTTGAAATGACGCGTATGTGGGAGGGAAGGGGCTCAAGATTGAAGGTAGACATAGGAGAGGCGTTTATTTTATTGTAATGTTTTTTAAGTGGATTATACTTTCATGATTCTATTTAAGTAATTTTGTAAATGCTCATGATCTTTTTTTAGTGTGATTCAACAAAGTTCAGCGTCATTTTGGGTGCTCTCCATGAGCCTAACCACTGGATATTGGCAGTAAGAGCAAGCACCTTGTCCTGTGGATTCCTGACCTTTGTTGAGAGCTACAATATTTCCAGTAGCAGTGTAAGCATATGTGACTTATACCCAATTCTACAGGCAATCTTTCCCTCTGAGAGAAGGAGCCTTGTGGTGGATCCCATGGGAAATGATTCCCTCAAAGTCAAACAGTGTTTGGAGTCCACAAGGTAACTGTTGAAACCCTGATACAAAAAGTGCCCCTTTTTCAAAACCAAACCAAAATATTTGAAAATACGTCATTGTCCTATTTTACTTTTTGTATACCTGTCAGGGCCTTCATCAGAAAACGAGGCTGCCAGGTATCCAGGTGGACAGCCAGCACAGACCTACACAGTCTGCAAAGGGATGCCACCTCATGTGGAGTATTTGTCCTGAAAGTAAGTTTATGTTTTTGTCTGTCATACTATGTCTACTTTTACCATACCTGTAAAGTATTTTAAAAAAATGTTACATTTTTTGTTTCTCTTACATCAACAGTTTGGTGGTTTATATGTTACAGCTGCACTATGCACTGACCAATGAGTTTTTTAAACTTATGTCATATTAGTATGCAGAGAAAATACTGGCAGAGGAACCGCTGACCTTCTCAAATGAAATCATATAATAATCATATAATACATTTCTTAAATGATTAATGTTATGTTCATGTAAGAACTACTCTTAGACACTGACACTGAAGGAACTATTTTGTGTTCCGTGATACTATTAATGTGCAGTGTTGAGGCTGCACATTGATATGTTAACTGATATATAGAAAGTAGTCCTTGTTAATGACTGATTGAAGGAGACAGATACAGTAAAGTCAAGGTCAACTTTATTTCTGTGTCCTGCGTGAATGTTGTGTATGTGTGAAAACACAACAGTTAGTACATTGGTACAATTTATTGATAAGTCATATTGTCTTCAACCACTGTCAACAACTTGGGTAACAAATCTCTTTTTAAAATAAGGCATTCCATCGCTGTATGTATGTACATATACATACATACATATATACAAACTCACACACACGTATATGTATATATTTATATATCATAGCTATATGTTGTGCTGTATCTCAGATATTCACCCTGAAAATGTTGCTTTTTTGCTATGACCTTTGTTGTTACAGATCCAATGTGACATGTGTGACCGGTGGTTCCACATGCAGTGTGTTGGAAGGCCTGACCCCATGAAGTCGTACAGCTGTGCGGTGTGCCGATCCTGATCTCCCCCTCCCCTCCCTTTCTGATGTTTAATATTAAAGTTATTGGTTAAGTTATAGTAATATTAAGTTATTGTTAAATTGTTAAGTTGAAGTGTGAAGTTAAGTTAAAGTTTTTGCATTATCATTTTTTATGTCATTATATAATTTGTATCACAAAGCTTTTGTAACAAAACATTAAAACACCTCACTGTAAATGAATGCATTGTTTTTACTAATATCATAACATGTCTGTTGCACTATGCAGTGGTACTAAATGGTGCATTTATATTACATTCGTGGAAAAATTGTTTTAGTTATACATGACAAGGGCAGAGTCACCTGAAATGGTTTGGGTGGTGTGTCAGACATTTTCTCCCATATTATAATAGGGTCACATATTCTGACGACAGCTGTCAGAATATGTGACCCCTCGTGCCAAGGTCAGGCTGTTGACCAGAGTGATGACAGTTTTTTGGTCATACAAAGGGAGGTAAAAGAAGTCACCTGAAATGGTTTGGGTGGTGTGTCAGGCATTTTCTCCTAAGTTACAGTGGGGTCACATATTCTGATGGCCTAAAGTTGTCAGCGTGAGGTCAGATTAGTAAATTGTAGGTTCCGTAAGAAATGCAACAATATGCTACTCTGCAAGTTCGGTGTTACACATCAAGATTATTTAAAGCCCAATATCACAGTTTACAGTCTCAAAGGGCTTTACATGGATTAAAACAACCAGCATTAAATCAACAGCATTTAATCTGACAAGCAGCTAAGCCTTTATTATGGAAGCCCTGAGATGCCATCAGTTCACATTCAAATTATGACTCCGTTTTCTCGTCATAACGCATTATTCTCCTGTGTTTACTTGAGATCTCGAGTATTTAAGTCATTATCACAAAATAACGAAACTTTGTTTTCCCGTGATAATGACATAATTAATACAATATCTCGGGAAAACGGTGAATTGTTTATTTAGTTTCGTCATTTCGTGATAATGACATCAGTAAGTCCACATCTCGAAGGGTAAAGGCGTTTTTTCAAAGTTTACGGGGTACAGGAGTTTTTGTTGTTGTTGCGCCCCGTTTTCAAAACACCCACTCAGAATCTAAGGTTGAGTCCTGTCCAGTCAGTTTTCTGTGCGTGCACGGCGTAGACTGACAGTAACCAATAGCATTGTATGCAACTGCAGCGTGAAATGTGCTTTGGGGAAGGGGTTACTTGTATCTAGGAGACGCAAGTCACAAAAGGATTACAGAAGTTGGACTCCGTATTCTGTTGATAGTGTGCATTTTGAACATGGCTTGAAAAAGAACACTTGAGTTTTCGAATGGACCGCGGAGCGGAGAGGCTAGTGCGCCGGGAATATCCAATTATTCCAACGCCGAGTCGCCGAGTACTAATTTTGCTTCCACAGGAAGCTGTGCGGAGAATGCATAATGCTGAAAACACGCACAGATATGATCCACAGACAAGGTAACACAACCTGTTGTTGGTAGGCTATATCATGGCGATTGTTTCATAACAGCACCTGGAATTCTAAACGAACTTTTAATTAATCTTCCTTTCTTCTCCACTTTTTTTCTCTCTAGCATCCTGCATGACCTACTGAGATTATTGGAACGAGTTACAGGATGAACCAAGAAGAGAATCTGGAGAACAAAGAGGGGGGCAGGATCGCCGCCCGAACGAGGCAAAGGAGGAGAAGAGTAAGTCAAAACCTAATCATTTCCCAAGTAGTTCTTCTACTTTTTCCTCCATTTGCTATTTTCAGTGATCTAATTTCTCTTTTTACCGTGTTTTGCAGCTGCACAAGGCCAGAGTCAGTGTTCTTGAAACTGAGGAAGAGGCTGCCACATGGAAGACTGTGTAGCGGACTCAAACACAAGGCCAACGGTTGTGCTAGTGCCACATATTTAATGATTTAATAAAGGCCTGAAAATACACACAGATATATTTTATAATCTCGATCAATGGCTGCACAAGTGCTTAGCATAGAGCTAACACGGAGAATCTCGGCATAGTAATGAATTCGTTACTTCTGTTAACATTCAATACAGGTTTTTGTTTCTCACTAGCTGTAAACAGACACCATTCATCAAACAAAATAACAGGTCTTTTGCACCGTTATTATCCAACAGGTGAAAGAAAGACACACATATTCAGTCACGTTCTCATTCACCACAATGAAATGTACACTCACACGAGCCATTTTCATTCATTTCACACTTGCGCTAGCCGCCAGCCCGAGAATTACTGTACTAATCAATACGGTACCGTCTAGAAAACATTTAACGTTTAACACGGTAAACACAAACAAGGATTACTACACCATCACGGTAAATTAGTTCACTCAAACATCACCAGCTCACCTGAAAATACACACGGATATATTTTATTAACTCGGTCAATGGCCGCAAAAGTGCTTAGAGCTAACACGGAGAATCTCAGCATAGTAGTGAATTTGCTCGATACCCCGTGACAAGCAACACGTGGGGCACTACCTAGTGCGCCACTGCCACCTACTGGGCGCCAATGAACTTGCTGGTAATAAAGAACAAGAACTGTACGGAGTACACATACATATGGGCTGTCGACTCCAAACTCATCTGCTGAACTGAAAGAAAGACGGATTACATAATGTCTCACTGTGCTACAACTGCATCAGTAGATATAATTTCTGAAGAGGACGACGCCATCTTGGATGGAAGGCCAGCGTGGGTCCTCCCTAGCACAGAGTTGTCTGCACTGTGTGGGGTGCTACAGAATAGACTGGACAAAGAGCAAAACTATGTTGTGTATCACCATGCACGAGTTGGTGCGGATAGATTTGCAATGGAGAGCACAGAAGCTGGGTTGCTCTTGGCAATGCTCAACATTTAGTGTTTCATTTATGTTCCCAAAAAGCATTTATATTATATACTATGATATTATAGTATATTCTTTCTAATGTATTATATTCTCTCTCTCTCTCTCTCTATATATATATATGTCTATTTTTCAATATGCCTTATAATCTATATTATACTACATTATACTTTATTTATAATAAAATTTGTGTAATTCATTTTTGTTTAAGTTAAGTTTAAGTGATTGCATACAAGCCCAGTTCTCTAACCTTTAAACCATAGTCTGGCAAATAGATGGTCAGCCATCTATACAATCTACCTATGAACATACAACACCACCACCAGTTATAATAATATTAATAATAATAATAACAACAACAATAATATTTATAATATAAACCATATGAAATCATGTGGGGGGGGGGCACAATAGACCAATGGGGAAGGGTTTTAGAGGAGGGGCAAGACATTGCTCCACCAATCCAAAGTAAGACTTTTGACCAATTGCAGGATACCTGGTGGCCCGAGGTGTGAAGTGCAAATGTTCCCTTGCAAGCACCCCCAAGGGATTATTCACCATGGCAACTATGGGCTATAGGCAGACCCTCAAACCTGGCACATATTTAGGAATATTCTATGCTGCGGAGTATCCGGGAATATACAGGAGTATTCCAGTGCGGATACACCTCTTTTCACGCAGTGGAAGTGCACACACTGTTTATTTGGACATGATCACTACTTGCTGAGACAATTATATTACATCAGAGCAAGCATTTTGATTACACGATCAGCTTGTCCTCCGTCTTGACTGAAGAGAGAACTGGGAAGGGGGCGTGGCTTCTACCCCCTCTTGAGTAATCTGATTGGTGTATTCAAAAATCCTTGCTGTAACGTCCCACGAAGGCAAGCAACCATAACCCGCTAATTTCGTTCTACAGTTAAAAGGCAGATTTACAGTTACCGCCTGCAATTAGCCTTTGTTCACAGGAAAAAAAGTTTGCTCTGGTAAGGTACTTGGAAGATAATTATCGGGCTGTTGTTCCCATTTCTCGTATAAAAAATTTCGATTTCGACAAAACTACCAAGTACTGGGTGTTTGGACGAAGGAGCCTATCACGAAGGCCAGGTTTTGCTACTGGTAAGCTACTCATTGCATTAAGTGTTTAACATATCTTACTTAACTTACTTTAGCTTACTCGACGCTGCCTGATTGTCTAAAAAATTCAGATGAGGGAAAATTCGGAATTGCAAGAAATATTCTCGGAATTCCAAAAAATAAGGATTCTGAGAAAAATAAAGCAAAAAGAATTTTGTAATGTGGCGGGAACGGGCTTCCGTAGTTCTACGGTTGAGACTTTGCGTCTCTTTGTTAAATTCAGATCAAGCGACGAGTCCGATGACAATTGTTAACTTTAGGTAAAAAGCTAAATTTTCTACGTTGGTTCTTCAAAGTGAAGACTTTTGAAATACAAGTCCTTTAAAGTAATTCTTTTAGAAAAGCTGCTCACGAAAAGTTCTCTCTCATTGATCAGCCAGTAAATAGTTATGGGAGTATGGGAGGTAATCCATGCCAAAATGAAAATGAAAACGGTAAAATGAAAGTTCAAACCCCGGTTTGACATTTCTTTTTCAAAACCTGTGCGCACATATCCTGCCATTTAATTTTCGACATGAACGCGCTGTATCTGCCAAAATGAAAATGCAAAGGCAAAGCAGCATTGCGTTTTCGTTTCCCACTTAGCCTTTTCATTTTCTGAGTAAAACGAAGTCTTCATCCTGACAATTCGCTAACTTAGCTCACTCGCCGTCTCTGAGAATGCATCCGCCTTTGTTACCTCTATTACTGTACGTTCACACTGAGCGCGGCGAGAGCGTCAAAGTGACCGGAAGTCATTCATTTTCAATGAGAGCCAGCGTCTTTAAGCGGCGAAGAGCGTCGCGGCGAGGGTGGTTTGGGCGTCAAAATACAGTTGAAGTTCGGTTAACTTTATGGTAATCAGATATGACGCGGTTGGGCGGCAACCAATAGAAACTTGGAAGTGCTCCGCTCTAGAGAATTGTGGAGAACACGACAGTATAAACTATTGTTCCCACAAAACTTTTGGTCCTAAGCAAAATGGAGGAGAAACTGATTATATCGGTGGTGGGTTTCCCCATGTTGTACTGTAATGTAGGTTATGCACAAACGTTAGTGTTAATTAAAGACCAAGGCTCGTAAACGTGTCCTATAAACTCCATGCTGGAATATGACCTAGCCTATCATTAACACAAAAGACACACAACAACAAAAAGCTTTTAAGTAGTGTTTTTCATTAGTTAATTTTGTTACGAAATATGTAATTAGCATTGTTTATTTATTTCTGTCATCGGTCGATTTCGCACCTTCACATTTAAAATATCTCATAAGGTTAACTCATAGCCTACTGGTGGTCAGTCAGCACAAAGATACCGCTCGACCTGTTTGTTTGCTTTATAGCCCCTTTAAAAACATTTGCATAACCAAGCAACTGTACGTTCACACTGAGAGCGGCGAGAGCGTCAAGAGTCGCCCAAACCTCCCTGCCAACGACGCTATTGAACACTGTGGACGCTCTGCCGTTGATGAAATAGGCGGGTACAAGTTCCTTCGGAAAGCTTGGTTATGCAAATGTTTTTAAAGGGGCTATAAAGCAAACAAACAGGTCGAGCGGTATCTTTGTGCTGACTGAACACCAGTAGGCTATGAGTTAACCTTATAAGATATTTTAAATGTGAAGGTGCGAAATCGACCGATGACAGAAATAAATAAACAATGCTAATTACATATTTCGTAACAAAATTAACTAATGAAAAACACTACTTAAAAGCTTTTTGTTGTTGTGTGTCTTTTGTGTTAATGATAGGCTAGGTCAAATTCCAGCATGGAGTTTATAGGACACGTTTACGAGCCTTGGTCTTTAATTAACACTAACGTTTGTGCATAACCTACATTACAGTACAACATGGGGAAACCCACCACCGATATAATCAGTTTCTCCTCCATTTTGCTTAGGACCAAAAGTTTTGTGGGAACAATAGTTTATACTGTTGTGTTCTCTACAATTCTCTAGAGCGGAGCACTTCCAAGTTTCTATTGGTTGCCGCCCAACCGCGTCATATCTCATTACCATAAAGTTCAACTGTATTTTGACGCCCAAACCACCCTCGCCGCGACGCCCTTTGCCGCGACGCTCTTCGCCGCTTAAAGACGCTGGCTCTCATTGAAAATGAATGACTTCCGGTCACTTTGTCGCTCTCGCCGCGCTCAGTGTGAACGTACAGTTAGGCTTTCGGGCACTTTCGCGGTCACGTGTCTTCCACTCTTAAGGTCCGTGTATTCGGTAACGCCCATTTCTCATTAACATATATTTGGCAGGATATGTGCGTACAGGTATTGAAAAAGAAATGTCAAAGCGGGATGGGAACTTTCATTTTACAGTTTTCATTTTCATTTTAATTTTGGCATGGATGACCTCCCATAAGTTAGCAAGTGTGCTGATAAATTAATTTATACATGATGTAACATTTAGCCCGGCATTTAATGTCTTGGTTCAAACTAATCTTATCTTAGAGGAGTACTTTGTCTTAACCTCATTTTCCTCTACCTCTGTTCTGTTGTATCATGTATCTGTCTTATCCTGATAGGAAATGTGTGTAAATAAAGAGCAGTTTTGCATGAGAGTGTGTATACTCTTGATTAATTTGATGATTATCTTAATGAGGGTGTATGCATTTACTCACACGGTTCTTTGCGATTCTAATAATTATAATAATCAGGATGCGTGTAATTAGTCAGGAGACAAGTGACAAGATGGCCACTGATGAAACGGAGATGTCGTCCACGTCTGTGGGGCAGTCGTGTGGAGTTCTTCGTGAATCACATGACACAGGTAGGAAACACAGGTAGTTTGTGTGTTTGTGTTGTAGAGCTGCTGAAGACAGGCGTGATGAAAGAGGAGATCTCACAGTCAAACGGTTACACCCGAGGAAGAAATTGGTGCAACAGACCTAGCATCAAATACACTGAGGAGGAGAAACCCATAGACAAAGACTGTCTGTGTAGGACAAGATCTCTGGGACTGATCCTGTAGTCTCTCTCTCTCTCTCTCTCTCTCTCTCTCTCTCTCTTTTTCTCTCTCTCTGTCTCTTTCTGCATGTAAAGGGTGCAGTGGTTAAAAGCAAAATTCAAACACTCCCCAGTTTCTACAACATCATAATGTTTTTGACTGATGCATGTTTGGTAGATAATTGGTTTTTAAGCACTCTCAGGAAAATTCAAAATGTTTTCCGTCATCAGCCGCTGAAAATGAAAAGTAAAAACGGGCACGATAGAGTTAAATGTCAGTGTGAATGCTGAACTGTGTCCCTATACTGATGGTCCCATACCCAGATAGTATTGGATCTTATCAGACTGTGAGGACTGCCCTTTTAGGGTTAGGGTTAGTAGGGTTAGTGTTATTTAGAGTGTCTTTCAGTCTGACTGAAGTCTGTTGTTGTTATTTAGAGTGTCTTTTAGTCTGACTGAAGTCTGTTGTTGATATTTAGAGTGTCTTTTAGTCTGACTGAAGTCTATTGTTGTTATTTATATTTTTCTCCTTATTTCTCCAGACTGTGAGGATTGCCGGTCTTTCTTCTTTGGTAAATGTGAGGTGCATGGCCCCCCCACGTTCATCCCCGACACCCCCGTGCCCATAGGGGTCACAGAAAGAGCCAGACGCACCCTTCCCTCAGGACTAGAGGTCAGGAGGTCAAGCATCCCAAACGCAGAGCTGGGCGTGTTTAACCAGGGTGACACTATACCCAGAGGGACACACTTTGGCCCATATGAAGACCTGATGTCTGACGGAGAAGACACCAAGGACAGTGGATACTCCTGGGTGGTGAGTGAACCTATTAATTAATGATATAAGAAGGTTTTCAGTTGGCATTTACTGGGGCTCTGTGCAGTGAAGCCAAATTCCTATTTCATTGCATTTACCGATGTTCTGTGTCATGAGCCGGTGGTAGGAGCTTCAACAAATTATTTTACACTCATTTCAATTCAGAGAACCTCACGCTCTATCAGACCTCTGACATAAACCTGGAATTGGTCATAAAATGTGCAGTGAAAGACTGTATACTTAACAAATCAACATTTATAAAGGAAAAACCTCTTTTTCTTAGCTCTTCAAACGTCAGCAGTGTGAAGATCATGTTGATGTGAGGAGAGAGAATTTTTCCAACTGGATGAGGTGAGATACTGAGCACAGAGATCACTCCTGTTCCTTATTTTTCACATATTTATGTTAAATGTACAGACGGTGTACATTCATACGTTCGGTGGTAAAACTTAACTGTGTTTTGTATCAGAGGTAACTATATCTCTGAGGAAATCTTGCTGTCCAGTATTTTTGGTGTTCAGACATTCTCAGGAATCAAACTTACATCCTTCCAGATACTGGTCTGTTTTCTCTTTACCCCTGACTGAATGACACCCCCTCACATTCACTGTTCTCACAGACCAGATGAGACCAGAATTTATACAAACACCAATCAGCATGGAGATCCTCTGATCACATGGGTTTTCATATTTGATGCATGTATTTTAGGAGCAGGCTGTGCACCCATACATTAATCTTTTCAACGAGGTTTCATATAACATAACACGCGCACAGATACACACACACACACTCACCCAATGTTTTGTAGATTTTTTTTCTTCAAGTTGTCCAAAAAGATCAGGAAAACTCAGTGTCAAAGAGCCAACGGCTTTGGGATTCAAATATGTAGCATCAGATGAGATGACATACATAAAACAATTCTTGTTATTTCCTCATGCATGAAACTGGGTGCACTAATGAATGAAAAAGTGATATTTAATACATTAAATGTGAACATAAATAAATGCATCTAAAACTGAAAGACAAAAATAGTCAGGCGTAATGTTTAGTTAATTATTTTTCCATTTTACGTGGTTTATTTTGAGTTTATTCAGTAACATACTCAGTCATTGATTAATTTCCCAATTATTTGTCCCAGTCCCAAAGTTTCTCATATCATCAGTGTGTCAGTGAAAAGTGAATTATCCTGAGTAAGGCTGAGTCAGACCCTCAGACCTCAGGATTGGAGCTTTCACATTCTCTGTATAACACATTAATTAGCTCTCAGTACAGGGGGCGTGAAACCTCTTCATTAAATCCACACACAGTGTAAAAACAAAAATAAGATGTCTAAAAGAGAAAGAAAAATAGTAGAATGGCGAAGATCTCCATACCCCTAAATGGCATGTCCCACCCAATGACATTCTGACCAGTTCACATATCTGTTAAGCTTTACACAGCTTCACATGGTGCTTTTGAGTATGCTGTGTGTTACTGTCCAAACTGTAAGACTCTTCTGTTTGTCCTGTACAGTAATCGTTGTAACTAAATACATTCATGGATTTTATTTGCAGACTAACAGTAAAACATGTCTAATGTTACGGGTGGTACCAGGTGCTAATAGGTCTACAGCACAAATGAGTAACTATATATCCATGACTGAAGAAGGGCAGATCTTAACAAACTGTGCAAATGACTAATAAATAATAGTGAGTAATAATAAAGGGAAGAGACACATTGAGATCATCTCATTAAATCGGTCTCCATTTTGCTGAAATGTTGCATAATCTCACATGTTTCCTTGCACACTGATACACCTGGTGCATCTTATGTGCCATCATCAGCATGACACTGAAGGATCCTGAACCATGTCCTCCATTAAGCAGGCTGCATAACCAAACCTTCATCACAAAATGAAATGTTTCAGCTGTCCACAATTCTTCAGTGTTGCTAATGAGGATACTGATTCAGTTCAGAAAAGCTGGGAGTAAGGACAACATATGGACGTGGGCATTTTGGGCATAAACACCAAGCTCTGACTGGTCCAAGGAGGACAGTTTATCCTTTGGTGCCAGAGGCACTGGGCATTTTTGCCAATGATGAGGAATGTTTGGTGTGAAGAGCGCTCAGATACATGTCACATCCACTACCACTTTACGGCACCTGCCAGCTCCCAGGCGTCTCCATGGGAACGTAACAGGGGTGGAGACCTGTGCTGTTTCCTGAATTCACTCATCAATGCTGAACAGAGCGCTGAGTGAGATGGTGGGGAGTGTACACTCGTCTGTTTGACCCTCACAGGACACAAACCCACCCGATCTCGTGACAACACCCCAACCAGCTAGTGTTACTGCTGGGATTCCTCCTCTATTAGAACATTCCAACTGTGTTAGTCTGTTCCAACTCTGTTCATCTTTCCTGGCACCTGTTCATTGTAAAATTTGGTTCAGTCATGTGTTATTTACATATGTGTCTAATGAGTGTTAAAAGAGTTTAGTTTATGAAGAGACAGTGAGCGTCCCCTTAAATCAGAGTCACAAAAACACGAAAACTCCATTTAGATATGTGACGTTAAATTTATCCTTCACTTATCCATACATTCTTCTTCTCATTTTCTGCCTTAACTTAGTATTCTCTTGTGCAATGTAAACCTCTTTATCTGCCTCATGTCTCACTCTTGACCTTTTCCCTCATCACTCTCTCTCTCTTTCTCTCTAAGGTATGTGAACTGTGCCCGTAATGATGAAGAGCAGAATCTGGTGGCTCTTCAGTACAAAGGGGGGGTTCTGTTCCGCAGCTGTAGACCCATCGCTGCTGGAGAGGAGCTGCTGGTCTGGTGTGGAGAAGAATATACCAAGGACCAGGACGACCCAGCGGACTGCCACTGGGACAAGACATTTTCCCCTGAGAAAGGTAACAGATGATTTTTTTTCCCCTGTTTTCCCATTCAGTTCCCTGCATTTGTTTTTGTTTTTTTGTTTTTTTTAAGAGAATGGTTTAGTTGTACTTTAAACTGATGCTGAGGTTAATGTCAGTTTGGTCTTTTAATGTTGTTTATAGATTTTTGTCCAGGCTGTGATGTGGTTTTCTGGTCCTGTTGTGGACATGTCCCTCTCTTTGTTTAGGCCACATTTCCTCACAAAACCTCATTAAGACATGGCATCCTGAAGAGTCCCTGAGTTTACTAAAGACCAGAGAGATTAAATCAGAAGACGTGCCACTGAGCCCAGAACAGTTATCCTCTGATATTACATTCATTTCAGCACAATCCGCTGTCAACACGAAAAGAAGGCGCTCTTCGTTTGGGAAGAGCTCCCCTGTCAGAAGAGCCCTAACACCTATTCAGAGAGTGACAGGGAAGAACACAACACACTCTTCACGCAGGAAGAGCCTCAGAAGCCAGCTGTGTATCAGAAGACACCAGCGCATTCACACAGGGGAGAAGTCAAACCACTGCTCCCAGTGTGGGAAGAGCTTCAGTAATTCATCAGGTCTTAGAACACACCAGCGCATTCACACAGGGGAAAAGCCATACCACTGCTCCCAGTGTGGGAAGAGCTTCAGTGAATCATCAAATCTTATAAGACACCAGCACATTCACACAGGGGAGAGGCCATACCACTGCTCCCAGTGTGGGCAGAGCTTCAGTCAATCATCAAATCTTATAAGACACCAGCACATTCACACAGGGGAGAGGCCATACCACTGCTCCCAGTGTGGGAAGAGCTTCAGCCAGTCATCAGGTCTTAGAGCACACCAGCGCATTCATACATTGGATAGGCCATACCATTGCTCCCAGTGTGGGAAGAGCTTCAAACATTTGTCAGTTCTTCAAGCACACCAGCGCAGTCACACAGGGGAGAGGCCATACCACTGCTCCCAGTGTGGGAAGAGCTTCAGTTATTCATCAGGTCTTAGAAAACACCAGCGCATTCACACGGGGGAGAGGCCATACCACTGCTCCCAGTGTGGGAAGAGCTTCAGTGAATCATCAAGTCTTAGAACACACGAGCGCATTCACACAGGGGAGAGGCCATACCACTGCTCCCAGTGTGGGCAGAGCTTCAAACAGTTATCAGTTCTTCAATCACACGAGCGCATTCACACAGGGGAGAGGCCATACCACTGCTCCCAGTGTGGGAAGAGCTTCAGGAATTCATCAGGCCTTAGATATCACCAGCGCATTCACACAGGGGAAAAACTATACCAGTGCTCCCAGTGTGGGAAGAGCTTCAACCAGTTATCAAAACTTAAATTACACCAGCGCATTCACACAGGGGAGAGGCCGTACCAGTGCTCCCAGTGTGGGAAGAGCTTCAGCCAGTCATCAGGTCTGCGATCACACGAGCACATTCACACAGAGGAAAAGCCATACCACTGCTCCCATTGTGGGAAGAGCTTCAATTATTCGTCAGGTCTTGTAAGACACCAGCGCATTCACACAGGGGAAAAGCCATACCACTGCTCCCAGTGTGGGAAGAACTTCAGTGATTCATCAGGTCTTGTAAGACACCAGCGCAGTCACACAGGGGAGAGGCCATACCACTGCTCCCAGTGTGGGAAGAGCTTCATTGATTCATCAAGTCTTAGAACACACCAGCGCATTCACACAGGGGAAAAGCCATACCACTGCTCCCAGTGTGGGAAGAGCTTCAGTAATTCATCAGGTCTTAGAACACACCAGCGCATTCACACAGGGGAAAAGCCATACCGCTGCTCCCAGTGTGGGAAGAGCTTCATTGATGCATGGAATCTGAAAATACACAAGTGCAATCACACAGGGGAAAAGCCATACCACTGCTCCCAGTGTGGGAAGAGCTTCAGTTATGCATGGAATCTTAAAACACACCAGCGCATTCACACGGGGGAGAGGCCATACCACTGCTCCCAGTGTGGGAAGAGCTTCAGTCAGTTATCAGGTGTTCAAAGACACCAGCGCATTCACACAGGGGAAAAGCCATACCACTGCTCCCAGTGTGGGAAGAGCTTCAGTCAGTCATCAGTTCTTCAATCACACCAGCGCATTCACACAGGGGAAAAGCCATACCACTGCTCCCAGTGTGGGAAGAGCTTCAGCCAATTAGCTCAGCTGAACAGGCACAGGTGTACACTGAAGACCGTTTGAAGTGTGTTGTGATTTTGGACCAGTCTGTTACCTGTTCAGTGGGATTTTGGACCAGTGTGTTACCTGTTCAGTGTAAATAGACCCGTACACATGTCATGTCATTGTTCCTCAGGTTACATTAGAATGACAGAGGATTCATTTTGTCACTGTTACTACTAAATAACAAGTTTATTGTTCATGAGTTAATAATTGTGCTTTGATTAAACTGTTAGTGATAGACTTAGGTCAGTTAAAAAAATACTACCTAGAAATCAGTTGAGCACAAAAGCAAAAAGTAGAACTATTTCACATGATGCATTTATGTCTGCTGATAATAAATGTAGATTTGAAGACTGTGAGCGAATGTGAATAACTGTCAGCTCTTGTTTTGATGACCAAACTTCAATATTAAATCTTAGGTTCTGACCACTGTTCATTTTGCTCATCTGGGATTGAGAATCCATTCTTTGTTTCTCTCTCTCTCTCACCTCTCACTCTTTCTCTCCCCCTCTCTCTGTATAGCATTTGCTCTGGTTGATGTATCCGTAAACCTTAGAAGCAGCCAAATGTTTTTAATCTCGCCTGGCTACATCCCTTGGCTTTGTGTTGTGTTAAGCTTGAGTGTGTTTTGGGGTTTTGATTCACAGGACCCCTGTGGATATCCACCTAATAAACACAAACCTCTACCAACTCCACAGAGGGCGAAGATTTCTCTCATTCTTCACAGAATTCATTTACATTTCTTCTAGGTTTGTCTGCGTCCTCACTTTGTGTAATCGCTAACCCACACAGACTCTGCAGTGACTCTGCATCATATATGTATGTACATACACACACATGCATATACACAGACATGTGAACACACATATATGAACTAATGAGCAAAAAAAAAGTCTATGAGACAAAAGTATCTGTCATAAACTGTCTCAGTGCCTAAACGAATGATCCAGCTCAGAACAGCCTCAACAGAAATGCAAAGCTGAAAGGAGAACAGGACGGCTACTGTGTTTCAAAAACTAACAGGGTTTAATAGAGAATCAGCCCAGGAAAAGCCAGTATCGCACGTGTTAATTTTTTTTTCCTTTTTCACACAAAATTAAAACATGAACGGTTCAGTTGTCATCCACAGAGCCATTTCCAGCCTTGTAGAGACTGTACCAAGCTCTGGAGACCAACAGTGTGATGTGGTTGAATGGCAGGTTTGGGAGGACTTACAGTGTGAGGTGGTTGAATGGCAGGTTTGGGAGGACTTGCAGTGTGAGGTGGTTGAATGGCAGGTTTGGGAGGACTTAAGGTATGATGTGCTTTGATGGCAGAATTCTGAATAATGTAACTTTGGTTAGATTAGTCCAGATGTCAGGAGAACCACTCTATTCATTTGCCCTGTTTTTTCATCTCTTTTTGAGGATGTATAACTTTGATTTGTGACTTGTAACAGTCTTGGTGGAACCACAGACTTTGCGGAATGTATCAACATTCCAAAATTCCAACAGAGGCCTGTTGAGGAGGAGTGTTAGCACCATGGACAGTGGCTAACTGTCAGGAGGTGGGACCCTGGACAGCTCCCAGCTCTTAAAGTTACTAAAGTTGCTACTGTGTTTATAAGCATGGAGGAGAATCAGCCATACAGCTAGACCAGATGAGGTTCTAAACAGCAACAGAAACAAACCTGTTTAGAATGATTTGGGCTTTTTTATTTGAACTAAACAGCATGTGGGCTACACCGCCTGGAACGTAAGGTGACGCGATTTCATCCTATTCTTTCTTTAAAAAATTTGAACCAATCGATTAATTTTGCACTGGAGCCAAAAACATGGGAGGGGGGGGTCTTTGGGTAGGAAGGCTGTCTCATGCCAGGCACCTTCAGAGCAGTTTATTGTCTGACTTTTTCTCAATGAGGACATTTCTGCTAGTGGGCACATGACAGAAAGAGAGACACAAACCAACAGACCAGTCATTCATTTTAAGACACAGACTAACAGACCAGACATTCATTTTAAAAGACAAACCAACAGACCAGTCATTCATTTTAAAAGACAAACCAACAGACCAGTCATTCATTTTAAGAGAAGTGAGGGAAATAATGTTGCAGTGTGTTCTTGTAAACTTAATCCTAATCTGAGTTTGAGATTAATATTAATATTGTTAATATGAGCTAACTGATGCTTTGTCAGTGGTGTGTCTCTAATGAAGATAAACTAACTGATCCTCTGTCAATGGTGTGTCTCTAATGAAGTGAACTAACTGACCACTGACAGAGGATCAGTTAGTTCAGTTCATTAGAGACACACCACTGACAGAGGATCAGTTAGTTTATCTTCATTGGAGACACACCACTGACAGAGGATCAGTTAGTTTATCTTCATTAGAGACACACAAGGCTCCTATGGAGGGAGGAGCTGTTTGCACCACAGCACCTGTGGACGATCCAGGTAAAGTAAGACACGTCCATCACCCCATGTTAAAAATCCTGATCCACACGGGCTCACCTGACAACGTTTCACCCTGTATCTAATGTCAGTCAGTCCCTGGTCATCCTGTATCTATTGTCAGTCAATTCCTGGTCATCCTGTATCTAATGTCAGTCAGTCCCTGGTCATCCTGTATCTAATGTCAGTCAGTTCCTTGTCATCCTCACCAACTGGAAGACACGGGCCATAATAATGTTACACACGTGACCGCCAAAGTGCCCGAAAGCCTAATAGAGGTAACAATGGCGCATGCATTCTCAGAGACGGCGAGTGAGCTAAGTTAGCGAATTGTCAGGATGAAGACTTCGTTTTACTCAGAGTCGAAGTCATTTTAGATAGGCTTGGAGATATTGTCCGTGTCTTCGGTAACGCCCATTTCTCCTTAACGTATATTTGCATATAGGCGAACTGGAAAATGAAAAGGCAAAGTGGGAAACGAAAACACAATGCTGGTTTGCCTTTGCATTTTCATTTTGGCAGATACAGTGCGTTCATGTCGAAAATTAAATCGCAAACTGGGATTTTGCCATAGGATTATCATCTTTTCGTTTCCATTTTGTTCGAGTTGTACCGCCAAATCTGGAA
Organism: Chanos chanos; assembly: GCF_902362185.1. NCBI lineage: Eukaryota > Metazoa > Chordata > Actinopteri > Gonorynchiformes > Chanidae > Chanos > Chanos chanos. The sequence continues at coordinate 22,786,523 of NC_044505.1, forward strand.
AGACTAACAAATGAAATGAAATGACAGAAATATATTTCAATTTTATATTTATTTTTGTCAGAAAAGACTCGTGTTTGTATTGAAAATGAAAATGAAAATCGAGTTATGTAATTTTATTTTTCATTTTGGCAGGATATGTGCGCACAGGTTTTGAAAAAGAAATGTCAAACCGGGGTTTGAACTTTCATTTTACCGTTTTCATTTTCATTTTCATTTTGGCATGGATGACCTCCCATAGGGGTTTAGTAGTGAAATGCAGTTATATTCTTTTGCCACAAGATGTCAACATTGCACCAGAGTGTTGCTAGGGTATGGCGTTTCAAGTCGCCATAAGAACGGTGGGAGAGGAGCTTTTGAGTTGTGTTAATTTATCTTAATTTAGAAATGAACAGAAATAATTATTTTATAGCTTATGCGTTGAGCCATGTTTTTGTTTAGGTATAGTCGGAATGAGAGCGATTTCAAAAGCAGACACGAGAGTTATGAATTCAGAAACTTTATTCATTCATTATGCCACAATCCCACAAACGTGATAAATGACACTTTGATATGATCTAAAGTCTTTTAAGAAAGAGAGAAATCTGGGATTCATATTCATAGATGAACATTTTGACATGAAATAGTTTACCATCCATACTACCAGACCAAGACGAAGAACAAGTCGTACTTGTGATTAGGAGCCTCTACATAATCTTCCACAGTAGCATCAGCTCACTTCCACCTTTGCTGACTCTGGCAGGTCTAGTGGCAGCTGTCTCACAGAGGTGCTGATCATACCAGCTAATAATCAGAGAATGGCTCCCTCAAGTGGTACAGGCTCAAGTTGCAGCCACGAATACTTCTGGTGCTTGTCCGGCTGCCACAAGACCGGCTGCCTCCTACTGCCCCTGGCTGGGCAAAATAATAGGACTACTGTAATATGACTGATTTTCTCAATAAAGACCTCGGAGTAAAACACAGTTCAAGTAGTCTTGACATCTTAATGCATTTAACAACAATGATGTTCATATTCCATTGTGTTTCACCAGGACTTTTTTGATCCCCTTCTTATTGTTCTTGTAGACATCTGCTTCACCACTGCTTTCAGTCTTCCAAAATCTGTTAAACTTTTTTTGCTTTATTCTAAATTTGTTATTCATTGTGAGGGAGAAAGACATTAAAACACATTAAGACAGTGTCCCTTACTACTCATCTATTACTTACCACACACTTACCTCTCTTGAGCTCCATCATAATGTGTGGGGGCTTTGTACAGTGTACAAACACGTTAATGGTCTCTTCTCACATTCTTACCCTGGTACAAAAGCACACCTCCACCAAGAACTTCATTCGTTTTTAGGAGGCCTGTCTCAGCCTTCTCATATGTAAACAGTACCGAAAGAAAATGCCCCGTTCATCCGGAGGCATCTAAAAAGCCAAAGATTCGACATTCAGGGGCTCTAAATTCAGCTGGTCACTTGTTATACAGAGTCAATTTGTCAACTGTCATATTGTCAGAGGAGTGACTGTTTACATTCTGTATTTCCCTGGTAATGCTGCCCGTACCTTGGTGATGGGCAGAAAGTCACAGTGCTACAGCTGATCAGGCCTGCATTCTGATGCTACGCAACAAACAGGCAATAAATGCAGCCAACACATGGAAAAACAACCAGCATCTTAACATCTTCAGGTATTAGCTGAAGAGCAGTTAATGGTGAATTCGTTTTTTAAACACAATGATGGTGAAAAACATTTTCTCCTCCTTTCCTGGGCAACAGTGCTAACATATTTTTCATCGAGCTTTTGTTTTCATCTCCTGTTCTCCATGGACTTTTCCCTCCACTCGTCTGTCAAATGCTGTCTGAAAAGTCGCTCTCTGTGCAAGCTGAGGTGAGGCCCTTGGCCAAGGGAGGGAACATGGAACCAAGGTGCAGTTTCTCTGGGGCAATTTATTGGGTTACATGTCTTGATCAAGGGAACAATGCTAATGTCCTACAGAGAGTTAACAAAGGCTACCAGCCACAAAGGCTACCAGCCCTGTCCTTGGATCTTCATTCTCACTTTAAAATGTATACTTTCATATTAACGGATCAGCAAGCGACCAGCAGTGAGGACGGTCCCACCAGTATAGTAAAAGTGGTGAGATTAAGTACTGCATTTATGATGATGATGATGATTATCATTATTTTTAGTAGTAGTAGTAGTTGTTGTTGTAGTAGTAGTAGTGGTAGTAGTAACAGTGTCACATAAAACTCACCTGAGTTCCCACGCGTATAGCATATGCTCCAGTTTTGATTACCTGGAACACACCTGGCATTAGTAAAAGTTGGGATGGAGCTGGAGGTGCAGATGGAGTTTTATCATGTAAGGCTACGTAGGGGTGAAATGTGCCATAATATCTTCTCATTCTCTCAACTATGGCACACTAATTTATACACTACAAACTCGCTTTCAGGTAAGTACTTAGAAATGAAAGTGATCTCTTCTCTTAACTGTAGAAAATGTGATGTTAATACCTGGATCAAAGTGTTTGTCTCCAGGCTGATTCAAACAGGATGTTATGGCTGGTTTATTTTCAAAGCATAATTGTATAAGGACAACCTGTGGTTTGTTTGTGCCTAATAAAGCCAGCCAATGTGAACTGAAGCTTTTGATTAAATCTATCATTTGCCTGAGTCTATCACCTTGTAATTCTTCAAAATTCCATGACACCTGTATATGTATTATATGAATTTACTGTAAAAGTATACCGCATGTTAGGTTACCTGTTGCACAGTTAATTTATTTCTCCCTTAATTTAATCACTGTAAAACTTTTTTTAACATGGTATTTTAGTGTCAGGTCTTGTTGGCTTGCATACTGACAAAAAAGAAGTGAGAAAAAGACTCCTTTCTGATGAGCCATCCCTGACTGATCCTACTGCTGCCACTGTGCCCCCTCATGGACTTTGATGGTCTTTGAACCCAGAACTGGCCTGTGTGACACCCTGTTTCACTGAACACAAACACAAAGAAAGGGATTCATGTCATTACAAGTCAAACAACAACCTGTTTGCCTGCATTTGAAATGACTCCTATAACTGACATTCAGTCACTCTGACATTCTTTCACTCTGCATACCGCACATAATCATAAATGAACATTCAAAAGGAACTTTCAAAATCTCTTCAATTTTTCTTTTTTCTCACTTTTTTTTCACTTTGTTATTTTTAGTTGTGAGGGAAAGCATTAAAATGTATTAAAATAGTCTTTAATTCTTCTTCTGTGACTTAACACACATACCCACCTCTCTGAGCTCCATCATATCCTGCAGCAGGTGGAGTACATGTGATGATGGCATGCCTTCTTTTACAGCTTTTTCAATGGACATTTACATATAAGTCCATCTGAGGCTATTTGTGGACAGAAGACAGATATCACAGAGAGAGAGAGAGAGAGAGAAACTGGTCAGTGTTGATTTACTCTGAACTGAATGAGATGTCAAATATACCTAATTTGAGTCTCTCACGCATCAGTCACAGCGATAACCTAAAAGTGATAAGAAATGTGGTAAGAAATGTAAAAGATATAAAATATGAACGGATACATTGAATGATAGATGTAGTTACCATTTGGTTTATTTTAAACGACACATTAATGTAACATACAGTTGTTTATTTGTGCTTACTGTAAATTATTCAACAGCAGTGTCACCTCAAAGCGATCTCCTGCTTATTAGCTAGCTAGCTAAATGTTATCTGACAGAGATCGCATTTTCATGAACTTGTTAGCAGCCCCCCCCCCGCCCCCCCCCCAAAAAATCATAATAAACAAACATATAAACCACATTTTTAGCTAAGTTAAGGCAACGCACATTTGTATGAGTCTGTGATTAACTGTAAGTATCACGACATCTTCACAAATATACACACATATACACTTAGCTAAGTTACATATTGTTGATCAATACTGAAAATATTAGCATATAGGAAACGTTGAGTTTGTGTTGGTATTAAAACACATAGGCCAGGTAAGTGTCTTATGCGAAAATGAGTTGCATTGACAGCTAAAATTTGCTTTTGTCAGATCACTTGTTTCGTTTACTTCACAATAGTTACTGTCATTATAAGAAACGGCAAAACATGAGGTTGTTTTCAAGTTTGGCTGCGTTTGCAAGGCTGCAGTAAGGTCACTACTCAGTTGCTAGTCGCTATTCAGGTTCAAAAAGTGAGGTCTTGCAAAATAATTGATTCTCAGGCGTTCATGACAGGCGGAGGGCTAGAATAATCAGCCAATATTTGGCTATGTAGATGTTGCTGTTGTTCATCAATGGCCCATCCCAGAATTGCGGGTACATTTCAGGTATAGAAAGAAAACAAAAAAGAGGAATATTTTTTTCCATTAAACTTTTTTTATTCTCATTGAACACTGTTTAAATTTGACTTTTTCAATATTTGCTGAACTTAAGCCTGTAAGATTTAAAATATTTATTCTGAAAAACAATGTACAAACCGAAAAACCAGTCAACTCTGTTGTAGACAAATTGGGTCAAATATATATGGTCAACAAATGTAATACAATTTAAAGCTCTGTCTTCCCTAAGAGAATTTTTGTCTCCACATCCATTAATTCAACTTTAAGTCTAATAAAATAGAGACTTTTTGTTTTTGAGTAAAAATATCAACACATTTAACTGAAAAATTGCCAAGATGGTGTGCATTTTCTCTAAAAATAGTTTTAAAAATAAATGAAATGCTTTGAAATTTCATGTAGTAAAAATGTTAGTTGTGACGCAGCTTCTGATCAATTTGTTAACAATAAAATATGTGTAATGATCATTTTTAAAGCAAAACCTTAAACAAACAGAGTTGACAGTGATGGTAACAGAGTTGATATGAGTAACAGAGTTGACCACCCGTAGTTAAAAGACCAACAACAACAACATTTTCTGTCTAACTCAAAAACTGTTAAAACCATTTTTAAATGTAAAAACAATTATTTAATCCTAACAAATACATTGGAATGACAGATCTCATGAACTTGTATAATAACTGCATGTGTCTCATGCATTACTGAGCTGGGAAATAAAAAAGCTTTCAAAATATTTTTATTCTGATTGGCATCATAGAGAGCCTAGAGAGCCAACATCGAAGAGATACCACAAAGTATATTCACGCATTGGCCAGAAAAAGCGATTTCGACCCACTTTGTGCATGCATGTGACTTTTGCATGTGTCTCACTGACCTCAACAATGGTCCCAGGATAAATGTCGTCATCATATTTGATGACACACCACTGTCCAATGACATCTTTGCTCTCCCAATTGATTTAATTTGTTGCCTGCGCTTGTTGCTCTTCAGTGGTAACAGAAAAGTTGGGCTGAACATCAAATTCAAACCTTTGTGTGTTGTGACATGTACACTCAAGAATCTGCTTAGTTGAGCAGAGACAGCTTACATCTCTGTAGATGATCTTTCCTGGTGCGAGAGTGATCATCTGATGAAGACGCATTGTAGAAGGAACCACTGGGAGTCGTTTTGGCATCTCCTGTACAGCTTTGTCCACAGCTTCCTCGTCAATGTAGAACAGCTGTACAGATGTGTGGGCAGCCATTAGACTGTCGTACAATTGCTTGGCATTTGGAATGTCTTTGCCTTCACTTACCAATCTGCCTGCTGTTCTTTTTAAGACCCCACCCACTCCATCTGGAGCACCTTTCCCATGGCTTGCTTCAAAGAAGCTCCATGTGCCTTTCTTGAAGCCCTTGTTGAATAACTCTGTGCTAAACTTATAGAAGTTGCCCTTCTGGCAGTATTGGGTGCATGGTCCATCACTAAAAAAATGAACCAAAGCTACTGATGGATGGTGGATTTTCACATGATCTAGCACGGGGGACAGGTGCGTCCATATAGCAGCTGGACTTTTCTCTTTTGATGCTGAGATGGTCGTGAAGCACAAATGTTTGTCTACTCCGCCCACGTGAAGGATTCCCGTATGCAGAGTCGCCTGCTGCTGAGAGGATGCGAAGTGAACTGCCTGAATCTCTGCTGACAATTTGCATGCATAATTTTCAGAAAAATCAATGTGAATCAAACACTCATGAGACTTCATGCTTTTCTTGAGCTCACGGTAATGGGTGTATTGCGTTTTAATGTTGAATTGATGCCTTGTGAAAACTCTCAGCTGGTTCTGGAACATGTCAGTCATATCTCCTAGAGAACACTCCAACTCATTTTTCACAGTCATTCGGACTGGTTGTGGTTCTTTCTCACTTTCTTTGTTTTTCTTCCTCCTTTCTCCCAATTCAGTTGTCCACTGCACAAATCTCACCAGAGCCTCAGTATCATAGTCTTGGTTGAGCCGATAGGCGTTGCTTCTGCATTCGGCGCATTCTCCATACATGCATTCTTTGCTTGCAGGGTCACAGCATATTGAGTTTGCGATGATTTCCAAGTTAGTTGTCCCAAGAAGTTGGAGTGTATGAAGCTTCTGCACAAGGAAGGATAAGTTTTCATGAACTTTACAGAGACGGGTCTCTCTGTCAGATATGGATGGATGGACAACCCAGAAAGGACGCATGTAACAGAAAAGTGCATATGAGAGCTGACTTGATGGATTCTCAAGATGGAATTTGCGATGAAGATTTTTTAATGTATCATTTAGAAACCTTTTCTGCATTTTTGATTTTCCCCTTGTGATGGTTTGTTTTTTTCCTGCAGTCAAGCGGCTGACGTCATCTCTCAAAAAGAATTCCTGTACCTTCTTTTGGAACTTGCTTTGCGTTGATCGATATTTTCTTCTTTGAAAAGACAGTTCATTTTGGTTGCCCTTGCCAAACCGCTTTCTTGAAAAACCAAGTGAGGTATGTGTTGTTTTCTGTAGTTTGTAATTTTTTATGATCTTTCCTGACACAATTCGTGATATCATCTGACGCACTCGCTCTTCTTTAGTTTCTTGGTACTTTTGTCTGATACTTTTTATTAGCACATTATGAAAAAGGAGAGTTCTTTGAACCTCTGCAGGGACTTTATATCTTCCTATCTGTTTCTTTGTTTTTGATCGAGGGGATTCAGACACACTCGTCAGTCTCTGAAGGCATTTCTGGTATTTTCGGACAGCGGTTGTTTTCTTTTTCAGCAAAATTTTTAATTTTTCAATTTCTCTGTATAATTTGGAGTTCTCCCGTTTTATTTCCCTTCGTCCAAACTGAATTTAAAGTACCCTATTTCAATTTAAATATTTTTCAGCTCACTTAGAACATGGGTAGTTAACTTAAAAGCACACTCCTTAACCCTTAACAGTAAGTTTTATTTCACAAAAATGGGCATTTATTATTAAAGGTGCACTTACAGGCCTACAAACAAACAAAGAGACAGAGCTCTTGATACAAGGAATAGCAGTTTGCAGGAGCTAATGTGAGCTTTAGATGTACTTTACATTACATTACATTTCTATTTGTAAACATTAGAGCAAAACAGGCATGTGTTATAGTGTGGTGAGAATAAAAAGAGCACATTGCCTCTTTAAAAGACCTACGGTTCATGAATATAGGACTATATAAGCAAATTTGCCATTAAAAAGTTACATAGTGAACCTTTAATTAAAATGTGTATGGAGTGTACCTTTAAGACACAACACCTTGGAAGAAACAGTTCAGTTACATGCTGTCATGTTGACAATCCTAACAAAGAACTACACTTTTCTTAAGCTACCTATGACTTAATGTATAGTTACCCTATATGAAAAAATTATAGACTCATGGACCTACGCACTCATCTAACCATGCACTAATCTAACCTGGACATCTGTAGTTCAGGGTCTGGTTCAGGACTTTGTGGTGGTGTCATCTCTACAAGTTGCTGCCTTCTTGCCCTGCACCTCTGCTGCGCCTCTCTCCAATACCTACGCTTGTGCCTTTGCTCCCTCTCACTCAGACTGGCCACTCTGCTTGTCTGCCCTGCATTTTCCCTTTTGTGCCACCTATTTCTGTCTTTTTGCAAATTTTCTGCCCTCTTTACAGGGTCGGCATCTCGCCGGGCCCTGTATTGCCGTTGCCTTTCTGCTGCTGACAGCTTCATCTTTCTAGAGCAGAAATTATTCAATTTCTTTAACCTGGAATGGCATACCACAAATGTACCCTTTACATTAAAATGACTCTGAATCAATAATAAATGAAAAATAATGCAAAATTCTTAAATGCAATTGGGAACAATTGACTCTGTTACTCATCGTCAACTCTGTTATTGTTGTACTGTTTTAACCATTAACAGAGTTGACTGTAACGGAGTTGACATTTTCCACCATTTTGTGCCCTAACTCCATGTGCTAACCTCAAACCATATACCACATAGCATGTCTAAAAACAGAATTTCATGGATTTTCATCATATTATTGTTTTTTTTTTAAACTGAATGAGATTCACTGCAATATCACAATAACAGATTTGACGAATTATTAATATACTGTTGGTGTATACTCAACATTTTGTCCAAAATAATGAGAGAAGAAGCATGACATACCTCACTGCCTTCCAGATGTTTCCCGCCAGAGGAAGTGACATCACTGGGTGCAGGTCACATGCTTTTTATTAGAACCCTTTCCAGATTTTTATGCAGTTTTATAACAGAGATAACAGAGTTGACCAGAACATTGGGACAGGCACAAAATATTTTTTTTTATCACTAAAATTGCATATTATACAGAAAATAGATATTCTATACACTTGATTTTATAACTGTTAATAGAGTAAGCACATAAAACTGAAAATTAGACTTACTTATTTCATGTTAATTCAAGTTGAATGTGTGAATCAGGAGCCGAAGACAGTCAATAAGTCATTCAGTTAATATTTCATATATAAATTGTGCCTAAAATATACATCAAACATAATTATTAATGAAAGTTTAACATAATTAGTATTATTATTCAAAACTGATTCAATAAAGATTTTGGGGGGGGGGGGGGGGGGGGGGGGGTAACAAAAGGTTTATATGGGAGACGCAAAATGTACCCGCAATTCTGGAATGGGCCCAATACATTCAGGTAGGCGTACGCCGCGTTAATGTGAACACGATACGGGACATTTCAAAAGAACAAGTAGACCGTCAGGACCAAAAATGGTGTGCAGAAATTGACAAGCTAAGCAGCCTCAAAAGCTCAAACTAAAGCCGGAAAAATCTGAATATGATGTCAACAGGGCCAAGGAACAGTTCAGCAATGGCTGTCTGAGCAGACTTCATGATGAGACAAATCTCCTGGTAAGTCATTACAGAGAATTGTGCAGAACCTCTTAGGAATTGTGGCATGCTATGAACAAGGGAAGAGCTGTGCAAATTGTTTTCATAACATAGTCATGGTCATGAACACCTTTTAGCTGTTATTCTCTAAATATTCATAAGGAAGTGTTTAGAATTATGGAATTAGATTTGCAAGTAGTCTGGGGTTTGAAATGTCTAATTGTTTTGCATTTCTTAATGCTGTTACTTCTTGGCCAAAACAAATGACTGGGTTAAAATAATGATAGATTAAGGTACTAATTGGTACTTTGTTTCAGCTGCACAAGTGGCATCAAGTTGGCATGTACCCCCTTTTCCGACTGGGGTGAAAGAGGGAGTCAAAGACTGTGGTGGATTACCTGTGCCCTTTCACCTTTGAGCAGCCCCAAGATCAAGAGGCAAAAACTACCATGCGGCAGATCTTTGTTGCACTGATGGATGGTGAGACAGTTCCATTCTTTACAGCTTTGCACACTACTGAAGAATGCTTCAATCCACGCATAAGCATTCACTGATCAGACATTCACACAATTTAATCTTATTGTGATATCTACTTAAGTAATATCAAGTCTGTCGAGTCAGTTTTGTAGCTATAAATGAATTCATAGCAATCTCTTAAAGTTTATTCATTTTCACCTTGAAATCTTCCATTCTTCTTTCATTCATTTTGTCACTCATCTGCTACAGCCACAACCCCATCCACCACGCCTTCAGCTCCACCTGCTCCATCAACCACCTCTACAGCTACACCATCCACCTCTCCCACTCCATCTGTTCCACCCACCAACCTTATTGCTCCATCTTTTCCACCTACTGCCTTAACAGCTCCATCTTTTCCACCTGCCACCTCTACAATTCCATCTCGTCCACCTACTGCCTTAACAGCTCTGTCTTTTCCACCTACCGCCTTTGCAGCTCCATTTTTTCCATGTACTACCTCTACAGCTCCACCAACCACCTCTACAGCTCCATCAACCACCTCTGCTGTTCCATCTACAAGCTGTACTGTGCTTCCTACCAGTTCTACAGATCCTCTGCTTCCTAACAGCTATGATTCGAAGCCTCTACCCTCTCCTGTCCTCTTTTCAGTGAAGGTAGGTTGTGTTGAACAGCTATCAGTCTGTCAAATCTACGTGTTGCTGTAAACAGTAATGTTTAAAGTTGTTTTGTTGTTGTTGTTGTTTTGTTTGTTTGTTTGTTTTAGTATTGGTAGCCGCTTAATTACTAGGGGATGAGATGAGATGTAATAACGGCATGGTTGCTCTGTGCTGTCACTGAAAGGCATTTTACTGCTGGAATGCATTTGTTTTTGGAATGGTGGTATCTTGACGATGATTGATGATACTTATGATTCCACACAAATAATGGTAAAGTTAAGCTTTTAGGCTTTAGGATGACTCAACACACTGTCATGCAAAAATGACCAATGACCGAATGTCTTTTCTCTTATTGTATACAGTAGGCATGTAAAACAAATAAAATAGTTATTGAAATACCATGCACCTGTACCATTAACTTTTGTGGAATGTACGTCAATGACAGTAGTCCAGTGTATTTACATTTAGCCTAACCACACTCTCTGAGGTTGTTCCTTCAGTGTCTCTTATCCTAATGATACTTATGAGTTGGATTACGACATCCAGGCTTATTGCCACCAAGGTGGTTTAATACACAGTCGCATTAAACCACTTTGGGAGACTTAGGCTTGTGTGCATTTTAATTATTTTTGTACTTAATAGTACAGATATCATATTGCAAGAACCGTATGACATGTGTCAAATCATTTACATTTGCAGGTGTGCTTTGCTTTTACCAGTGTTATTATCAAGGTTATTATTCATGAATGGCACTGCACTTAAACTGTTCTCAATATGTCTCCTTTAGTGCCAACTGCACATGTCAAGGTACATTATTGTTCGTGATGTGTGACACGTGTGTGCGTGCGTGTGTGTGTTTACACATGCATGTCAGTGTGGTTTCACAAATGAAAGACTCAGTTACTTGTGTTTTCATTGTAAACACTGATAATATATTAATTATATATTATATTATCTAAAGATTGTACTTTAGAATCTACATTTGTTGCAGTCTGAAGTCCTGAACGGAACTGATTCAATTCTGTTTTCCCTCATTCTTCAGATTGTACTGTACACAGTGCTACTGAAGTCTTCCCATATGAAGAAATTCTTAAGCGACAAAGAAAAGGTACTCTGTCTTGTTTCTGATTTGTTAGTTTGGTTAGTGACATTTAGTTACATTTAATGTTTCTACTGACAGTGCCATTTTTAAAAGACCAAGGTTTTTGAAAATCTTGCTTATTGGTTGCTGGAATACTCTGGAATTTTATATCAGCATTAGCCTGGCTCTACTTACTGTGGTCAGATGTTGCAGACAACTGCGTAACCAGTGTAGTGTCCACAGTCTTCATATTTACTCATAGTGATATCGATAATGACCTGGGAATGCTTTGAATGTACCATATTGGATAACACAGTTATCAGTCAAATCAGTGTTGAAGATTACACAATGTTTGGGGCTAAGGGTATGGGTCAGTAGTCATTGCTGAAATGCAATATACAGTGCCATTATATAACACAATAGATTAAAATGAGTTTTGAAGTAGACTTACGTGTGGTTTCTGAATAGTGTGCGATCTTTAATAAGATGTAGGGCCTTGTCTTTTAGCATGGCAATATTTGTTGTAACAAGTGTTTCTTATTTACACGGGAGGTGAGTGGGATGTATTAATCCGATGGAAACCTTGCTCCGGCTGTGAAGTGCATTATTTTTGGTTGCAGGGTATAGTTGTGAGGACTTCGACTCCTCCCTCCTCCAATTCCACCATTCAGCGATCGGCGTCGCCAGTGTTACACCGAATTCTGTATTGAATCCATTGTATTGTTTTAGTAACAAGAGGTCACTTGTAACGATCAGCTAACAACCAACGATCATTACCAATAAACACACGGGTTAAAATTGATTCTCCTTTAAGATGAGACTGACATGTCCTATTTTGTGAATTGCGACTATTTCGATTTGTTAAAAAAATAAATAGGCAACGCAGAAGAGGCCGTTATTTAAATGTATTAACTTGATCTAACAAACAAACACCCAACACCTCTTATTTACACACACAAACCAAATGCCAGTCTTAAAGTTCCCTCGTCTCCGTGCTCGTCGCGCAATCAATGTAGAGAGTCATTCAACAAAAAAACAGTAATCCAACGCAATACGAAAAAAAGAGTCCCCCAAAAAATCAACGAACAGCAAAAAAAGATAATCCACCGTGTAACCAGCAAAAAAGGAAAAGAAAAACAAAGAACAATCTCACCGCTCCGGCAGGATAGGGATCAGAAGATAGTATCCGCGCTCAGCCGTGAAATGCGGTGATTGTAAGTTTTTTAAGGAAACGTCCACGCAGTTCCTTTTTCAGTTTAATTTATTTGAAGTGCACCGAAAACGTTCAGGTCCCCCGCAGACTCCCTGACTTTCTTTTCGCCTCCCTTCTGCCACACCCGGGTCTCCTTTTAAAAGTATTTCCAAAGTTCCCGGGTTGGCGCGTCAGCTGACAGGTGGGTCAGCTGACCGGTTTGACAGCCAGCTGATTTCTCCAAACACAGCAAATGCAAACGTAACGACAGACTGGTATAAATTAAAACAACCATTATACATCTTGGGGATGGAATGTTACATATCAGGGATTCCCTTTACTGGTGGTCAACCCTTATCCTGTTAACCTTGAATTAACAAAAAGGAATCCTAAAACCCATATGTGGCGGTGCTACACACTAACAACTGGATATTATTTATCCTCATTAAACACCATAGTGTACTATTACTACACTATTAATAATACATGCAAATTACATGTTACATTTACTTCCAAAAAAAGTCTTTCACTATGTAGCGGCCAAAAGTTAAGTATATCAAGTTCATGTCAGAGTCATCCAAGCTCTCATCCACCTATTATTGTTTGAAAAAGGTTCTTTAATACATCGTGCTAAACCGCTGTTCCAACCAGTTTTGCAACACTGATATTTGTGTCATGATATTTGTCTGTATCAAGATGTTCAGGCAACGGATATCTGATATTGATCCAGGTAAGGTGTCTTATAGTTAATTCTCTAAATAGTGGAGACACCCGATTGAATGTGCCAATCATGGACATTTCTAAATCCAGGGTGTGTCTAAAAATCATGGAAATAATTTCCACTGGAAGTGTCATGGTAGTTTCTTCAGAGATGCCAAAAGCACAATCAGAAAGACTTGCATCACTGTGATCTTCATCGCTACGATTAGAAATTTCAGCTTCAGTGATATCAGACACTTCAGCCTCTTGAGGATCGAAGAGTTCGGCATTAGTGGGATCAGCAGGGTTGGAAGGGACCTTCTGAGGAATTTCTTCTCCGTCTCTTAGACTTCTTTACCACAAATTTCCTGTTACACAAAATGGACTCTCTGTCATCAGTTAGGAAATACTGCTGCCTATTTCTCCATTGTCTAATGAGAGCTGACTGTTGATTTCTCATCCTGTCTGCGACAGGGACATCAAATTCCCCCTTGGGTACCTTCAGTATAACACTGTAGTTCTCATTATCCATTGGCTGTAGGCCTTGTACAGTACACACAAAGGTTGGACAATAGAAGTATGTGCAGAATCATCTTTTTCAAACGTTTTGCAAAGTTTTTGACTCCAAATGAATGTCACCACTGATTGGAAACATTGAGTCACCAACACATGATCCAGTATAGTTGTTTTGTTTATTCTTCATCTCTGGATAACGGCTGCTTCATCAAGGACAACACAAGTTACAGCAGGAGACTCTAACTTAGGAGTAGAGCTTTCTTCAAGACAAATCAGAATCTCACTCTTGCGACCCTGGCTGAGTTTGCCATTCCCAGATAAAGCAGGAGAACAGGGCTGATTTTCATGGTGGGAGAATTCCTCAAGGTTTCCATCCCTGTCCTGGCCACTTACATACAGCCTTGAGAAAAGCTCCATATTGTTTCTGAGAGTCACTACTTTTGTTTGAAGGTTTTGCAGAATTTGATGTGCTGAAGACCTTCAACTTATTGTGACTGATGGGATCGTAAGGGGACTTTGTTCTTTCCGCTAGGTGATCCTCTATGAATGTCTTGAATTGATCTTGCCCGATTTGATGAACATGTTGCACAGTCTTTAGAGCTGAGGGACCAGCCATTTCTTTTGAATCAAGCACAATTATGTCCCTGGTCTCTTCTTCAAATAGGTTTCCAAGTTCTTGGATGACCTTCAGAAGGCTGTGGACATCTCTTGCAAATTTCACTTGCACACTTGAGGTTTGATCATGGTGATGCCTGGTTGCGCGCTTAGGTCCATTCTGATGGTACCTCCTTAATCTCTTAGATTACACCAGCCACTTCAGGCCCAGCAACCATCCATCAACGTGGTTCACCAGGATTATCTACCAAGATGACCGCTCCCCCCTCTCCTTTCACACAGGCATTATTCTGCTCGTGTGCTTGATCTATGGGAGTTGCAGAGAACACTCTGTTTGTCTTCTGCACAATGAACTTGCCAGCTAAAAACGCCCTGTAAACTTGTGGATGTTTTGTAGTAAGCTCAGCCATGTCCAGTTTGGACAAACTCAGACAGCTCTGACCTCCCTTCATTTACTTATAAATTTATGGTCTGTTGGTAAAAAAAAGTTCAGGCAGAGTAATGACAAGGGGCTCTGTGCATTTTTGGAAGCTGCACCATGTCTGTAAGTGTATGAGTCAAAGGACAAATGAATATGCCCCATGTGGGGTGAGGTGTGTGTAGTACAAGTTTACAAAGGACAGGTGGGGAAGGGGCTATATTTCCTTTTGCTATCGGTAACAACTGCTCTAGTGCTTATGGGAATTCTAGGAAAATGCTGATATCTGTAGGTATCAGCTAATTCAATTCAATGCTTTTAAAGACCTTTTTAATTCCAATTTTAATGCCACTTTGACCTATGGTTACATCATTAAGGCTACACAAAAGCTACACTTTCTAATCAGACACTTCTGATGGGCTGTAACTCCACTGCTTAAGTGTTTTACAGCCACTGTAGAAAAAGGATTTATTAGAATTATTCAGAGTGGAGTTATTCAGATGGTCACATATGTTTACACTTATAGACCAATGAGAAAGGAGCCCTGACACTTAATGGAACACAAATCCCCATACTGACATACACACACACACACACACACACACACACACACACACACACACACACACAAACACACACACACACACACACCAGACTACCTTATATCATCATAGTTGTACACCAGCATAACAGAAAAGGAATAATCCAGAAGAAATAGAATGTAAAAGAACACTGGAGGCCTTGAGGAGGCATGTAAAACAAAACTGAGGAGGTTTATTTAAGCTTATACTAAGATTCTTCTGTTTCCCCTTTTTCACATAAAGAAAAATACCATGATGACCCATCATCCTCTGTCCACTGCCTCAGATTCACACAGACAGTGGTTCCCCGTGAACTCGAAAACAGTACACGCAGGTGTACTCAGGGTGACCCCAGTTGTTTAGGATACGGAGTTCCACCATCCTGTAAATCCTCTGCTCCGGAGACTTCTGAGAGAGAGAGAGAGACAGAGAGAGAGAGAGAGAGAGAGAGAGATTAAAATTGAGAAACCGTTGGGAGGGTGAGTTGTAATTCATTGTAACATGTCTGTAAGTGCTTTGGTTGGTTACATGAGACAGGCAGTTAACTGATACATAAAAGGAACATTTATATTGGTAATTCATTTACATCTCTCCTGTCTAAACTGACTGCAGGGAATGTCATGTCAAATTATGTCAGTACTGAAGGTGTGTATGTTCCTGTGTATATTTGTATTGATGTTTATTATAAGGTCTATAGCTGTCACTCACCGGCAGTTTGAATGTCTGAACTGACTCTCCCTCCTGATCGTAACTGAACTTTCCTAGAAGATTTCCTGCTTCATTCACACTGGACATACCCTGTGATAACACAAACACAGCATTTATGGATGACGTCTCACTACTATAGTATATATCAGTCTCTGTTAGCAGTGGAGCTACTGTTGAAATGCTTCACTATGTAGCTGTGTGAGATATTACACATAAATACTGATATAAACTTTTAAGAAGATGAATATGACAGAACTCTGACCTACGACTCGAGTAATGTTTCTCTGTCTTTACATGTTCACTCACATAAACAGCAAAGTCCCGTGGAGCGTTGTCGATCCGTCCAGTCGGGGACAGGACTCTGGGCAGATGATCCAGAGTCACGTGAGTGATGTGGATCGGGTAGGAGAGAGAAATCCCTACGAATCCCTCGGAACCACGGAAAGCCCAGTATTTTCCAGGGGACACCTCAGGCTGTGTGTCAAACGAACTACTTATTTAAAATCTTTTGTCTGAAACATGGAGGGATTGTCAGGGTGTGTCCTTGTTTAAATGGACTGTTTGCGTTGGCTGTCTGACAGTATTTGTGCTGAGCTATAAGTGATGTTTTACCTGTATAACCACACGAGGGCTCTCTGACCAATAGAACACAGGGAACCCAAACAGGCTTAAGTACGCTGCCCTGGTCTGATATGGCTCCGAACAACGCGTGTTTATCACACTCGCACCTGTACACACACACACACATAAATCTCAGTTCTGAAATGTACCAAAGTCCATGTTAACCACACGCTCATTAGCAGTAATTAAATTGGAGGAGAGGTTGGACCTGCAGATTCCAAAGCGTAGTCCGCCATCCCGATCCCGTCACCTCTGTACAAACTCAGGGCTCTCTGAACAATCTTCTCCATGTCCTAAAACAAACAGTTCAAGTGCTATTTAAACAGACAATAATTCAAAACTACCCACACCCCTTTTAATACAGGACACTGTCACCAGTGCACAATAGGACAGTCCAACCTAGAAAACAGTGGACGACAATCCATCAGAAAAACACACATTCTCACACATACGCACTTCCAAGAGGCCTTGTGTGGAACAAGTTTAAACACATCCACACAGTTCTAAAATGATAAATACATCACATTATACGCTGTATTTTAAAGCACCCAGCACAATGTGAATATGACCGTAGTGAGTGGTGTATGGTCCACCCCCGCTGTTCACCTGTATGGTGACGGCTCCCGCTCATTCCTGCCCAAGACTTTCTCCCACAGTTCTCCAGACGTCTGTTCTCTGCTCTCCTTTGTCCCGCCCAAGCCGCTCCAGTATTCTCTTCTCCAGGTTCTCCAGTTCCTCCCGGAGGTCTGAGCGCAGTACCACATTCAGGTGACTGACACTTGAGGAAAGGAACTTAAACAGACGATCACACAGCTCCAGCTTCAGTCTCGAGGTATTCTGTAAGAGGTGGAGTTTAAAACAATGGTCTGAATCCACAATAATGTCACTGTTTCCACAATAATTTAACAGACACATGTGTGAGGAAGATATGGATGTGAGTGTGTGTGTTTGTGTGTATGTTTGATGGAGATACAGGATAGAAGGAGAGAGAGTATGTTTGTGTGTGTGGTTGTACGTGTATGTGTGTGTGTGTGTGTGTGTGTGTGTGTGATGGAGATAGAGGATTGAAAGAGAGAGAGAGAGTGTGTCTGTGTGTGAGGTTGTACGTGTATGTGTGTTTATATACACTACCTCAGCATGCTGTTTCTCCAGGGTGTCCATTCTCTGCTCAATCAGGTCAGAGGTCGACTGGAGACTGGATACATGCTCTTTTAAACCACCAATCAGACCCTGCATTTCAGCCATCTCCTGTTCCCGCTGCCTGTGCACATAAGACTCCACACTTTAGAGAGAAAAACACTCACATGAAGCCATCAGTATAAGCCGCAAAGGTCAAAAAATTAATTTAACTCTATGATTGGGACATGCAAATTCACATATGATTTTAAAGCATAAAAATTAAAAAAAAAAACTCTGAGGATAAAAGGGCAGACACTGACAACCGGGACACAAAAGGTAAGAGGTACTCACTTCTTTGTGTTCACCCTCAGACTCGCTATGTCAGTTTCCAGCCTCTAGAGGGAGACAAAGACACAAATACATGGATGACCAAAGCTCTGAATGATCTCTATCCACAATCTGTCTCTTATTCTTGTGTTGTGTTCTGTTACTGCTACAGAACCAGAAATCTGCTTACATTCCATTCTTAAAACGTACATAAAGTGAATGTTAGTGTGTAATGTGGAGCAAAAATGCTGAAATATTCAATTCAAATTTCAGATTTCTTACCGCAATCACAAGCCTCTGTTTTTCTCTGTCCTCTTTTAGTTGAATAATCTCTCTCTGACACAAAACACACACATATAAATTATTAAAATAATGGAAATACAGAACCATTTGATCATCTTTATAAATCACTCTTTTTCCTCTCTCACTGGACGTTTGTCTGTCTCTCACCATTAATTTCTCCACATCTCTGTCTCTACTCGCAGACAGTTTGGCATCAAGTTCACGAAGATCAGCATAGATTTGACCCTTTATAGCCAAAACACTAGCATGAGGAATCTGGTCCTGTTGAACAAAGAAAGAAAGAGAAAAAGAAAAAGAAAGAAAGAAAGAAAGAAAGAAAGAAAGAAAGAAAGAAAGAGAAATGATGAGAGTATTAGGAGACTGGTCAGATGAATGTGGAGAGTGTAGTGACAGTGCTATTTCTACAGTAAAATGGACCCACATGTGAGGTGTGTTGATCAGGTCTGATGGAGGCCTTGGTTTGAGTGAGGGGTGTAGAAACAGAAGGGGACCAGAACCATATTCCTGAGAAAAGACATAACCACTCATATTCTACACAAACACACAAGTTACAGTCCTCATAACACACAGATACAACATGATAACCTCTTTCGAACAGTGTTGACTGACTGCAACAAAACTCACCAAAAATCACCAGAGAGATGAGGAGGAAGAGGAGGGTGGTCTTCTTCGTGACAGTGCGTCTGCACAGAAACAGATATCGGTTAATGACAGTTATACTGGGACATACGCAGTTACAAACACACTGTGATCAGATCCCACAAGCAAAGCTACTGAAACACTCCCCCAGTGCCATAAACCAACACCTGTACTGATTACATACATTCACTACATTACTACAACACTACATACATACCACAGTATGATTTTGGTCTCTATTCAAATCTATATAAAACTACACAGAGATACAAATGACACCCAGTTTACCAGCTCAGTTGAAATACAAGCAGCAGAGATAATCCAGAGGTCAGAATGTACCGGATTGTGGGAAACCAGTAGTTGAACGTTGCCAAAGAACATGCTGATGAAGTAAAAATATACAAAAAAAAAAAAAATTTAAAATATGACCATTTTCACCAGCCATGAACATACACATCAATGATAATGACTATTATCATCTTCAACTCTTCACAACTCCTCCCCCTGATTAAGTCAGGGAGTGCTGTCCTGTTTTGTTTGTTGTGGTCATGTAAAGCCCTTTGAGACTTTAAACAGTGATACTGGGGTCTAAATAAACCTTATTGTTGTTGTTCCTTTAATGAGTTCTTCACTCTTTAATACAAACACACTGGAGGAGCTGGACACACTGGAGGAGTTGGCTCCTTTGTGGCTTCTGGTCCTAGGCCTAGGCTTCCTGACACAGAGGGAGCGATATGGGGAGAGGGAGAGGTGATTTCCATCAGACAGTGTATGACAATGGAAAAGAACTATGTGCTGGACACATTTTCAAGGCTCCACACACAGAGACACAGACACTAAAGTACCTCAGTGGGCTTTTCCTGTAAGACGTTAGGCCAGTGGATCCAGTGGAGCTGGTGCTGGTCTCAGAGCTGGCATTTGAGTAATACCCACTGGAAACAAGTCGTTCACTGCGTCTTGGCATCTCTAATACCCCCCCCCCCACACACACACACACAAACACACACACACACACACACAAACCAAACAGGAAGGTTATCAGGTTATATTCAACCATTTTTTTTAACACAATGCTGCTACAGAGAGAGTTGTGATGAACAAACATAATAACAACAACAAAATACCAATAAAAATAATAGTCATAATAACAGTATGTTTACTTACAGGTTTTTTATGAATGTATATATGAACAAACGAAAGAATGCAAACAAAGTCTCGCGATAATATGATATTACACTTAATCAACTGATTGTTAAGATTGTGTGACATTTAATACTGTGATGACGTCGCAGAGTTAGAGTCTGATAAATGCCTTTTTCCAATTGCTTATATCACGGAAGTAATACCAACATGAGGGAATAGAACAACAACAACAACAATAATAAAAATAAAAACAATAATAATAAATAAATAATAATCAATAATAAATTCACTTACTGAATATTTTGTGAAATGGATCAGAACCGAAGTTGTATGTCGATGCCACAAATCCTGGGAGAATCAGATTAATCGAATCAGATTAATGCTACCAAACACGGCTAGTGAACGTGTAAATTACTTACCAAGAATCTTTCTTGTTGATTCTTTAAATAAAGAAGATTTTTTTAAAATACTATAGCTAAGTAAAAGCTAAGGTACAGGACTGACAGTCAGTCCGATGGATTCTGACAACAGCCAATTAAACAATTCGGCCTATAGGTCTAAAGGCGAAGATGTGAATAGTTTTTTTGGATTTTCCAAAAACTGCAGCTCTTCCGACAGTAATGAACTACAGGGCTGGTTAAATAAGAAAACGACGTGGCCGATGAATTCTGTGAGCGCTAGCCAAGTCCTGAACAGGCCAATATTGAGCCTAAAGTTGAAAATCTCAGTACTCCTATGGATTTTTTTCTTTCTCTTCTTTTTTTTTTGGTAAAATTGTAAGTATAACGGCAAGATGTCGAAGATGTTAATATTCAGTTGAAGTCTCGGTGAAAATCTTATGGTCGTGGTATCTGGAGAGCAGCGTAAAAGCGAGTGCTTTCGGCAAAGTTGAGAACAACTCTGAGCAGTGTTTGATTCTGGACATTCTACAGTTACCTGGAGCAGGACGACGTATTGACTTAGAGACGCACTTTTCAAATGTTTCAGAATTACAACCCAGCGTCATACACCTGCGCAGTGTGTGTCATAGAACTGAGCATGTAGTTTTTTTATTTAGTTAGTTATTGACGAACTGGTGGACATAATTCTTTGCATTATCCGTAAACTAACAAATAAATAATTCAGCCCGACTATTATGAGGAGAGTAGGCTATTGCGAGAATACATACTTGGCACAGCAGTGTGAACAAACTTCAACCGGATAGATTTTTTTTATTAATTAGCCTTCCACTGCTGCTTTCATTTTTAGGTTAAATTTAACTTCGTGTATTGAGAGCAGAATGATCATTACCAGATAACGGCTCTTAATTTAAATGGTTTTAAACTCTGACTATGTTTCGGTCAGATTTGGTTTATTTACGTCGTTCAGCTCCTCAGGTTAGCGTGGGTTACCTTGTGTGCTAAGATAATAATTTACCTTAAACGAAAGAGTATAAATGTGTAAATGATTTGTTTGTGCGCGTATGCGTTCATGCTGCTTTCTGTCTGTGACTCATTCCCGTTAGAAAGAATTTAGTTTAAGTTTTTTCCTTTATTAATACACGTAGTGGTGAAATTTGACCTCTGCATTTAACCCGTCCAAGGTAGCGGTGAGCGCACAAGCGCACACACACACACGGGGTTAGGCACCTTGAAAGTGAAGGTGAACTACGTTAATCGGTAAAAAAAAATCATTCAAAATGACAGCTAGTTCAAAGCTAAAATGCTTTGTCGGCCAACTCTTCATAGTGTTCATAAAACAAGACAGAAATCTAAAGATTAATTACTTTAATATATATTAATTCGAATGCGCTAAGGTCTCAGCGAATTTAGGAGGAAAGCCAAGTGCACAAGTCAACGTAATTTATTAACTCTCTGAAATCCATATTTCCAGTTCTAATTTAAAATCTTCAGGCAGGGCTAGTGTCAGAGGTCGATGGACACAAGCAGGTAACGACGTCTTTTGGCAACATAAATTACGGACATGCTCTGTACAAGAACTACAACTTGGTCTCCAAGAGCAATTCACCATAGATGAAACAAAAAGATCACACTTTTTAAACAGCTCATAGAGTCACAGAGACACGCAAACTAAGCCATCATGGCAAGGTGCCAGCTCATTAGGAATTTCTTTCTTTTTCGATATGCACAACAAGGAACAGGATGAAGAACCAGTGAAGTCAGCTTTAAACAACTAGTCTTACCATTTAAAAACTCATCTTAATATGCTAACTATGCAATAAATATCTCACACTGCATTGAAAGGGTGACAGAGGATCAGTTAGTTCATGTTCATTAGAGACACACCACTGACAGAGGATCAGTTAGTTTATCTTCATTAGAGACACACCATTGACAGAGGATCAGTTAGTTTACGTTCATTAGAGACACACCGCTGACAGAGGATCAGTTAGCTCATATCAACAATATTAATATTAATCTCAAACTCAGATTAGGATTAAGTTTACAAGAACAGAATGCAACATTATTTCCCTCACGTCTCTTAAAATGAATGGCTGGTCTGTTGGTTTGTCTTTTAAAATGAATGACTGGTCTGTTGGTTTGTGTCTCTCTTTCTGTCATGTGCCCACTAGCAGAAATGTCCTCACTGAGAAACAGTCAGACAATAAACTGCTCTGAAGGTGCCTGGCATGGGACAGCCTTCCTACCCAAAGACCCCCCATGTTTTTGGCTCCAGTGCAAAATTAATCTATTGGTTCAAATTTTTTAAAGAAAAAATACGATAAAACAGCGTCACCTTACGTTCCAGGCGGTGTAGCCCACATCCTGTTTAGTTCAAATAAAAAAGCCCAAATCATTCTAAACAGGTTTGTTTCTGTATTTGTGTCGGAGTTGTTCCCGTCAGTCTGCGGTTTTATGAACTCAGCTGTTTAGAACCTCATCTGGTCTAGCTTGTATGGCTGATTCTCCTCCATGCTTATAAACACAGTAGCAACTTGAGTAACGTTAAGAGCTGGGAGCTGTCCAGGGTCCCACCTCCTGACAGTTAGCCACTGTCCATGGTGCTAACACTCCTCCTCAACAGGCCTCTGTTGGAATTTTGGAATGTTGATACATTCCGCAAAGTCTGCGGTTCCACCAAGACTGTTACAAGTCACAAATCAAAGTCATAAATCCTCAAAAAGAGATGAAAAAACAGGGCAAATGAATAGAGTGGTTCTCCTGACATCTGGACTAATCTAACCAAAGTTACATTATTCAGAATTCTGCCATCAAAGCACATCATACTTTAAGTCCTCCCAAACCTGCCATTCAAGCACCTCACACTGTAAGTCCTCCCAAACCTGCCATTCAAGCACCTCACACTGTAAGTCCTCCCAAACCTGCCATTCAACCACATCACACTGCAAGTCCTCCCAAACCTGCCATTCAACCACATCACACTGCAAGTCCTCCCAAACCTGCCATTCAAGCACATCACACTGTTGGTCTCCAGAGCTTGGTACAGTCTCTAGAAGGCTGGAAATGGCTCTGTGGATGACAACTGAACCGTTCATGTTTTAATTTTTGTGGAAAATGGAAAAAAATTAATACGTGCGATACTGGCTTTTCCCGGGCTGATTCTCTATTAAACCCTGTTAGTTTTTGAAACACAGTAGCCGTCCTGTTCTCCTTTCAGCTTTGCATTTCTGTTGCAGCTGTTCTGAGCTGGATCATTCGTTTAGGCACAGATGACAGATACTTTTGTCTCATGGACTTTTTTTTTTGCTCATTAGTTCATATATGTGTGTTCGCATGCCTATGTATATGCATGTGTGTGTATGTACATACATATATGATGCAGAGTCACTGCAGAGTCTGTGTGGGTTAGCGATTACACAAAGTGAGGACGCAGACAAACCTAGAAGAAATGTAAATGAAGTCTGTGAAGAATGAGAGAAATCTTCACCGTCTGTGGAGTTGCTAGAGGTTTGTGTTTATTAGGTGGATATCCACAGGGGTCCTGTTAAGTTATAGTTGGGAGAGGAGGGACAAAGAGGGGACTGGGCTGGTAAACGGACAGGCACACAGGGCCAGAGAGCTTAGTCCACGGCCAAAGCCTAAGATCCTATTGGTAGACGGCTCATCCTGGGCGTGTGAACCTTCAGTGCTGAACGCGTGAACAGAAGAGGGCCGTCAGTTCTTCACTCAAAGAGTACCAGAGGAAGCACAGTACAGAGAAACAAAGAATGGAATCTCAATCCCAGATGAGCAGAATGAACAGTGGTCAGAACCTAAGATTTAATATTGAAGTTTGGTCATAAATACAAGAGCTGACAGTTATTCACATTCGCTCACTTGCTTCAAATCTACATTTATTATCAGCAGACATAAATGCATCATGTAAAATAGTTCTACTTTTTGCTTTTGTGCTCAACTGATTTCTAGGCACTATTTTTTTAACTGTCCTAAGTCTATCACTAACGGTTTAATCAAAGCACTATTATTAACTCATGAACAATAAACTTGGTATTTAGTAGTAACAGTGACAAAATGAATCCTGTCATTCTAATGTAACCTGAGGAACAATGACATGACATGTGTACGTATCTCTTCACACTGAACAGGTAACACACTGGCCCAAAATGCCACTGAAGAGGTAACACACTGGTCCAAAATCACACTGAACAGGTAACAGACTGGTAACACGCTGTGTGACTGCACTTGTGTTTTTTAAGCTTCAATGCATAACTGAAGCTCTTCCCACACTGGGAGCAGTGGTATGGCTTTTCCCCTGTGTGAATGCGCTGGTGTGATTGAAGAACTGATGACTGACTGAAGCTCTTCCCACACTGGGAGCAGTGGTATGGCTTTTCCCCTGTGTGAATGCGCTGGTGTGATTGAAGAACTGATGACTGACTGAAGCTCTTCCCACACTGGGAGCAGTGGTATGGCTTTTCCCCTGTGTGAATGCGCTGGTGTGATTGAAGAATTGATGACTGACTGAAGCTCTTCCCACACTGGGAGCAGTGGTATGGCTTTTCCCCTGTGTGAATGCGCTGGTGTGATTGAAGAATTGATGACCGACTGAAGCTCTTCCCACACTGGGAGCAGTGGTATGGCTTTTCCCCTGTGTGAATGCGCTGGTGTGATTGAAGAAATGATGACCGACTGAAGCTCTTCCCACACTGGGAGCAGTGGTATGGCTTTTCCCCTGTGTGACTGCGCTGGTGTCTTACAAGACTTGATGAATCACTGAAGCTCTTCCCACACTGGGAGCAGTGGTATGGCTTTTCCCCTGTGTGACTGCGCTGGTGTCTTACAAGACCTGATGAATCACTGAAGCTCTTCCCACACTGGGAGCAGTGGTACGGCCTCTCCCCCGTGTGAATGCACTGGTGGGATTGGAGATTTGATGAATTCCTGAAGCTCTTCCCACACTGGGAGCACTGGTATGGCCTCTCCCCCGTGTGAATGCGCTGGTGTCTTCTAAGAACTGACAACTGTTTGAAGCTCTTCCCACACTGGGAGCAGTGGTATGGCCTCTCCCCCGTGTGAATGCGCTGGTGTGATTGAAGATTTGATAACTGGTTGAAGCTCTTCCCACACTGGGAGCAGTGGTACGGCCTCTCCCCTGTGTGAATGCGCTGGTGTCTTTCAAGAGCTGACAACTGTTTGAAGCTCTTCCCACACTGGGAGCAGTGGTATGGCCTCTCCCCTGTGTGAATGCGCTGGTGTCTTTGAAGAACTGACAACTGTTTGAAGCTCTTCCCACACTGGGAGCAGTGGTATGGCCTCTCCCCTGTGTGAATGCGCTGGTGTCTTTGAAGAACTGACAACTGTTTGAAGCTCTTCCCACACTGGGAGCAGTGGTATGGCCTCTCCCCTGTGTGAATGCGCTGGTGTCTTACAAGACCTGATGAATTACTGAAGCTCTTCCCACACTGGGAGCAGTGGTATGGCCTCTCCCCTGTGTGACTGCGCTGGTGTCTTACAAGACCTGATGAATTACTGAAGCTCTTCCCACACTGGGAGCAGTGGTATGGCTTTTCCCCTGTGTGAATGCGCTGGTGTCTTCTAAGAGCTGATGAATCACTGAAGCTCTTCCCACACTGGGAGCAGTGGTATGGCTTTTCCCCTGTGTGAATGCGCTGGTGTGATTGAAGAAATGATGACCGACTGAAGCTCTTCCCACACTGGGAGCAGTGGTATGGCTTTTCCCCTGTGTGAATGCGCTGGTGTGATTGAAGAAATGATGACCGACTGAAGCTCTTCCCACACTGGGAGCAGTGGTATGGCCTCTCCCCCGTGTGAATGCGCTGGTGTGTTCTAAGACCTGATGAATTACTGAAGCTCTTCCCACACTGGAAGCAGTGGTATGGCTTTTCCCCTGTGTGACTGCGCTGGTGTCTTACAAGACCTGATGAATTATTGAAGCTCTTCCCACACTGGGAGCAGTGGTATGGCCTCTCCCCTGTGTGACTGCGCTGGTGTCTTACAAGACCTGATGAATTACTGAAGCTCTTCCCACACTGGGAGCAGTGGTATGGCTTTTCCCCTGTGTGAATGCCCTGGTGTCTTCTGATACACAGCTGGCTTCTGAGGCTCTTCCTGCGTGAAGAGTGTGTTGTGTTCTTCCCTGTTACTCTCTGTTTAGGTGTTAGGGCTCTTCTGACAGGGGAGCTCTTCCCAAACGAAGAGCGCGTTCTTTTCGTGTTGACAGTGGATTGTGCTGAAATGAATGTAATATCAGAGGATAACTGTTCTGGGCTCAGTGGCACGTCTTCTGATTTAATCTCTCTGGTCTTTAGTAAACTCAGGGACTCTTCAGGATGCCATGTCTTAATGAGGTTTTGTGAGGAAATGTGGCCTAAACAAAGAGAGGGACATGTCCACAACAGGACCAGAAAGTCACATCACAGCCTGGACAAAAATCTATAAACAACATTAAAAGACCAAACTGACATTAACCTCAGCATCAATTTAAAGTACAACTAAACCATTCTCTTAAAAAAAAAAAAAAAAAAAAATGCAGGGAATTGAATGGGAAAATCAGTGGGGGGGGGGGGGGGGGGGGGGGGGGGGTCATCTGTTACCTTTCTCAGGGGAAAATGGCTTGTCCCAGTGGCAGTCTGCTGGGTCGTCCTGGTCCTTGGTATATTCTTCACACCAGACCAGCAGCTCCTCTCCAGCAGCGATGGGTCTACAGCTGCGGAACAGAACCCCCCCTTTGTACTGAAGAGCCACCAGATTCTGCTCTTCATCATTATGGGCACAGTTCACATACCTTAGAGAGAGAGAGAGAGAGAGTGATGAGGGAAAAGGTCAAGAGTGAGACATGAGGCAGATAAAGAGGTTTACATTGCACAAGAGAAAACCAAGTTAAGGCAGAAAATGAGAAGAAGAATGTATGGATAAGTGAAGTCATGGATAAGTTAAGGATCAATTTAAAGTCACGTCTCTAAATGGAGTTTTCGTGTTTTTGTGACTCTGATGTAAGGGGACGCTCACTGCCTCTTATTAAACAAAACTCTTTTAACACTCATTAGACACATATGTAAATACCACATGACTGAACCAAATTTTACAATGAACAAGTGCCAGGAAAGATGAACAGGGTTGGAATAGACTAACACAATTGGAATGTTCTAATAGAGTAGGAATCCAAGCAGTAACACTAGCTGGTTGGGGTGTTGTCACGAGATCGGGTGAGTTTGTGTCCTGTGAGGGTCAAACAGACAAGTGTACACTCCCCACCATCTCACTCAGCGCTCTGTTCAGCATTGATGAGGCACCTACGCAGTGATGAGTGAATCCAGGAAACAGCACAGGTCTCCACCCCTGTTACGTTCCCATGGAGACGCCTGGGAGCTGGCAGGTGCCATAAAGTGGTAGTGGATGTGACATGTTTCTGAGGATACAGGCAGTATTCCTCACCCTACAAAGCATTGTGTGAGTGTGTGTGTTTGTATATGCGTGTGTTTTGTTATATAAAATCTCATTGAAAAGAAAATAATTAGAGATTCATGTATGGGTGCACAGCTTGCTCTTAAAATACATGCATCAAGTATGAAAACCCATGTGATCAGAGGATCTCCATGCTGATTGGTGTTTGTATAAATTCTGGTCTCATCTGGTCTGTGAGAACAGTGAATGTGAGGGGGTGTCATTCAGTCAGCGGTAAAGAGAAAACAGACCAATATCTGGAAGGTTGTAAGTTTGATTCCTGAGAATGTCTGAACACCAAAATACTGGACAGCAAGGTTTCCTCAGAGATATAGTTACCTCTGATACAAAACACAGTTAAGTTTTACCACTGAACGTATGAATGTACACCGCCTGTACATTTAACATAAATATGTGAAAAATAAGGAACAGGAGTGATCTCTGTGCTCAGTATCTCACCTCATCCAGTTGGAAAAATTCTCTCTCTTCACATCAACACGATCTTCACACTGCTGACGTTTGAAGAGCTAAGGAAAAGAGGTTTTTCCTTTATAAATGTTGATTTGTTATGTATACAGTCTTTCACTGCACATTTTATGACCAATTCCAGGTTTATGTCAGAGGTCTGATAGAGCGTGAAGTTCTCTGAATTGAGATGAGCGTAAAATAATTTGTTGAAGCTCCTACCAGCGGCTGATGACACAGAACATCGGTAAATGCAATGAAAGAGGAATTTGGCTTCACTGCACAGAGCCCCAGTAAATGCCAACTGAAAACCTTCTTATATCATTAATTAATAGGTTCACTCACCACCCAGGAGTATCCACCGTCCTTGGTGTCTTCTCCGTCAGACATCTGGTCTTCATAGGGGCCAAAGTGTGTCCCTCTGGGTATAGTGTCACCCTGGTTAAACACGCCCAGCTCTGCGTTTGGGATGCTTGACCTCCTGACCTCTAGTCCTGAGGGAAGGGTGCGTCTGGCTCTTTCTGTGACCCCTATGGGCACGGGGGTGTCGGGGATGAACGTGGGGGGGCCATGCACCTCACATTTACCGATGAAGAAAGACCGGCAATCCTCACAGTCTGGGGAAATAAGAAGAAAAATATAAATAACAACAATAGACTTCAGTCAGACTAAAAAACACCCTAAATAACTACATTAGATTTCAGTCAGACTAAAATACACTCTAAATAACTACATTAGATTTCAGTCTTCCTAAAAGAAACTCTAAATAACAACACCAGACTTTACTCGTCCTAAAAGGGCAGTCCTCACAGTCTGATAAGACCCAATACTATCTGGGTATGGGACCATCAGTATAGAGACACAGTTCAGCATTCACACTGACATTTAACTCTATCGTGCCCGTTTTTACTTTTCATTTTCAGCAGCTGATGATGAAAAACATTTTGAATTTTCCTGAGAGTGCTTAAAAACCAAATATCTACCAAACATGCATCAGTCAAAAACATTATGATGTTGTAGAAACTGGGGAGTGTTTGACTTCTGCCTTTAACCACTGCACCCTTTACATGCAGAAAGAGAAAGAGAGAGAGAGAAAGAAAGAAAGAGAGAGAGAGAGAGAGAGAGAGACTACAGGATCAGTCCAAGAGATCTTGCCCTACACAGACAGTCTTTGTCTATGGGTTTCTCCTCCTCAGTGTATTTGATGCTAGGTCTGTTGGACGAGTCTCTTCCTCGGGTGTAACCGTTTGACTGTGAGATCTCCTCTTTCATCACGCCTGTCTTCAGCAGCTCTACAACACAAACACACAAACTGTACACACACACGCCAACCTACCAACCTACACAAGCACTGAGAGGACCAGAATACAGAAGGAGGACACTCAGTGAAACAGGTGAGTGTTTCCTACCTGTGTCATGTGATTCAGGAAGAACTCCACACGACTGCCCCACAGATGTGGATGACATCTCCGTTTCATCAGTGGCCATCTTGTCACTTGTCTCCTGACTAATTACACGCATCCTGATTATTATAATTATTGGAATTGCAAAGAACCATGTGAGTAAATGCATACACCCTAATTAAGATAATCATCAAATTAATCAAGAGTATACACACTCTCATTTACACGCTCACTGCTCTTTATTTACACACATTTCCTATCAGAATAAGACAGATACATGATACAACAGAACAGAGGTAGAGGAAAATGAGGTTAAGACAAAGTACTCCTCTAAGATAAGATTAGTTTGAACCAAGACATTAAATGCCAGGCTAAATGTTACGTCATGTATAAATTAATTTATCAGCACACTTGCTAACTTATGGGAGGTCATCCATGCCAAAATTAAAATGAAAACCGTAAAATGAAAGTTCCAACCCCCGGTTTGACATTTCTTTTTCAATACCTGTGCGCACATATCCTGCCAAAATGAAAAATGAAATTAGATAACTCGATTTTTATTTTCATTTTCAAGACAAACACGAGTCTTTTCTGACAAAAATAAAAATAAAATTAAAATATCTTTTTGTAATTTCATTTTGTTGTTAGTCTTTTCCTTTGAACAGATTTTGCGGTACAAATCGGACAAAATGGAAAGGAAAAGGCAAAGTTGATAATCCTGTGGCAAAATCCCAGTTTGCGATTTAATTTTCGACATGGACGCGCTGTATCTGCCAAAATGAAAATGCAAAGGCGAAGCAGCATTGCGTTTTCGTTTCCCACTTTGCCTTTTCATTTTCGAGTTGGCCTATATGCAAATATATGTTAAGGAGAAATGGGCGTTACCGAAGACACGTGACCGCGAAAGTGCCCGAAAGCCTAATGGAGGTAACAATGGCGCATGCATTCTCAGAGACGGCGAGTGAGCTAAGTTAGCGAATTGTCAGGATGAAAACTTCGTTTTACTCAGAGTCGAAGTCATTTTAGATAGGCTTAGGGATATTGTCCGTGTCTTCGGTAACGCCCATTTCTCCTTAACGTATATTTGCATATAGGCCAACTCGAAAATGAAAAGGCAAAGTGGGAAACGAAAACGCAATGCTGCTTTGCATTTTCATTTTGGCAGATACAGCGCGTTCATGTCAAAAATTAAATGGCAGGATATGTGCGCACAGGTTTTGAAAAAGAAATGTCAAACCGGGGTTTGAACTTTCATTTTACCGTCTCCATTTTGGCATGGATTACCTCCCATACTAACTATTTACTGGCTGATCAATGAGAGAACTTTTCGTGAGCAGCTTTTCTAAAAGAATTACTTTAAAGGATCTGGATTTCAAACGTCTTCACTTAGAAAAACTAACGTAGAAAATTTAGCTTTTTACCTGAAGTTAACAATTGTCATCGGACTCATCGCCTGATCTTAGTTTAACAAACAGACGCAAAGTCTCAACCGTTGAACTACGGAAGCCCGTTCTCCCCACATTACAATTTTTGTTTTGCTTTATTGCGACCCTATTTTTCGCAATTCCGACATTATTTCTCAGAATCCCGACCTTATTTTTGAGAATTCCGACTATATTTCTTGCAATTCCGAATTTTCCCTAGTCTGACTTTTTTACACAATCAGGCAGCGTCGAGGAAGCTAAAGTAAGATATGTTATACACTTAATGCAATGAGCAGCTTACCAGTAGCAACATCTGGCCTCGGTAATAGGCTTCGTCGTCCAAACCCCCAGTACTTGGCAGTTTTGTCGAAATCGAAATTTTTTATACAAGAAATGGGAACAACAGCCCGATAATTATCTTCCAAGTACCTTACCAGAGCAAACTTTTTTTTCCTGTGAACTAAGGCTGACTGTAGGCTGCAACTGTAATTCTGCGTTTTAACTGTAGAACGAAATTAGTGGGTTTTGGTTGCTTGCCTTCGTGGGACATTACAGCAAGAATTTTTGAATACACCAATCAGATTACTCAAGAGGGGCCAGAAGCCACGCCCCGTTCCCAGGTCTCTCTTCAGTCAAGACGGAGGACAAGCTGATCGTGTAATCAAAATGCTTGCTCTGATGTAATATAATTGTTTCAGTAAGTAGTGATCATGTCCAAATAAACAGTGAGTGCACTTCCCCTGCGTGAAAAGAGGTGTATCCGCACTGGAATACTCCTGTATATTCCCGGATACTCCGCAGCATAGAATACTCCTAAATATGTGTCAGATTTGGGGGTCTGCCTAGAGCCCATAGCTGCCATGGTGAATAATCCCTTGGGGGTGCTTGCAAGGGAACATTTGCACTTCACACCTTGGGCCACCGGGTATCCTGCAATTGGTCAGAAGTCTTACTTTGGATTGGTGGAGCAATGTCTTGCTTCTCCTCTTAAACCCTTCCCCATTGGTCCATTGTGTCCCCAGACATGATTTCATATGAATTATATTACTAATATATATGTTGTTGTTATTATTATTATTAATGGTGGTGTTGTTTTATGTTCTTAGGTAGATTGTATAGATAGCGTGTTATTCTTCTGTGTTTACTCTATCACGAGAAAACAAAGTCAAAATTTGAATGTGAAGTGATGGCATCTTAGGGCTTCCAGAATAAAGGCTTAGCTGCTTGTCAGGTTAAATGCTGTTTATCGTCAACCCCAGCTGAGCCCCCTGCTGTTTTGTCATTCTTTATATTGTCTACTTGTTGTGTCTCATTTTCATTATTGCTGTATTGTTTGTAATTTGCCCACTGGGTTGGCACCTATTGCACACCTAGCTGGCCTAGAAGGGGTCTAGCCTATTGTTCCATTTCTTACGGAACCAACAACTTACTAATCTGACCTCACGCTGACAACTTTAGGCCATCAGAGTATGTGCCCCCACTGTAACTTGGGAGAAAATGTCTGACGCACCACCCAAACCATTTCAGGTGGCTTCTTTTACCTCCCCAGGACTGACTAAAAACCTGTCATCACTCTGGTCAACAGCCTGACCTTGGCATGAGGGGTCACATATTCTGATAGCTGTCGTCAGAATATGTGACCCAACTGTAACTTAGGAGAAAATGCCTGACACACCACCCAAACCATTTCAGGTGACTCTGCCCTTCTCATGTATAACTAAAACAATTTTTCCACAAATATAAGATGATCACATCAGATGATTTCCACAAATAATATAAATGCACCATTTAGTACCACTGCATAGTGCAACAGACATGTTATGATATTAGTAAAAACAATGCATTAATTTACAATGAGGTGTTTTAATGTTTTGTTACAAAAGCTTTGTGATACAAATTATATAGTGACATAAAAAATGATAATGCAAAAAATCTGTACAACTTTAACATTTTCATTTAACTTTAACTTAACTTCACACTTTAACTTAACAATTTAACAATAACTTAATATTACTATAACTAAAGGGAGGGGAGGGGGAGATCAAGATCGGCACACCGCACAGCTGTACGACTTCATGGGGTCAGGCCTTCCAACACACTCCATGTGGAACCACCGGTCACACATGTCACACTGGATCTGTAACAACAAATGTCATAGCAAAAAAGCAACATTTTCAGGGTGAATATCTGAGATACAGCACAACATATAGCTATGATATATAAATATATACATATATGTGTGTGTGAGTGTGTATATATGTATGTATGTATATGTACATACATACAGCGATGGAATGCCTTATTTTAAAAAGAGATTTTTTACCCAAGTAGTTGACAGTGGTTGAAGACAATTTGACTTATCAATAAATTGTATCAATGTATTAACTGTTGTGTTTTCACACATACACAACTTTAACGCAGGACACAGAAATAAAGTTGACCTTGACTTGACTGTATCTGTCTCCTTCAATCAGTCATTAACAAGGACTACTTTCTATATATCAGTTAACATATCAATGTGCAGCCTCAACACTACATATTAATAGCATCACAGAACACAAAATAGTTCCTTCAGTATCAGTGACTAAGAGTAGTTCTTACATGAACATAACATTAATCATTTAAGAAATGTATTATATGATTATTATATGATTTCATTTGAGAAGGTCAGAGGTTCCTCTGCCAGTATTTTCTCTGCATACTAATATGACATAAGTTTAAAAAACTCATTGGTCAGTGCATAGTGCAGCTGTAACATATAAACCACCAAACTGTTGATGTAAGAGAAACAAAAAATGTAAACATTTTTTTAAATACTTTACAGGTTTGGTAAAAGTAGACATAGTATGACAGACAAAAACATAAACTTACTTTCAGGACAAACACTCCACATGAGGTGGCATCCCTTTGCAGACTGTGTGGGTCTGTGCTGGCTGTCCACCTGGATACCTGGCAGCCTCGTTTTCTGATGAAGGCCCTGACAGGTATACAAAAAGTAAAATAGGACAATGACGTATTTTCAAATATTTTGGTTTGGTTTTGAAAAAGGGGCACTTTTTGTATCAGGGTTTCAACAGTTACCTTGTGGACTCCAAACACTGTTTGACTTTGAGGGAATCATTTCCCATGGGATCCACCACAAGGCTCCTTCTCTCAGAGGGAAAGATTGCCTGTAGAATTGGGTATAAGTCACATATGCTTACACTGCTACTGGAAAAATTGTAGCTCTCAACAAAGGTCAGCGCTCCACAGGACAAGGTACTTGCACCCAAAATGACGCTGAACTTTGTTGAATCACACTAAAAAAAGATCATGAGCATTTACAAAATCACTTAAATAGAATCATGAAAGTATAATCCACTTAAAAAACATTACAATAAAATAAACGCCTCTCCTATGTCTACCTTCAATCTTGAGCCCCTTCCCTCCCACATACGCGTCATTTCAAATGAGTCGATGTGAAGTGCCACCCAATAACCACGTATCTGGTTATTTGTTCTGACTGTGTGGGCCATGTATGCATTGATCACCTGAGGGACAGGTAAATATTGAGTATACAAATGTAATTTACTTAAGCATATCTAGCATTTCGCTGGAGAAAATTTAGATACAACTCAAGTAGACAAATGTTCCATTCCATTCAGTAATACAGCTCGCCTCACTCTCGAGCTCTTGATTGGGAGCTGTCCTGGCAATGTCCCAATAAAACAGTTTATAGGGACCCA
This sequence comes from Chanos chanos, assembly GCF_902362185.1. Classification (NCBI taxonomy): domain Eukaryota; kingdom Metazoa; phylum Chordata; class Actinopteri; order Gonorynchiformes; family Chanidae; genus Chanos; species Chanos chanos. The sequence continues at coordinate 22,821,697 of NC_044505.1, forward strand.
TTTGTGATAGGAGGACATGTGAATTTTTTTGCCTCCCCAGACGTCTTTCATGCCTTTGTGTGACATAAAACAAGAATTAAAACAAATTTAATGAGGTCTATCACAGTGTCAGTTACTATTTAAGCTTATGAAATCTAATGTGAAATATGAATGTGTATGTGAATGTGAAAATATGTTGAAATCTTACACTTAAGTGAAGTACAAGAACTTCACATGGAAATGGTTACCTTTATTTAAACAGAAATGCATTTGAGAGATAGGTCATCCAAGTTACATACACTTTTCATGAAAGGAGGTCACATCAGATGATTCTCTAGCTGAAGGTGGAGAGGGGTCTGCAGCCAGAGGTGGAGAGGGTTCCACAGCCAGAGGTGGAGAGGGGTCTGCAGCCGGAGGTGGAGAGGGTTCCGCAGCTGGAGGGCGAGAGGAGGTGACATCAGGTGTCTGAGGGGGGGGAAAGTGATGATGCCCCTTCAATTTGTGAGGTATCCTTGGGGTCTCCTCATGGTGATTTTTGAGGTGGTCAGTGTTGACCTTGCATATGGACCGACCGTCTTTATCCACAAGATCAACACTTTTCCCCTCTATTTTTGCTACCACAAAGGGACCAAAATAATCTGGGTCCAGTTTTTCCCCTTTGCGCTGTTCGGTGCGGACGTTCCTTCTCCACACCATGTCCCCCACCTGTAGGCTTTGGTGTCCCTTTTTAGAGAGCTTTCTCCTGGTTCTGCCATGCACTTTTTCGACATTGCTCTCAACAATGTTCATAATTTTTTCATGCCGTTCAATGTCAATGGCCACCTTTACTTTGGCATAGTCATCCTCAAAGGACCATCAGCCTATGGAAACATGTTAGTAATGATTTTATTGTACATAGCATAACTATGTGATATCATTTTTTAAAACGATGTGCCATATGATTTACACAAAATTAGGAGACATAAAATATGTAATTTTTCAATTTCACCTGATAATTTTCTGGGACTTCAGATGGGTACCGTGCTTCTCTCCCAAACGTCAGATAATATGGTGAGAACTGTGTTGTGAGCTGTTTCTTTGTGCGCAGCCCAAACATGACGGCCTCCAAATATCAGTCCCAGGTATTGGGCTTGTCCTCCACCAGCTTTGCAAGAGTTCTAAAAAATTAAGTGGCCAAAATATCGAAATATGATGGGAAGGCTTACACAAATATATATATATATATACTCCCAAGTTACAGTGGGGTCGCATATTCTGACAACAGCTGTCAGAATATGTGACCCCTCGTGCCAAGGTCAGGCTGTTGACCAAAGTGATGACAGTTTTTTTTTAAGGTAATTTAAATAGTGAGTTATGTGACTGCACTTATTGTATCTTCCCAATAGTTAAATAGTTTTATTCATTCCACATTATCAGCCCAAGTGCCATTGCTCATAATTCTGGATTTGCTGTATCTAAAACAAAATGTATGTGATAACTGAATCTGATGATTGTGAGAGTCAATTTATGTTTCATTAATACTAAAATATTTGCCTTTACTAATTTGCACAATGCAATGTGACAATGTCTAGTTAGCTAAATGTTAATTTACCCGTTGAACGGGTCACCTTAGCCATCATCGCAACCATTGCCCCCCCTGAGAGATTTGGCAGGAGTCGCCACTGCAATAGGTGCCAACCCAGTGGGCAAATTACAAACAGCACAGCGATAATGAAAATGAGAACACAACAAGCAGACAATATAAAGAATGACAAAACAGCAGGGGGCTCAGCTGGGTTTCACGATCAACAGCATGAAATCAACAGCATTTAATCTAACAAGCAGCTAAGCCTTTATTATGGAAGCCCTAAGATGCCATCAGTTCACATTTAAATTTTGACTCCGTTTTCTCGTGATAACGCATTATTCTTCTGTGTTTACTCGAGACCTCGAGTTATTTAAGTCATTGTCACGAAATAACGAAATTTGTTTTCCCGTGATAATGACATAATTTACTCGATTTCTCGGGAAAACGGTGAATTGTTTATAGTTTCGTCATTTCATGATAATGACATCCAGTCGAGGAAACAAAGAAAAATAACACGTTATCACGAGAAATTAAATATAAATCCACAGCTTCTCATGGCTTCCGTACTTCATGATGTGATAAACCAGCATTTGTAAACAAATAACTCCGCACTGCATTCACTTTTGTTTGTTTACAGTCTATGAGCTTACGCTGTTTGCGTAACGAACTTGTCTGTGCGAGCGATTTGAAGCTGCCCAGTAGCAACAGCGCTCACTAGGGTAACAGAATTCGATGGTCACAGACTTGGGTGTAACACCGGTCTACTAATAACCGGCTCATCTGTTCATTATCTCTCTCTGTATATCTGTAACTTCCTTATCGTGTTCCGTGTTTATGTTTTACTTAGTACCTGTGTGCTGTATCTACCCGCCTGGAAGACATTAAACTTTTCTTTAATTACAACTGCTTTTGCGTCCTGCCTAGTAGGTCAAACCAGCACGGCGCTTCCAGTGAGACGTCACAGCGTTCAAATGACCGGCGCTCGGCGTTTCTAGTGTTAATGTGAACACGATATTGGACATTTCAAAAGAAGTAGACAGGCAGGAACGAAAATCGGACACATGTAAATAAATAAATGAATGAATAAATAAATAAATAATCGGAAATGGTCGTTATGTCCCGCGGTGTAAATGTAGCTACATGTTTATGTGGTAATGAAGTCACAAGGGAAGTCATCAGATATCTGAAACATTTGCTTTGAATTAAATGACGATGACAAAACACGACATACGTTGTTCTGTTTAATTAGCTGAGCTTGTGTATTGGAGTAGGAAGGTTATTGTAATGGAATCGGAAGTTTTCTTATTAGCACGATCAAAGCAGTCCATGTCGAATGTAGCTTAATGCTGGTGAATGTCACACATTCCCTTTGTCCATTTTTATTTTGGGTTTCATCGACTCCTCCCAAAAAAAACACCTGTCTTTATCGTAATTACTGAAAGAAAACTATTGAGGTTGTAGGCATTTTCTATTTTTGCGTGTGTGTGTGTGTGTGTGTGTAGCGGACTCAAACACTAGGCCAACGGTTGTGTTGGTGCCACATATTTAATGATTTAATAAAGGCCTGAAAATACACGCAGATATATTTTATAAACTTGGTGAATGGCTGCACAAGTGCTTAGCATAGAGCTAACACGGAGAATCTCATCATAGTAAAGAATTCGCTACTTCTGTTAACATTCAATACATGTTTTGTTTCTAATTAGCTTTAAACAGACACCATTCATCAAGCAAAATAACAGGTCTTTTGCACAGTTATTATCCAACAGGTGAAAGAAAAACACACATATTCACTCACGTTCTCATTCACCACAATGAAATGTACACTCACACGAGCCATTTTCATTCATTTCACATTTGTGCTAGCCGCCAGCCCGAGAATTACTGTACTAATCAATACGGTACCGTCTAGAAAACATTTAACGTTTAACACGGTAAACACAAACAAGGACTACCACGCCATCACGGTAAATTAGTTCACTCAGACATCACCAGCTCACCTGAAAATACACACAGATATATTTTATAAACTTGGTGAATGGCTGCACAAGTGCTTAGCATAGAGCTAACACGGAGAATTTTAGCATAGTAATGAATTCACTCGATACCCCGTGACAAGCAACACGTGGGGCACTGACTAGTGCGCCACTGCCACCTACTGGGCGCTAATGAACTTGCTGGTAATAAACAACAAAGAATTGTACGGAATATTTATATGGGCTGTCGACTCCAAACTCGTCTGCTGAATTTAAAGAAAGAACGGATTACATAATGTCTCACTGTGCTACATGTGTTTTTAAAATGTTCGTGTGGAAGACGCTGTGATGGTGTGCGCGTGCATGTTTACCTGACAGCTTAAAAACAAGTGTTAAAGAAGTTGTTATGTATTTGTTATTAATGTGCAATGCAACTTGAATTTATGGAAGACTGTAGCCAAGCGATTAAAAAAGCAGGGAAATGAATTGATTTTGATGAAAAAAAAATCAATAAAGAAATCGTTCTTATTTGTTTGTTTATTCATCAAGTGGTTATTCTTCCGCTAAAAAACATACTAAAACTATATGGAATTAAAGGTGATTGTGACGTGACGTTAACATTCTATTCTAGAGTTCGTAATAAAGCTGTAGGCGATGAAAAGTGCATAGCTTTCAAGATCGAAGCAAAACGTTTCATAGAAGCAGAGCGACTTCAATCGACGGACACGGTGCCATTCATTTACTGAGAAATAGGTAAGGTGTGTTTGACGGTTTTTACTCAACACGCTGTGAAATCTATCTATCTATCTATCTATCTATCTATCTATCTATTTATATTGTCCTATCGTAGATGCCAAAATCGCAGCTTATAATGAGCTCAGGAATTATTAGCGACGTTTCCCATGATGAGGACATGAAAAAAACACAGGTGAGGTCGACAGTTCTTGGTGACTTACAAAGCAGAATCAAAAGTATTTTAGACTTGCTAAGAATCAGTACAAAAGGCTGAAGTTTTCTATTGATCTCGCCAAGGTGCTAGCGTCCCCAGTGGCCGTTACTGCAGCCAGAATCAATTCAAAGGGGCTGAAAGACATGCGCACTTTCGCCGACCTTTTCAAACCAGCAGCCGACGGCCAGAGACCTGAAATTAGTTATGACACCATGGAGATATGCAAACTGACTCACATGCACACACACACCCCAAACCAGGTTTAACATGTTTATATTCATATATAATCTGTTTGTTAAAATTGCACAAGTAAATGTAGTCATTCTAATACAGTTGAATTGACCCAGCTTATCACAGTTTACTGCACAGCTGGACAAGAGACTGAGTGTTTTTCTCTCCTCTCATTCTCTCAGTTCACCAACTTTGGCACACAGCAGGTGCCCACGGACATTCCCGGTGAATGTGCGACTGAAAAAATGGAAGGGAAAAAGACAGTCCTGAAGGAATGTGTCACAGGCTATGGAGTGCACCAAAAAACACAGGTGAGGTCGCCCATGTGCAGTGACCAGCGGCAAACAACAGTGTGTAAGACTTGTAGATGAGAAGATGAGGTTATAAGTTGAATTTTTTGGGACTTTGCAGAAGCTTCTCCATAAGGTGAACATTATCCTGGACAAAGTGACGGCCAGCAAATTTGAAGAGTTAATGGTTCGTCTGATGGCCCTTTCGGTGAACACTGAGGAGAAGCTGCAAATGCTGGTGGCTGTCATCCATGAGAAGGCCATGGAGGAGACAGCCATATGTAATGTATTTGCAAAAATGTGTCACTCCCTGGCTAAGGTATGTTTTGTAATAGGAGATAGACTTGTAATGTGAACTTGCTCCAAGTCCTGCATGTATAAATATGTATACACAATCACACAAACAGGCGTACTACAACCTCTATAGGAGTCTACAATTGCATATAACTGCTTTGTTTGAAAATTGGATACAAATATTGAATCATTCTGATTCATGTGACAAAACTGACTCAAAGTGACATAACCTTCTTCTGCCATTTGTTTTGAATGTGTATGAAGAGTTTCAGAGTTGAAAGTGTTTAGCAGTTTTGTGGTTACATATGGGTTCAGGAGTGTACATGTATGTGTAATTGATGTGTTTTTCCTAAGCATTCACCTCTTTGTGTATCTCTGTGTTCAGCATAACTGGCTGTCGCCCAGGTGGGACCATGAACGCAACGGCATTCAGGCCGAGTCGTTCAGATCCGTGCCTTCGCCAGCACGTCTGGAACAAGACTCTCTGAAGCAAAAAGCAAACATATTTGTCTCCACCATACACTTGTTCTCCGTCCTGCATATTCCTGTCTCTCATTCTGTCTTTGTGTATTGCAGCTTGAAGTACCTGTGGCCTACCAGCCCGGGAGGTCGGTGACTTTCCACGGACTCCTCCTGAGACGATGCAAGGTGGAGTTCGAAAGGGACGAGGTCCACGACCCGGTCGTGATAAAGAAGAAGAGGCAGCTGGACTTGGCAACAACGGTACCCGTCCTTAAGAACGCTAAGACGTAGAGCTCAGTCCTTGTTAAAAGTCCAAGACTTAATGGGGGACTTCAGTGATATGACTTTTTGAGACTTTGTGGATGGTGTTGAGCCATTTGGAATGATGGTAAGTGTTTGTGACACCCTGCTCCTCTTTCTCTCCCTCATCCTGACTCAGGCGCACGAGCAGGAGCAGCTTGAGAAGGACCTCGCAAAAGCTAAAGAGAGAGCTCTCTGCCGCTCCACCGGAAACATCAGGTTCATCAGCGAACTGTTTAAGATGAACATGATTTCTGAGAGCGTGGTGCTTGGATGCGTGGTGAAGCTGCTGCGGAGCCTTAGTAAAGAGAGTGCAGTGTGTCTCTCCACTTTGTTAACGGCTGTTGGCAAAGACCTGGACACCCCAAAAATGAAGGTAAGTGACCTTTGAGTTATGACTAGTACAGAGGCATGAGGGGGATGGTAAATATTAGGTATTTGGCATCTCTCTTCGTTCATTATCCAGAAAAGATGGTGCAGAAGTTGTGGTAAGCACCTTTAAGAATTTTTCCTTTGAGTTCATTTCTGACACATTATCTGCCCTAAATCTCTTAAAGTCAAAGTCATTCTAACCATAAGATGTAAATCGCTTGGTGTAATGTGCTGATTGCAGAAACATTATTCCTTATGGTATCTTTGTCTAAACGGATTTGGTAATAATGGCATTGCCTGGTTAAGTCATTTTCAATATATGAGATGATATGAAAATGGAGAACCAACCATGACCTTGTGTGACCTCTGTTGAACCTCAATGGACAGCCCCAGATGGACTACTGTTTCCACGTCATTTCAAAAATTCCGAATGACGTGAAGGTGCCATTGGAGACACGCATCATGCTACGTCACGTGATGGAACTCAGACTGGTGAGTGCGTGTATGGGGGTGTTAGTTGCAATTGTAGCATGTGTTCTACAGTTTGTATAGAAAGTCTATTTGTTCTGGATTTAGGAGTACATTTAGGTTTAAGAATATAGATTGAGATGCTTATGTCAGCTGCCTTGCCTTGTACTTGAATCCCTCCGTTTTTGTGTGTCCAGCATAATTGGAATTTGCCCAGAGAGGAGGACACCCACTGCTCTGTTCAGGCCCTGGAACCTGAACCCGCTCCAACTGCTGTGGAAACCACTTCTCCCAGCAAGGAAAACTGTGCCCCACCAGCTCCATCTGCTAAACTCCTACAGACTGCAGCCAGTGACTCTTCTGAGTTGAATGAGGCTTCAGAAAAGTTGTTGAGTGGTGCAGGGGACTCCCAGGTCAATTCCAAGGGACCTGAGGAGAGTCACAACTTGGCTGAGCTACCTAAGGAGAAATTAGGGAGACAGCTGAGGTGAGATATAAAACTTCAGAAATGGACAAAAAGACAGACCTGCTCTCTTTGTCTTTGCCTGTCACACAGGCGCATATTGCTAATAAATGCCAAAGTGTAAGTAGACCCTGTACATCTTGTAACTACTTTATATTTAGACAAGGATATTTTATTGTTGTAGAGCAGTTGATAGCATTAGTTCAGCTTGTTGTAGTCTGGTAACTTTTAAAGATAATGAGATCAGTGCCAGCTCAGGCCTTTCCATCACCTGTTGACTTGGTCGTTGTGATTGGACAGCAGCTTGAGTGTCATGTTTTTCTCCTCTCTCGCTCTCTCAGTCTAGCGAATTTACTCTGCAGCACAAACAACCACTCAGTATCATCGCCGAGAAATCTTCGGGTGAAAAGATACGGCTGAAAGAGGCAGAGAATGCCTGGAAGCCAGCCAGGAAGAGGCAGCCTGGCAATATGGATCCAGAGATCCAGGAGACACAGGTGAGGTCGCTAATGCACAGTGACCAGTGACTAACAGCTGTGTCTGTAAGAGTGTGTCAGACTTACAGCTGAACAGGCAAAGTTCCAATCTGAATTTTGTTTGTTTCTTTATGGCCGTTCAGGAAGTCCTCCGCAAGGTCCGCGGCATCCTAAACAAAGTGATGCCGGAGAAATTGGACAAGCTGGTGGAGCAAATGGCCCACCTCCCCATCAACAGCGAGGAGAGGCTGCAGAGTGTGGTGGACATGGTCTTCAGCAGGGCTGTGGAAGAACCTGGGTTCACTGCGCTCTATGCCAGCATGTGCCGCTGCTTGGCTAAAGTAAAGTGTTCTTGTATAAGAAGTACATTTGTAGTTTTTACTAAATTGGGGCTTAAATACGTCTCCTTGCCCCATAGACATTTTTGAGTTATAGCAGTGGTCCATTTTGTCTTATTGCCGTTGTTCCTTATCATTTGTAGAGAGGAAACATTCCTGTAGACTGTGCTTGGACTCTGTCCTGCATATTCCCCATCTCATTTTTTTGTCTTTTTCGTACTGCAGATGGAAGTGCCCATGTCAGATAGGCCCTACAGCACTGTGACCTTCCGTAGACTCCTGCTACGGCGCTGTAAGGCAGAGTTTGAGAAGGTTGAGATGCACACCTTCTTATCTGATAAGGTACACAAGCAGTTAGAGTCATCAGCATCGGTAGCCATCACACACAGTGAGAAAACATACACCTTAGTCCTCATTAAAAATGCCTAGATGTGTCAGGAAACGTCCCATCAGCGCTGAATTCCATGTCTTTTTGCTCGATCACCTATTCTGCATGCTGTATTTGCAGACTGAGGTATTTGAACTTTTGGAATATTTTGTGAAGCTTTCTGACATATTGCTCTTCTCTCTCTCTCTCTCTCGATCTCTCTCATGCAGGCTACAGGGGAGCAGACAAAACAGGGGCTGGCAGAAGCTAAAGAGAAAGCTTGTCGCAGCTCCATTGGGAATGTGAGATTCCTTGGTGAGCTCTTCAAAGTGAAGATGGTTGCCAAGCTGACTATTTTGGAATGTGTGGAGAGGCTTGTGGAGAGGTTCAGTGAACTGAGCCTGCAGTGCCTCTCCACGCTCCTGACCACGGTCGGCCAGGAGCCTAACGATGGCAAAATGCAGGTAAATCACTTTTAGGTTATCGCTGTGACTGATGAGTGAGAGGCGCAAATTAGGTATATTTGGCATCTCATTCAGTCCAGTATAAATCAGCACTGACCAGTTTCTCTCTCTCTCTCTCTCTCTCTCTCTCTGATATCTGTCTTCTGTCCACAAATAGCCTCAGATGGACTTATATGTAATGTCCATTGAAAAAGCTGTAAAAGAAGGCATGCCATCAGCACATGTACTCTACCTGCTGCAGGATATGATGGAGCTCAGAGAGGTGGGTATGTGTGTTAAGTCACAGAAGAAGAACTAAAGTCTATTTTAATACATGTTAATGTTTCCCTTCACGACTAAAAATAACAAAGTAAAAAAAAGTGTAAGTTCCTGTCATTATATTCTGTCAATATTAAGAGTCATTTCAAATGCAGGCAAGCAGGTTGATGTTTGACTTCCAGTGACATGAATCCCTTTCTTTGTGTTTGCGTTCAGTGAAACAGAGTGTCACACAGGCCAGTTCTGGGTTCAAAGACCATCAAAGTCCATGAGGGGGCACAGTGGCAGCAGTAGGATCAGTCAGGGATGGCTCATCAGAAAGGAGTCTTTTTCTCACTTTTGTTTTTTTCTTTTTTGTCAGTAAGCAAGCCAACAAGACCTGACAATAAAATACCATATTAAAAAAAAAGTTTTACAAGGATTTAATTAAGGAAGAAATAAATTAACTGTGCAACAGGTCACCTCACATGCGGTATACTCTCTCCCTCACTCACTCATTATGTAAGCAGCTTATCCTCAGTGGGGTGTGCTGGAGTCTTTCCCAGCACTCATAGGGCAAAAGGCAGGAAAACACCCTGGACAGGTCGGCAGTCCATCACAGGGCAGACACACACACACACACAAACACGCTCACACACACACATTCATACCTGGGGGCAATTTAGTGTCTCCAATTCGCCTAACTTGCATGTCTTTGGACTGTGGGAAGACACCGGAGCTCCCGGAGGAAACCCACGCAGACACGGGGAGAACATGCAAACTCCATGCAATATACTTTTACAGTAAATTCATAGAACACATATACAGGTGTCATGGAATTGAAAAGAATGGAGGCCTGATCAGCTGTAGCACTGTGATTTTCGGCCCATCACTATGGTATGGGCAGCATTATCAGGGAAATAAAGAATGTCAACAGTCACTCCTCTGACAACATGACAGTTGACAAATTGACTCTGTATAACAAGTGACCAGCTGAATTTAGAGCCCCTGAATGTCAAATCTTTGGTTTTTTAGATGACAAGGACAATATCTCCAAGCCTATCTAAAATGACTTCGACTCTGAGTAAAACGAAGTCTTCATCCTGACAATTCGCTAACTTAGCTCACTCGCCGTCTCTGAGAATGCATGCGCCATTGTTACCTCTATTAGGCTTTCGGGCACTGTCGCGGTCACGTGTCTTCCACTATTAAGGTCCGTGTCTTCGGTAACGCCCATTTCTCCTTAACATATATTAAGTGAATTTATACACGATGTTGTACATGTGTTGTAAGTTCTGAGCCAGTTCCTGTGAACCAGGGAGTGAAAACTTTCCAGACTAACTGGACTGATGGTGAACTGGACCTGTCTGACTGAAGAGTTACAGAGTCACCCAGCAGAAGGCAATGCAATATTCTTCTCTTTGTCATTCATGTTCGGTTTTATACAGTGATATAAATTAATCATACAAATCAAGAGGGTTCATTTGAAATTTCAGCGCACACTCCTGTATATGACTGAATGTGATTGTGTGTGACTATTATTGACTCTTTGTGTGTGTGTGTGTGTGTATGTGTGTGTGTGTGTGTGTGGTGTGAGGTCAGCAGGTGAGTAGTCACCGGCTGTTCTTCATCATGATTCTTGATGGTTTTTTGACAGAATTTTACTACCAGTGCAGTTTATACTTACTGATGACAAGCACAAAGCACAAAGCACAAAGTAAATCATAAATCCTAAGCCTTTGGATTGGGGAGGACATTTTAATCATGGGTCAAATTACTGACCTGAAAGCTGAAGGTGCTGAAGTTTGGGGGTGGAATTAATTAATGACCCAGCAATAGTCCAAAGGGGCATTGGATAGAGGTGAAGGTTGAAGGTGCTGAGAGAAGTAACAGATGTTAAGCAAACGACTCACTAGAGGGGTAAAGAGAGGACCAGGGTGTGACACTGACGTAGTTCCATGACTCTACTAATCCTCTTAAATGAGTGAAGTAGACAGCTGAAGAGATTCAGATTAGGATTAAGTTTACAAGAACAGACTGCAACATTATTTCCCTCACGTCTCTTAAAATGAATGTCTGGTCTGTTAGTCTGTGTCTTAAAATGAATGGCTTATCTGTTGTTTTGTCTTTTAAAATGGATGACTGGTCTGTTGGTTTGTCTTTTAAAATGAATGTCTGGTCTGTTAGTCTGTGTCTTAAAATGAATGACTGGCCTGTTGGTTTGTCTTTTAAAATGAATGACTGGTCTGTTGGTTTGTGTCTCTCTTTCTGTCATGTGCCCACTGGCAGAAATGTCCTCATTGAGAAAAAGTCAGACAATAAACTGTTCTGAAGGTGCCTGGCATGAGACAGCCTTCCTACCCAAAGACCCCCCCCTCCCATGTTTTTGGCTCCAGTGCAAAATTAATCGATTGGTTCAAATTTTTTTAAGAAAAGATAGGATGAAATAGCGTCACCTTACGTTCCAGGCTGTGTAGCCCACATCCTGTTTAGTTCAAATGAAAAAAAACCCAAATCATTCTAAACAGGTTTGTTTCTGCATTTGTGTCGGAGTTGTTCCCGTCAGTCTGCGGATTTATGACCTCAGCTGTTTAGAACCTCATCTGGTCTAGCTGTATGGCTGATTCTCCTCCATGCTTATAAACACAGTAGCAACTTTAGTAACGTTAAGAGCTGGGAGCTGTCCAGGGTCCCACCTCCTGACAGTTAGCCACTGTCCATGGTGCTAACACTCCTCCTCAACAGGCCTCTGTTGGAATTTTGGAATGTTGATACATTCCGCAAAGTCTGTGGTTCCACCAAGACTGTTACAAGTCACAAATCAAAGTTATAAATCCTCAAAAAGAGATGAAAAAACAGGGCAAATGAAGAGTGGTTCTCCTGACATCTGGACCAATCGAACCACAGTTACATCAATCAGAATCCTGCCATTCAAGCACCTCATACTGTAAGTCCTCCCAAACCTGCCATACAACCACCTCACACTGCTAGTCCTCACAAACCTGCCATCAAAGCACATCACACTGTTGGTCTCCGGAGCTTGGTACAGTCTCTAGGAGGCTGGAAATGGCTCCTCCCAAACCTGCCATTCAAACCTGCCATTCCTGCCACAGGGCCAGAGAGCTTAGTCCACGGCCAAAGCCAAAGATCCTATTGGTAGACGGCTCATCCTGGGAGCGTGAGCCTTCAGTGCTGAACGCGTGAACAGAAGAGGGCCGTGATCTGTTCACTCAAACGGTACAAGAGGAAGCACTTAATGAAGCCCAAATCAAAACCCCAAAACACACTCAAGCTTAACACAACACAAAGCCAAGGGATGTAGCCAGGCGAGATTAAAAACACTCGGCTGGTTCGAAGGTTTACGGATACATCAACCTGAGCAAATGCTACACAGAGAGAGGGGGAAAGAAAGAGTGAGAGGTGAGCGAGAGAGAGAGGGAGAGAGAGAGGGAGCGAGAGAGAAAGAAAGAATGGAATCTCAATCCCAGATGAGCAGAATGAACAGTGGTCAGAACCTAAGATTTAATATTGAAGTTTGGTCATAAAAACAAGAGCTGACAGTTATTCACATTCGCTCACATGCTTCAAATCTACATTTATTATCAGCAGACATAAATGCATCATGTAAAATAGTTCTACTTTTTGCTTTTGTGCTCAACTGATTTCTAGGTACTATTTTTTTTAACTGACCTAAGTCTATCACTAACAGTTTAATCAAAGCACAATTATTAACTCATGAACAATAAACTTGGTATTTAGTAGTAACAGTGACAAAATGAATCCTCTGTCATTCTAATGTAACCTGAAGAACAATGACATGACATGTGTACGTATCTCTTCATACTGAACAGGTAACACACTGGTCCAAAATCGCACTGAACAGCTAACACACTGGTCCATAATCCCACTGAACAGGTAACACACTGGTCCAAAATCACAACACCTCAAACGGTCCTCAGTGTACACCTGTGCCTGTTCAGGTCAGCTGATTGGCTGAAGCTCTTCCCACACTGGGAGCACTGGTAAAGTTTTTCCCCTGTGTGAATGCACTGGTGTGTTCTAAGGCCTGATGAATTCCTGAAGCTCTTTCCACACTGGGAGCAGTGGTATGGCCTCTCCCCCGTGTGAATGCGCTCGTGTGATTGAAGAACTGATAACTGTTTGAAGCTCTGCCCACACTGGGAGCACTGGTATGGCCTCTCCCCTGTGTGAATGCGCTGGTGTCTTATAAGACTTGATGACTGACTGAAGCTCTTCCCACACTGGGAGCAGTGGTATGGCCTCTCCCCTGTGTGAATGCGCTGGTGTTCTCTAAGACCTGATGAATTACTGAAGCTCTTCCCACACTGGGAGCAGTGGTATGGGCTCTCCCCTGTGTGAATGCGCTGGTGTCTTATAAGATTTGATGACTGACTGAAGCTCTGCCCACACTGGGAGCAGTGGTATGGCTTTTCCCCTGTGTGAATGCGCTGGTGTGTTATAAGACTTGATGATTCACTGAAGGTCTTCCCACACTGGGAGCAGTGGTATGGCCTCTCCCCTGTGTGAATGCGCTGGTGTGTTCTAAGACTTGATGATTCACTGAAGCTCTTCCCACACTGGGAGCAGTGGTATGACTTTTCCCCTGTGTGAATGCGCTGGTGTCTTATAAGACTTGATGACCAACTGAAGCTCTTCCCACACTGGGAGCAGTGGTATGGCCTCTCCCCTGTGTGAATGTGCTGGTGTCTTATAAGATTTGATGATTGACTGAAGCTCTGCCCACACTGGGAGCAGTGGTATGGCCTCTCCCCTGTGTGAATGTGCTGGTGTCTTATAAGATTTGATGATTCACTGAAGCTCTTCCCACACTGGGAGCAGTGGTATGGCTTTTCCCCTGTGTGAATGCGCTGGTGTCTTCTAAAACTTCTAGACCAACTGAAGCTCTTCCCACACTGGGAGCAGTGGTATGACTTCTCCCCTGTGTGAATGCGCTGGTGTCTTCTGATACACAGCTGGCTTCTGAGGCTCTTCCTGCGTGAAGAGTGTGTTGTGTTCTTCCCTGTCACTCTCTGAATAGGTGTTAGGGCTCTTCTGACAGGGGAGCTCTTCCCAAACGAAGAGCGCCTTCTTTTCGTGTTGACAGCGGATTGTGCTGAAATGAATGTAATATCAGAGGATAACTGTTCTGGGCTCAGTGGAACTTCTGATTTAATCTCTCTGGTCTTTAGTAAACTCAGGGACTCTTCAGGATGCCATGTCTTAATGAGGTTTTGCGAGGAAATGTGGCCTAAACAAAGAGAGGGACACGTCTACAACAGGACCAGAAAACCATATCACAGCCTGGACAAAAATCTATAAACAACATTAAAAGACCAAACTGACATTAACCTCAGCATCAATTTAAAGTACAACTAAACCATTCTCAACGGGAGGGGGGGGTGTCATCTGTTACCTTTCTCAGGGGAAAATGTCTTGTCCCAGTGGCAGTCCGCTGGGTCGTCCTGGTCCTTGGTATATTCTTCTCCACACCAGACCAGCAGCTCCTCTCCAGCAGCGATGGGTCTACAGCTGCGGAACAGAACCCCCCCTTTGTACTGAAGAGCCACCAGATTCTGCTCTTCATCATTACGGGCACAGTTCACATACCTTAGAGAGAAAGAGAGAGAGTGTGATGAGGGAAAAGGTCAAGAGTGAGACATGAGGCAGATAAAGAGGTTTACATTGCACAAGAGAAAACCAAGTTAAGGCAGAAAATGAGAAGAAGAATGTATGGATAAGTGAAGTCATGGATAAGTGAAGGATAAATTTAAAGTCACGTCTCTAAATGGAGTTTTCGTGTTTTTGTGACTCTGATGTAAGGGGACGCTCACTGTCTCTTCATAAACTAAACTCTTTTAACACTCATTAGACACATATGTAAATAACACATGACTGAACCAAATTTTAAAATGAAAAAGTGCCAGGAAAGATGAACAGACTAACAGAGTTGAAGAAGACTAACAAAGTTGGAATGTTCTAACAGAGTAGGAATCCCAGCAGTAACACTAGCTAGTTGGGATGTTGTCACGAGATCGGGTGGGTTTGTGTCCTGCGAGGGTCAAACAGACGAGTGTACACTCCCCACCATCTCACTCAGCGCTCTGTTCAGCATTGATGAGTGAATCCAGGAAACAGCACAGGTCTCCACCCCTGTTACGTTCCCATGGAGACGCCTGGGAGCTGGCAGGTGCCGTAAAGTGGTAGTGGATGTGACATGTATCTGAGCGCTCTTCACACCAAACATTCCTCATCATTGGCAAAAATGCCCAGTGCCTCTGGCACCAAAGGATAAACTGTCCTCCTTGGACCAGTCAGAGCTTGGTGTTTATGCCCAAAATGCCCACGTCCATATGTTGTCCTTACTCCCAGCTTTTCTGAACTGAATCAGTATCCTCATTAGCAACTCTGAAGAATTGCGGACAGCTGAAACATTTCATTTTGTGATGAAGGTTTGGTTATGCAGCCTGCTTAATGGAGGACATGGTTCAGGATCCTTCAGTGTCATGCTGATGATGGCACATAAGATGCACCAGGTGTATCAGTGTGCAAGGAAACATGTGAGATTATGCAACATTTCAGCGAAATGGAGACCGATTTAATGAGATGATCTCAATGTGACTCATCTCTTTATTATTATTCACTATTATTTATTAGTCATTCGCACAGTTTATTAAGATCTGCCCTTCTTCAGTCATGGATATATAGTTACTCATTTGTGCTGTAGACCTATTAGCACCTGTTACCACCCGTAACATTAGACATGTTTTACTGTTAGTCTGCAAATAAAATCCATGAATGTATTTAGTTACAGCGATTACTGTACAGGACAAACAGAAGAGTCTTACAGTTTGGGCAGTAACACACAGCATACTCAAAAGCACCATGTGAAGCTGTGTAAAGCTTAGCAGATACGTGAACTGGTCAGAATGTCATTGGGTGGGACATGCCATTTAGGGGTATGGAGATCTTCGCCATTCTACTATTTTTCTTTCTCTTTTAAACATCTTATTTTTGTTTTACACTGTGTGTGGATTTAATGAAGAGGTTTCACACCCCCTGTACTAAGAGCTAATTAATGTGTTATACAGAGAATGTGAAAGCTCCAATCCTGAGGTCTGAGGGTCTGACTCAGTCTTACTCAGGATAATTCACTTTTCACTGAGACACTGATGATATGAGAAACTTTGGGACTGGGACAAATAATTGGGAAATTAATCAATGACTGAGTATGTTACTGAATAAACTCAAAATAAACCACGTAAAATGGAAAAATAATTAACTAAACATTACGTCTAACTATTTTTGTCTTTCGGTTGTAGATGCATTTGTTTATGTTCACATTTAATGTATTAAATATCACTTTTTCATTCGTTAGTGCACCCAGTTTCATGCATGAGGAAATAACAAGAATTGTTTTATGTATGTCATCTCATCTGATGCTACATATTTGAATCCCAAAGCCGTTGGCTCGTTTTACTAATCTTTTTGGACAGCTTGAAGAAAAAAAATCTACAAAACATTGGGTGAGTGTGTGTGTGTGTATCTGTGCGTGTGTTTTGTTATATGAAACCTCATTGAAAAGATTCAAGTATGGGTGCACAGCCTGCTCTTAAAATACATGCATCAAATATGAAAAGCCATGTGATCAGAGGATCTCCATGCTGATTGGTCTGTGAGAACAGTGAATGTGAGGGGGTGTCACTCAGTCAGGGGTTGTAAGTTTGATTCCTGAGAATGTCTGAACACCAAAATACTGGACAGCAAGGTTTCCTCAGAGATATAGTTACCTCTGATACAAAACACAGTTAAGTTTTACCACTGAACGTATGAATATATGCCGTCTGTACAGTTAACATAAATATGTGAAAAATAAGGAACAGGAGTGATCTCTGTACTCAGTATCTCACCTCATCCAGTTGGAAAAATTCTCTCTCTTCACATCAACATGATCTTCACACTGCTGACGTTTGAAGAGCTAAGGAAAACAGGTTTTTCCTTCATAAATGTTGATTTGTTAAGTATACAGTCTTTCACTGCACATTTTATGACCAACTACAGGTTTATGTCAGAGGTCTGATAGAGCGTGAGGCTCTCTGAATTGAAATGAGTGTAAAATAATTTGTTGAAGCTCCTACCAGCGGCTGATGACACAGAACATCGGTAAATGCAATGAAATAGGAATTTGGCTTCACTGCACAGAGCCCCAGTAAATGCCAACTGAAAACCTTCTTATATCATTAATTAATAGGTTCACTCACCACCCAGGAGTATCCACTGTCCTTGGTGTCTTCTCTGTCAGACATCTGGTCTTCATGTGGGCCAAAGTGTGTCCCTCTGGGTATAGTGTCACCCTGGTTAAACACGCCCAGCTCTGCGTTTGGGATGCTTGACCTCCTGACCTCTAGTCCTGAGGGAAGGGTGCGTCTGGCTCTTTCTGTGACCCCTATGGGCACGGGGGTGTCAGGGATGAACGTGGGGGGGCCATGCACCTCACATTTACCAATGAAGAAAGACCGGCAATCCTCACAGTCTGGAGAAATAAGGAGAAAAATATAAATAACAACAATAGACTTCAGTCAGACTAAAAAACACCCTAAATAACTACATTAGATTTCAGTCAGACTAAAAAACACCCTAAATAACTACATTAGATTTCAGTCAGACTAAAATACACTCTAAATAACTACATTAGATTTCAGTCTTCCTAAAAGAAACTCTAAATAACAACACCAGACTTTACTCGTCCTAACAGGGCAGTCCTCACGGTCTGATAAGACCCAATACTATCTGGGTATGGGACCATCAGTATAGAGACACAGTTCAGCATTCACAATGACATTTAACTCTATCGTGCCCATTTTTACTTTTCATTTTCAGCAGCTGATGACGAAAAACATTTTCAATTTTCCTGAGAGTGCTTAAAATCAATTATCTACCAAACATGCATCAGTCAAAAACATTATGATGTTGTAGAAACTGGGGAGTGTTTGACTTTTGCTTTTAACCACTGCACCCTTTACATGCAGAAAGACAAAGAGAGAGAGAGAGAGAGAGAGACTACAGGATCAGTCCCAGAGATCTTGCCCTACACAGACAGTCTTTGTCTATGGGTTTCTCCTCCTCAGTGTATTTGATGCTAGGTCTGTTGGACGAGTCTCTTCCTCGGGTGTAACTGTTTGACTGTGAGATCTCCTCTTTCATCACGCCTGTCTTCAGCAGCTCTACAACACAAACACACAAACTACCTGTGTTTCCTACCTGTGTCATGTGATTCAGGAAGAACTCCACACGACTGCCCCACAGACGTGGACAACATCTCTGTTTCATCAGTGGCCATCTTGTCACTTGTCTCCTGACTAATTACACGCATCCCGATCATTATAATTAGCAGAATCGCAAAGAACTGTGTGAGTAAATGCATACACCCTAATTAAGATAATCATCAAATTAATCAAGAGTATACACACTCTCATGCAAAACTGCTCTTTATTTACACACATTTCCTATCAGAATAAGACAGACACATGATACAGCAGAACAGAGGTGGAGGAAAATGAGGTTAAGACAAAGTACTCATCTAAGATAAGATTAGTTTGAACCAAGAAATTAAATGCCAGGCTAAATGTTACATCATGTATAAATTAATTTATCAGCACACTTGCTAACTTATGGGAGGTTATCCATGCCAAAATTAAAATAAAAATGAAAACAGTAAAATGAAAGCTCAAACCCCGGTTTGACATTTCTTTTTCAATACCTGTGCGCACATATCCTGCCAAAATGAAAAATAAAATTAGATAACTCGATTTTTATTTTCATTTTCAAGACAAACACGAGTCTTTTCTGACAAACATAAAAATAAAATTAAAATATCTTTTTGTCATTTCATTTCATTTGTTAGTCTTTTCCTGTTAACAGATTTGGCGGTACAAATCGGACAAAATGGAAACGAAAAGACAAAGTTGATAATCCTATGGCAAAATCCCAGTTTGCGATTTAATTTTCGACATGAACGCGCTGTATCTGCCAAAATGAAAATGCAAAGGCAAAGCAGCATTGCGTTTGCGTTTCCCACTTTGCCTTTTCATTTTCGAGTTGGCCTATATGCAAATATATGTTAAGGAGAAATGGGCGTTACCGAAGACACGAGCCTTAATAGTGGAAGACACGTGACCGCGAAAGTGCGCGAAAGCCTAATAGAGGTAACAATAGGCGCTTTCGCACCGGAGGAACTTAGAACGATTTTAGTTCTAAGAAGGCCGTTTTGAGGGGCTTTTTTAGCCCCTACTCCAGGGTAGGTACTTTTGCAGCACAATAGGAACCTTGTGACGTAGGTGTACAGCCATTGGTCCAGACGCAGGTATACGACGATTGCAACCGCCATTTTTAAAGATCCGTGCAAAATATTATGGCTGTGTCCAAAATGGCATACTACATACTACTCGCATACTAATTATGACGTAAAAGTAGTAAGTAGTATGCAGTACGTGAAAAATACATTTTGCAGTACACTACAGTTACCCGGATGATGTACTACTCTGGCGAAAATTTCTAGTATACATCCCGAGCTCACTTCGCTGACTACTGCATCCCATGATGCAACGCGGTAACCTCTAACTTTCCGAAAATTTTCAAAAAACATGGCGGACGGCGACAATGGCAATGTAGTGTAGTGCACTACACGAAACGTCTCGTAATTGTACCATACTGCATACTAGCGTGTGGAGTAGTGTGCAGTATGCAGTGTATACTAGGCTAGTATGTAGTATGCAGTACGCTAGTATGCCATTTCGGACACAGCCAAAGGCTGTGTCCGAAATGGCATACTACATACTACTCGCATACTAATTATGACGTAAAAGTAGTAAGTAGTATGCAGTACGTGTTTCGCGTACTGCATACTACATACTACTTTTACGTCATAATTAGTATGCGAGTAGTATGTAGTATGCCATTTCGGACACAGCCAATGTCTTAGAACGTATTTCATTTAGCTTTTGATAGTCATGTCTCAAAATGTCTGGAATTGTAGGAGGGGGCACATAGTTTTTATGTTTTATTTTACCGGTATTTTATATCCCCCAACAATGACCATTTTGCAACGTCCAATGTATATTTGTACATTGAAGAGGTAGCGTACACTCCGCTTCGGTAGGTGCTTGTGTGTCCGCTTGTGTGGCTGTGATCCACATTTTAACCTAAAATAAGAATGTGTTTATCCAGCTTACGATTTTAGGGCGGCGGCGGGGAAAAAGGGGGGGGGGGGACACGATGCCGCGAGCAAGGGTCAGGCACAAGCGCTATGCTAGCACCCGAAAAGTACTATGCTCATCAAGTCATTCACTGCTACTGCGGTGGTAAATGCATAGGGAAATTATTTTCTCCATTGGACTGGGTCTATCGCCATACAGTTTTATTTTCGTTAATGAGAAGGCAGTTATAGGTTATCTAATGTGCAATCAATATTTCTGTCATTCAAATTCAATAAAACTCATTGCGTATACTGTAGTCTAGTTTGTCGATTTCTTTTGCAGCAGTAATGGTTCTTTTTTTCCTTTTGGAGGTATTTAAAAGGTCTTAAGTCATTAAATTTGTACTTCAAAATGTGCAGCTATCCTGGTTAGTCATAAACAACAGCTCTTAGCTGCTATACCGTCGGCCGGCTTACGTCACTTCAGCGTTCCTACTGGCGGTGAGGAAGCAAACAGAAAAAAGGCCCTAGAACGAAAGTAGTTCTAGGGGAAGCTCCACAGGGGATAGTTCCTATCGAATTAGACCCTAGAACTGTTCGGTGCGAAAGCGCCTAATGGCGGATGCATTCTCAGAGACGGCGAGTGAGCTAAGTTAGCGAATTGTCAGGATGAAGACTTCGTTTTACTCAGAGTCGAAGTCATTTTAGATAGGCTTAGGGATATTGTCCGTGTCTTCGGTAACGCCCATTTCTCCTTAACATATATTTGCATATAGGCCAACTCGAAAATGAAAAGGCAAAGTGGGAAACGAAAACGCAATGCTGGTTTGCTTTTGCATTTGCATTTTGGCAGATACAGCGCGTTCATGTCGAAAATTAAATGGCAGGATGTGTGCGCACAGGTTTTGAAAAAGAAATGTCAAACCGGGGTTTGAACTTTCATTTTCCCGTTTTCATTTTCATTTGCATTTTGGCATGGATTACCTCCCATACTAACTATTTACTGGCTGATCAATGAGAGAGAACTTTTCGTGAGCAGCTTTTCTAAAAGAATTACTTTAAAGGATCTGGATTTCAAAAGACTTCACTTAGAAGAACTAACGTAGAAAATGTAGCTTTTTACCTCAAGTTAACAATTGTAATCGAACTCGTCGCCTGATCTGAATTTAACAAACGGACGCAAAGTCTCAACCGTAGAACTACGGAAGCCCGTTCCCGCCACATTACAAAATTGTTTTGCTTTATTGCGACCCTATTTTTCGCAATTCCGACTATATTTCTTGCAATTCCGAATTTTCCCTCATCTGACTTTTTTAGACAATCAGGCAGCGTCGAGTAAGCTAAAGCAAGATATGTTATACACTTAATGCAATGAGTAGCTTACCAGTAGCAAAACCTGGCCTCGGTAATAGGCTCCGTCGTCCAAACACCCAGTACTTGGTAGTTTTGTCGAAATCGAATTTTTTTATACGAGAAATGGGAACAACAGCCCGATAATTATCGTCCAAGTACCTTACCAGAGCAAACTTTTTTTTCCCTGTGAACTAAGGCTAACTGTAGGCTGTAACTGCAAAGCTGCCTTTTAACTGTAGAACGAAATTAGCGGGTTTTGGTTGCTTGCCTTCGTGGGACGTTACAGCAAAGATTTTTGAATACACCAATCAGATTACTCAAGAGGGGCTAGAAGCCACGCCCCCTCCCCAGGTCTCTCTTCAGTCAAAACGGAGGACAAGCTGATCGTGTAATCAAAATGCTTGCTCTGATGTAATATAATTGTTTCAGCAAGTAGTGATCATGTCCAAATAAACAGTGAGTGCACTTCCACTGCGTGAAAAGAGGTGTATCCGCACTGGAATACTCCTGTATATTCCCCGGATACTCCGCAGCATAGAATACTCCTAAATATGTGCCAGGTTTGGGGGTCTGCCTAGAGCCCATAGTTGCCATGGTGAATAATCCCTTGGGTGTGCTTGCAAGGGAACATTTGCACTTCACACCTCGGGCCACCAGGTATCCTGCAATTGGTCAAAAGTCTTACTTTTGACCAAGTAAGTCTTACCCCCCACGATTTCATATGGTTTATATTATAAATATTATTGTTGTTGTTATTCTTATTATTAATATTATTATAACTGGTGGTGGTGTTTTATGTTCATAGGTAGATTGTATAGATAGTCTGGCAGATAGATGGTCAGCCTTGGTTTAAAGGTTAGAGAACCGGGCTTGTGACTGGAGGAGCAAGGCACTTAACCCCAATGCTCCCTGGGCTCTCACCAGGAAGGCTGCCCACTGCTCCTGCGTCTGGTGTGTGTTTATTACTGGTGTGTTGGATGGGTTAAATGCAGAGGACATGTTCACTGTTCACAGTGTGTATGCAGTCACTTAAACTTAACTTAACTTAAACAAAAATGAATTACACAAATTTTATTATAAATAAAGAAAATACAGTATAATATAAATTATAAGGCATATTGACATTTATATATCAATGTACAACATAGAATATAATACATTAGAAAGAATATACTATAATATCATAGTATATAATATAAATGCTTTTTGGGAACATAAATGAAACACTAAATGTTGAGCATTGCCAAGAGCAACCCAGCTTCTGTGCTCTCCATTGCAAATCTATCCGCACCAACTCGTGCATGGTGATACACAACATAGTTTTGCTCTTTGTCCAGTCTATTCTGTAGCACCCCACACAGTGCAGACAACTCTGTGCTAGGGAGGACCCACGCTGGCCTTCCATCCAAGATGGCGTCGTCCTCTTCAGAAATGATATCTACTGATGCAGTTGTAGCACAGTGAGACATTATGTAATCCGTCTTTCTTTCAGTTCAGCAGATGAGTTTGGAGTCGACAGCCCATATGCATATATACTTACAGTTCTTGTTCTTTATTACCAGCAAGTTCATTGGCGCCCAGTAGGTGGCAGTGGCTCTATGCTAAGCACTTGTGCAGCCATTGATCGAGTTTATAAAATATGTCTGTGTGTATTTTCAGGTGAGCTGGTGATGTTTGAGTGAACTAATTTACCGTGATGGTGTAGTAATCCTTGTTTGTGTTTACCGTGTTAAACGTTAAATTTTTTCTAGACGGTACCGTATTGATTAGTACAGTAATTCTCGGGCTGGCGGCTAGCGCAAGTGTGAAATGAATGAAAATGGCTCGTGTGAGTGTACATTTCATTGTGGTGAATGAGAACGTGAGTGAATATGTGTGTTTTTCTTTCACCTGTTGGATAATAACTGTGCAAAAGACCTGTTATTTTGTTTGATGAATGGTGTCTGTTTAAAGCTAATGAGAAACAAAAACCTGTATTGAATGTTGACAGAAGTAACGAATTCATTACTATGCCGAGATTCTCCGTGTTAGCTCTATGCTAAGCACTTGTGTAGCCACTGATCGAGTTTATAAAATATCTCTGTGTGTATTTTCAGGCCTTTATTAAATCATTAAATATGTGGCACCAACACAACCGTTGGCCTTGTGTCTGAGTCCGCTACACAGTCTTCCATATTTAGCCTCTTCCTCAGTTTCAAGAACACTGGCTCTGGCCTTGTGCAGCTGCAAAACACAGTAAAAACAGGAATTAGATCACTGAAAATAGCAAATGGAGGAAAAAGTCGAAGAACTACTTGGGAAATGATTAGGTTTTGACTTACTCTTCTCCTCCTTTGCCTCGTTCGAGCGGCGATCCTGCCCCCCTCTTTGTTCTCCAGATTCCCCAGATAGCAAGACATTGAAAAAATATTGATTTTCCATCTGAATCATCATTATGGTTGAGATTGAAATCTCAATGCTAAATAAATGTTGGATCACCATTACAATACCAATGAAACCCGACAGTATAGTAATGTTGATGACAGTGACGTTGGAATAACATTGATTTATAGTTGTCCTGATTATAAATGATTGAGCATCGATTTGTAGTTGACCAGGCAACGACAATGATGTTGAAAAGTCGTCGTTTTATAGTTGACCGGGAAATGATGACGTGACATTGAAAAGCCATTGATTTATGGTTGACCAGTATGATTGAGAAGTCATCGAATTATAGCTGGCTGGGCGACCATCGTATGAAAGACCAACGGCACTTCACACATCTGATTTGTGAATCCATATCAGGTAAGCATGCATGTATTTATCTAATGTTTGAATGTTGAATTGTACCAAATTGAATATTTGCAAATGTTTATAGTTTATTTACACTGTCTAACATTATATGTCGTCGTACATTCGTCCCTGTCACAATGGCCGTTATAATTCAGACACCTTTAAATGTCATTGAAACGTTAGCATCTGTTGCCAGATTTAGGCATCACACACCAAGTTCACTCTACAGTTTTACAAATACCTACACTAAGTTAATTTAGTCAATTAGTTAACCTTGGTTTACTGTAGGTTTTTCGTGGTAGCTATAAATTAAATAAAATATCGGATGTTTTACTGTCAAATGTCAAGACTGAGAGATGCAGATGCGTTAAATTAGCTCGCTAACGCAACTGATAACTTAGCATTTCATGTTAGCATTAGATGACACGATAGCGTTGGCTAGGACGAGTTGAGAGGAACAGAGAGGCATGCATATATTTCGGAGACAACTCAAAATCTGATCAAAGAGCAAATACACGCTTTTTTCATGAATTATAGTCTTCAGTGCAGGATTCTTTCTTCCGACGACAAAGTTAGCACTTTGCTTTTATGCTAGCGAAGTTATCCTACTAAGTTACTGATGGAGCTCGGATATTGTGCTATGAAGTCATTATAAAATGGTGTCGATCACATATTATTGACACTGTTGTATTTTTTGGCAATTGCACACTTTTACAGTCACTGAGATTGCTGACTTTATTTTTTTACTCTCCTGTTTTCTGTTTTAGATACCCTGACTTCAGACCATGGGTGGGGATGGACGACAGCGCAGAAGTCACAAAGAATTAAAATAAACTTGTTTTTTAACTGATGTAAAGTTGTCCATTGTCATTTACATATAGATCAAACCTAATGTTTAATAATATAGGGCTATGAATATATTTAATAACATCCTGGCTGTAGATAAAGCAGGACATATTTTTTCCACAGTATTTTAAAGTAGTAATAGTAATTTGCTATAATTTAAATTCGGTTGAAATACCATTGAAATCCCAATCATCATTAGTTATGATTTCAACGTTGTCTCAATATAAACCGAGGGTGAAAAAGTGATGAAGAATCAACATCGGAGTTCGACGTTGATTCAATGAATTTAACGTTGACAGCGGAATGTTGATTTAACATCATTTCAATGACTGTTTGCTATCTGGGTCTCTTCTTGGTACATCCTGTAACTCGTTCCAATAAATCTCAATAGGTCTTGCAGGATGCTAGAGAGAAAAAAAAGTGGAGAAGAAAGGAAGATTGATTAAAAGTTCGTTTAGAATTCCAGGTGGTGTTATGAAACAATCGCCATGATATAGCCTACCAACAACGGGTTGTGTTACCTTGTCTGTGGATCATATCTCTGCGTGTTTTCAGCATTTTGCATTCTCCGCACAGCTTCCTGTGGAAGCAAAATTAGTACAAAAGTTCAATTCAACCACATTAAGGGATAAAGCAGATGAACAAATGCGAACGTATCAGAGTGTGCGGCAGTCGAAGACAAAAGCCGGCAGGCTACAGAAATAAACTTACCGAAACTTACCGAGTTATTTCCCGCTCGTCTTCTTGTTTGGGGGGCAGACTCCTCTTGCGCCTCTTTGATGTCTGACTCCATCCTGTCCAACCGCCGAATAACATTCTCCATGAACGTTTACTGCTGTTCAGACATCTTCTTAAAAATGCATTTAACGGGGACACCAGTTATTTGTTTTCGTTCGGACTCGGCGTTGGAATAATTGGACATTCCCAGCGCACTAGCCTCTCCAGTCTACGGTCCGTTCGAAAACTCAAGTGTTTTCAAGCCATGTTCAAAATGCGCACTTTCAACAGAATACGGAGTCCAACTTCTGTAATCCGTTTGTGACTTGTGTCTCCTAGATACGCCGTTCACGCACAGAAAACTGACTGGACAGGACTCAACCTTAGATTCTGAGTGGGTGTTTTGAAAACGGGGCGCGTCCTCGTACTGACGAGAAACATTCCAAACAAACAAGCGAGGAACAACAACAAAAACTCCTGTACCCTGTAAACTTTTAAAAAAACTCCTTTACCCTTTGTCCCGCATCCCTCATATTGAGATAATGTCCCGTATTTTTCCTCGGTCGTTTGGTTTTTAACAGTCAGAAATAAGAATAAATGGATGCTTTCTTTTACCCGGCCGACACATGAGCCGCTTATACCGTTGCTACATAGTTTCTAATCTATTGCTACGTCAAAAGCTATAAAAATGCAACAAAGCCCAGTTTTTGAAAAGTCTTGCTTTCATCCAATGGCTGAGAAGAGAGCGTTGAGGGCGGCCATCAAGAGGCTGTGGCGGCTGTCAATCAAACCGTGCAGCTGTGGGGCCGATGAACTCCTCTGCTACGTCACAAAAACCAAACTTAGTAAAACTTTGCAGATGTGAAAGTAAACGCTGTCAGCCGACATCATGGTCAATGTTGCTATTAAACGCTCTGTACCTTTTGCAAAGAGTTACTGACTCTCAGCCACAGACAGCCACGCGCTGGCTATATGAGGTTGTTTACCCCGCATATCACAAGCTTTGCTGACAATCGTCAGGCTACGTACATTCAGCAATCAAATTAATCCCTCTAAATAAAATATTATCAATCGTTTCGCGGAGCAAAGAAAACATTAAATCAGGGGCGTCAAACTCATTTTACTTCAGGGGCCACATATAGCACAATTTGATCTTAAGTGGGCCGGACCAGTAAAATAATCGCATAATAATCTATAAATATCAAGAACTCTAAATCCATGTCTTTGTTTTAGTGCAAAGAAGTATTAATATATTATTAAGATGTTCACATTTATTGAACCATCCCTTTACAACCCATATTATGAAAAACCTGAAATTTGAATAAAAGAACTGCAATTTAAACAGTATTATGCATCAGTTCATCATTTACACATGTGCATTACAACTTACAGATCACAGTGGATTTTTATTTTATTTACTGAGTATGGCGAATGAATAGGGCCAGTTGAGCAACATCTGTACTGTCAGTGCTCTCATCAATTGCAAATGCAAATGCAACAAATGACTTAACTTTGTGCTTTATTTGGCGGTCCAAATCTGCGGAAAGGTCTGAAATCCTGTCTGCCCGGTATTCCTCGTCAAGCTAATGTTAGCAAAAGCTGGTCGCTTCTCAGGGTACACAATTTCTGCAGCCTCCAGCATGCATGTTTTCACCAAGTCGCCCTCACAGTATGGCTTGGATGCTAATGCTATTTCGTTAGCAATAAGGTAGCTGGCTTTGACCGACGCACCACTAATCCCTCGGCTATGGGTAAAAACAGACTGCTGTTTTCTCAGACCCGCTAACATTTCATTGATCTTTTCTCCTCTCAGTTGTCCTTGCAAGCGGTCATATTGTTCACTATGATGAGTCTCATAGTGGCGCCGAATATTATATTCCTTGAGCACTGCAACTTGCTGCTTACACACCAAGCACACAGGTTTCCCACTGACCTGTGTGAATAAATAGGAGCTGGTCCATTTTTCTTGAAATGTTCTTCATTCTGTGTCCACTTTTCTTCTTTTTGACAAAGACATTTTGGGGCTTTGGGTCAGACGGCGGCAAAAGAATATTGTGTTGTATCCGCTACTCTCACTGAAACAGTGCGCCCCGGTGGTCAAATAAATAGATTGCAGTTAATGTCATAACTTCTCACATCTGGCAAATTTCATCTCGCGGGCCGGTTCTGCCCCGCGTGCCGTACGTTTGCCAGCCCTGCATTAAAACCAAAGGTCGACCGCCTCTGTGAGCAAACCCTCGTGTCATGTTTTTCCGCTGGGTCCTAGTGTCGCTTGGGTGCATTTAAATTGGGGGAAGAAACTATTAAAAACGGCAATTGAACCAGATTGGTGGAATTTGACAAACACTGTGCCTTTTTGAAAAAAAAGCGTTCTCCTGGCTGTGTTAACAAGTAGACATGCACTGGTCCTGTCATAAAGCAAAACTGTGAACCTTTCAGTAGTTTCAGCTACATGTGACATCTCTTGCACACTTGAGGTTTGATCATGGTGATGCCTGGTTGCGTGCTTAGGTCCATTCTGATGGTACCTCCTTAATCTCTTAGATTACACCAGCCACTTCAGGCCCAGCAACCATCCATCAACGTGGTTCACCAGGATTATCTACCAAGCTGACCGCTCCCCCCTCTCCTTTCACACAGGCATTATTCTGCTCATGTGCTTGATCTATGGGAGTTGCAGAGAACACTCTGTTTGTCTTCTGCACAATGAACTTGCCAGCTAAAAACGCCCTGTAAACTTGTGGATGTTTTGTAGTAAGCTCAGCCATGTCCCTCAAATGCGCTGGAATCCATCTAACATAATGTGTATGATCGAGGGATAAAAACCAGGGAGTGAACTCAGTCAAGGCATCAAGGAACATACTGAAAGAGCCCAATCGTAGAGACCGTACACAGATCAGAAGAGACAGCTCTAGCTCCATAACAGTGGCCCAGTACTGAAACTGTGGGATTGGATCTCTCTGCCTGTTGCACCACTCATCAAAATGCAGCACATCACTGGGAGGATCCGTTTTGATGTAATTATTATAAAATGTACAGTTCTGCTACTGTTACTTGATGGGCTCAGACCCCCTTTGTGAGTTTTGCTACCAAATTTGATGCTTTTATCAAAAATTGCACAATTCTTATGAAAATTTGAGCTAAACTGCCCCACTAAGTCGACTAACACACTGGTTCATCTGTGCTGATGAGGGCAGGTGACAGTGTTGAACTGAATGCCTAATCTCATAGTATTTTAACAATACCATTCAGAGTTGGCAAAAATCTGCCCAGTGTTCTCCATCATATAGTTTGGACAAACTCAGAAAGCTCTGATTTCCCTTCATTTACTTATAAATTTATAGTCTGTTGGTAAAAAAAAAGTTCACGCAGAGCAATGACAAGGGGCTCTGTGCATTTTTGGAAGCTGTACCATGTCTGTAAGTGTATGAGTCAAAGGACAAATGAATATGCCCCATGTGGGGTGAGGTGTGTGTAGTACAAGTTAACAAAGGACAGGTGGGGAAGGGGCTATATTTCCTTTTATTACAATAGGTAACAACTGCTCTAGTGCTTATGGGAATTCTAGGAAAATGCTGGTATCTGCAGGTATCAGCAAATTCAATTCAATGCTTTTAAAGACCTTTTTAATTCCAATTTTAATGCCACTTTGACCTATGGTTACATCATTAAGGCTATACAAAAGCTACACTTTCTAATCAGACACTTCTGATGGGCTGTAACTCCACTGCTTAAGTGTTTTACAGCCACTGTAGAAAAAGGATTTATTAGAATTATTCAGAGTGGAGTTATTCAGATGGTCACATATGTTTATACTTACAGACCAATGAGAAAAGAGCCCTGACACTTAAAGGAACACAAATCCCCATACTGACATACACACACACACACACCAGACTACCTTATATCATCATAGTCATTACACCAGCATAACAGAAAAGGAATAATCCAGAAGAAATAGAATGTAAAAGAACACTGGAGGCCTTGAGGAAGCATGTAAAACAAAACTGAGGAGGTTTATTTAAGCCCAAACTAAGATTCTTCTGTTTCCTCTTTTTCACATAAAGAAAAATACCATGACGACCCATCATCCTCTGTTCACTGCCTCAGATTCACAAAGACAGCGGTTCCCCGTGAACTCGAAAACGGTACACGCAGGTGTACTCAGGGTGACCCCGGTTGTTTAGGATACGGAGTTCCACCATCCTGTAAATCCTCTGCTCTGGAGACTTTTGAGAGAGAGAGAGAGACAGAGAGAGAGAGAGAGATTAAAATTGAGAAACTGTTGGGATGGTGAGTTGTAATTCATTGTAGCATGTCTGTAAGTGCTTTGGTTGGTTACATGAGACAGGCAGTTCACTGATACATAAAAGGAACATTTATACTGACTTACTTTATCCACTGTAACACATTTACATCTCCCCTGTCTAAACTGACTGCAGGGAATGTCATGTCAAATTATGTCAGTACTCAGTACTGACACAGGAGCATACACACGTTCAGAGGTGTGTATGCTCCTGTGTATATTTGTATGGATGTTTATTATTAGGTCTATAGCTGTCACTCACTGGCAGTTTGAATGTCTGAACTGATTCTCCCTCCTGATCGTAAACAAACTTTCCTAGAAGATTTTCTGCTTCATTCACACTGGACATACCCTGTGATAACACAGAACACAGGGAACCCAAACAGGCTTAAGTACGCTGCCCGGGTCTGGTACGTCTCCGAACAACGCGTGTTTATCACACTCGCACCTGTTTACACACACACACACACACACACACACACACACACACACACATAAATCTCAGTTCTGAAACGTACCAAAGTCCATGTTAACCACACGCTCATTAGCAGTGATTAAATCGGAGGAGAGGTTGGACCTGCAGATTCCAAAGCGTAGTCCGCCATCCCGATCCCGTCGGCTCTGTACAAACTCAGGGCTCTCTGAACAATCTTCTCCATGTCCTAAAACAAACAGTTCAAGCGCTATTGAAACAGACAATAATTCAAAACTACCCACACTCCTTTTAATACGGGACATTGTCACCAGTGTACAATAGGACAGTCCAACCTAGAAAACAGTGGACGACAATCCATCAGAATAACACACATTCACACACATACGCACTTCCAAGAGGCCTTGTGTGAAACAACCAAAGTTTAGACACATCCACACAGTTCTAAAATGATAAATACATCACATTATACGCTGTATTTTAAAGCACCCAGCACAATGTGAATATGACCGTAGTGAGTGGTGTATGGTCCACCCCCGCTGTTCACCTGTATGGTGACGGCTCCCGCTCCTTCCTGCCCAAGACTTTCTCCCACAGTTCTCCAGACGTCTGTTCTCTGCTCTCCTCTGTCCCGCCCAAGCCGCTCCAGTATTCTCTTCTCCAGGTTCTCCAGTTCCTCCTGGAGGTCTGAGCGCAGTACCACATTCAGGTGACTGACACTTGAGGAAAGGAACAGACGATCACACAGCTCCAGCTTCAGTCTCGAGGTATTCTGTAAGAGGAATAGTTTAAACAATGGTCTGAATCCACAATAATGTCACTGTTTCCACAATAATTTAACAGACACGTGTGTGAGGAAGATATGGATGTGACTGTGTGTGTGTTTGCGTGTGTTTGATGGAGATACAGGATAGAAGGAGAGAGAGTATGTTTGTGTGTGTGGTTGTACGTGTATGTGTGTGTGAGTGTGTGTGTGCTTGTGATGGAGATAGAGGATAGAAAGAGAGACAGAGAGAGAGTGTGTCTGTGTGTGTGGTTGTACATGTATGTGAGTGTGTGTGTGTGTGTGTGTGTGTGTGTGTGTGATGGAGATAGAGGATTGAAAGAGAGAGAGAGAGTGTGTCTGTGTGTGAGGTTGTACGTGTATGTGTGTGTGAGTGTGTGTTTATATACATTACCTCAGCATGCTGTTTCTCCTGGGTGTCCATTCTCTGCTCAATCAGGTCAGAGGTCGACTGGAGACTGGATACATGCTCTTTTAAACCACCAATCAGACCCTGCATTTCAGCCATCTCCTGTTCCCGCTGCCTGTGCACATAAGGCTCCACACTTTAGAGAGAAAAACACTCACATGAAGCCATCAGTATAAGCCGCAAAGGTCAAAAAATTAATTTAACTCTATGATTGGGACATGCAAATTCACATATGATTTTAAAGCATCAAAATTTAAAAAAAAAACTCTCAGGATAAAAGGGCAGACACTGACAACCGGGACACAAAAGGTAAGAGGTACTCACTTCTTTGTGTTCACCTTCAGACTCGCTATGTCAGTTTCCAGCCTCTAGAGGGAGACAAAGACACAAATACATGGATGACCATGGCTCAGAATGATCTCTATCCACAATCTGTCTCTTATTCTTGTGTTGTGTTCTGTTACTGCTACAGAACCAGAAATCTGCTTACATTCCATTCTTAAAACGTACATAAAGTGAATGTTAGTGTGTAATGTGGAGCAAAAAATGCTGAAATATTCAATTCAAATTTCAGATTTCTTACCGCAATCACAAGCCTCTGTTTTTCTCTGTCCTCTTTTAGTTGAATAATCTCTCTCTGACACAAAACACACACATATAAATTATTAAAATAATGGAAATACAGAACCATTTGATCATCTTTATAAATCACTCTTTTTCCTCTCTCACTGGACGTTTGTCTGTCTCTCACCATTAATTTCTCCACATCTCTGTCTCTACTCGCAGACAGTTTGGCATCAAGTTCATGAAGATCAGCATAGATTTGACCCTTTATAGCCAAAACACTAGCATGAGGAATCTGGTCCTGTTGAACAAAGAAAGAAAGAGAAAAAGAAAAAGAAAGAAAGAAAGAAAGAAAGAAAGAAAGAAAGAAAGAAAGAAAGAAAGAGAAATGATGAGAGTATTAGGAGAATGGGCAGATGAATGTGGAGAGTGTAGTGACAGTGCTATTTCTACAGTAAAATGGACCCACATGTGAGGTGTGTTGATCAGGTCTGATGGAGGCCTTGGTTTGAGTGAGGGGTGTAGAAACAGAAGGGGACCAGAACCATATTCCTGAGAAAAGACATAACCACTCATATTCTACACAAACACACAAGTTACAGTCCTCATAACACACAGATACAACATGATAACCTCTTTCAAATAAACAGTGTTGACTGACTGCAACAAAACTCACCAAAAATCACCAGAGAGATGAGGAGGAAGAGGAGGGTGGTCTTCTTCGTGACAGTGCGTCTGCACAGAAACAGATATCGGTTAATGACAGTTATACTGGGACATACGCAGTTACAAACACACTGTGATCAGATCCCACAAGCAAAGCTACTGAAACACTCCCCCAGTGCCATAAACCAACACCTGTACTGATTACATACATTCACTACAACACTACATACATACCACAGTATGATTTTGGTCTCTATTCAAATCTATATAAAACTACACAGAGATACAAATGACACCCAGTTTACCAGCTCAGTTGAAATACAAGCAGCAGAGATAATCCAGAGGTCAGAATGTATCGGATTGTGGGAAACCAGTAGTTGAACGTTGCCAAAGAACATGCTGATGAAGTAAAAATATACAAAAAAAAAAAAAATTTAAAATATGACCATTTTCACCAGCCATGTTCATACACATCAATGATAATGACTATTATCATCTTCAACTCTTCACAACTCCTCCCCCTGATTAAGTCAGGGAGTGCTGTCCTGTTTTGTTTGTTGTGGTCATGTAAAGCCCTTTGAGACTTTAAACAGTGATACTGGGGTCTAAATAAACCTTATTGTTGTTGTTCCTTTAATGAGTTCTTCACTCTTTAATACAAACACACTGGAGGAGCTGGACACACTGGAGGAGCTGGCTCCTTTGTGGCTTCTGGTCCTAGGCCTAGGCTTCCTGACACAGAGGGAGCGATATGGGGAGAGGGAGAGGTGATTTCCGTCAGACAGTGTATGACAATGGAAAAGAACTATGTGCTGGACACATTTTCAAGGCTCCACACACAGAGACACAGACACTAAAGTACCTCAGTGGGCTTTTCCTGTAAGACGTTAGGCCAGTGGATCCAGTGGAGCTGGTGCTGGTCTCAGAGCTGGCATTTGAGTAATACCCACTGGAAACAAGTCGTTCACTGCGTCTTGGCATCTCTAATACCCCCCCCCCCCCACACACACACACAAACCAAACAGGAAGGTTATCAGGTTATATTCAACCATTTTTTTAACACAATGCTGCTACAGAGAGAGTTGTGATGAACAAACATAATAACAACAACAAAATACCAATAAAAATAATAGTCATAATAACAGTATGTTTACTTACAGGTTTTTTATGAATGTATATATGAACAAACGAAAGAATGCAAACAAAGTCTTGCGATAATATGATATTACACTTAATCAACTGATTGTTAAGATTGTGTGACATTTAATACTGTGATGACGTCGCAGAGTTAGAGTCTGATAAATGCCTTTTTCCAATTGCTTATATCACGGAAGTAATACCAACATGAGGGAATAGAACAACAACAACAACAACAATAATAATAAAAACAATAATAATAAATAAATAATAATCAATAATAAATTCACTTACTGAATATTTTGTGAAATGGATCAGAACCGAAGTTGTATGTCGATGCCACAAATCCTGGGAGAATCAGATTAATCGAATCAGATTAATGCTACCAAACACGGCTAGTGAACGTGTAAATTACTTACCAAGAATCTTTCTTGTTGATTCTTTAAATAAAGAAGATTTTTTTAAAATACTATAGCTAAGTAAAAGCTAAGGTACAGGACTGACAGTCAGTCCGATGGATTCTGACAACAGCCAATTAAACAATTCGGCCTATAGGTCTAAAGGCGAAGATGTGAATAGTTTTTTTGGATTTTCCAAAAACTGCAGCTCTTCCGACAGTAATGAACTACAGGGCTGGTTAAATAAGAAAACGACGTGGCCGATGAATTCTGTGAGCGCTAGCCAAGTCCTGAACAGGCCAATATTGAGCCTAAAGTTGAAAATCTCAGTACTCCTATGGATTTTTTTCTTTCTCTTCTTTTTTTTTTGGTAAAATTGTAAGTATAACGGCAAGATGTCGAAGATGTTAATATTCAGTTGAAGTCTCGGTGAAAATCTTATGGTCGTGGTATCTGGAGAGCAGCGTAAAAGCGAGTGCTTTCGGCAAAGTTGAGAACAACTCTGAGCAGTGTTTGATTCTGGACATTCTACAGTTACCTGGAGCAGGACGACGTATTGACTTAGAGACGCACTTTTCAAATGTTTCAGAATTACAACCCAGCGTCATACACCTGCGCAGTGTGTGTCATAGAACTGAGCATGTAGTTTTTTTATTTAGTTAGTTATTGACGAACTGGTGGACATAATTCTTTGCATTATCCGTAAACTAACAAATAAATAATTCAGCCCGACTATTATGAGGAGAGTAGGCTATTGCGAGAATACATACTTGGCACAGCAGTGTGAACAAACTTCAACCGGATAGATTTTTTTTATTAATTAGCCTTCCACTGCTGCTTTCATTTTTAGGTTAAATTTAACTTCGTGTATTGAGAGCAGAATGATCATTACCAGATAACGGCTCTTAATTTAAATGGTTTTAAACTCTGACTATGTTTCGGTCAGATTTGGTTTATTTACGTCGTTCAGCTCCTCAGGTTAGCGTGGGTTACCTTGTGTGCTAAGATAATAATTTACCTTAAACGAAAGAGTATAAATGTGTAAATGATTTGTTTGTGCGCGTATGCGTTCATGCTGCTTTCTGTCTGTGACTCATTCCCGTTAGAAAGAATTTAGTTTAAGTTTTTTCCTTTATTAATACACGTAGTGGTGAAATTTGACCTCTGCATTTAACCCGTCCAAGGTAGCGGTGAGCGCACAAGCGCACACACACACACGGGGTTAGGCACCTTGAAAGTGAAGGTGAACTACGTTAATCGGTAAAAAAAAATCATTCAAAATGACAGCTAGTTCAAAGCTAAAATGCTTTGTCGGCCAACTCTTCATAGTGTTCATAAAACAAGACAGAAATCTAAAGATTAATTACTTTAATATATATTAATTCGAATGCGCTAAGGTCTCAGCGAATTTAGGAGGAAAGCCAAGTGCACAAGTCAACGTAATTTATTAACTCTCTGAAATCCATATTTCCAGTTCTAATTTAAAATCTTCAGGCAGGGCTAGTGTCAGAGGTCGATGGACACAAGCAGGTAACGACGTCTTTTGGCAACATAAATTACGGACATGCTCTGTACAAGAACTACAACTTGGTCTCCAAGAGCAATTCACCATAGATGAAACAAAAAGATCACACTTTTTAAACAGCTCATAGAGTCACAGAGACACGCAAACTAAGCCATCATGGCAAGGTGCCAGCTCATTAGGAATTTCTTTCTTTTTCGATATGCACAACAAGGAACAGGATGAAGAACCAGTGAAGTCAGCTTTAAACAACTAGTCTTACCATTTAAAAACTCATCTTAATATGCTAACTATGCAATAAATATCTCACACTGCATTGAAAGGGTGACAGAGGATCAGTTAGTTCATGTTCATTAGAGACACACCACTGACAGAGGATCAGTTAGTTTATGTTCATTAGAGACACACTGCTGACAGAGGATCAGTTAGCTCATATTAACAATATTAATATTAATCTCAAACTCATATTAGGATTAAGTTTACAAGAACAGAATGCAACATTATTTCCCTCACGTCTCTTAAAATGAATGGCTGGTCTGTTGGTTTGTCTTTTAAAATGAATGGCTGGTCTGTTGGTTTGTCTTTTAAAATGAATGACTGGTCTGTTGGTTTGTCTTTCAAAATGAATGACTGGTCTGTTGGTTTGTGTCTCTCTTTCTGTCATGTGCCCACTAGCAGAAATGTCCTCACTGAGAAACAGTCAGACAATAAACTGCTCTGAAGGTGCCTGGCATGAGACAGCCTTCCTACCCAAAGACCCCCCATGTTCTTGGCTCCAGTGCAAAATTAATCTATTGGTTCAAATTTTTTAAAGAAAAAATACGATAAAACAGCGTCACCTTACGTTCCAGGCGGTGTAGCCCACATCCTGTTTAGTTCAAATAAAAGCCCAAATCATTCTAAACAGGTTTGTTTCTGTATTTGTGTCGGAGTTGTTCCCGTCAGTCTGCGGTTTTATGAACTCAGCTGTTTAGAACCTCATCTGGTCTAGCTTGTATGGCTGATTCTCCTCCATGCTTATAAACACAGTAGCAACTTTAGTAACGTTAAGAGCTGGGAGCTGTCCAGGGTCCCACCTCCTGACAGTTAGCCACTGTCCATGGTGCTAACACTCCTCCTCAACAGGCCTCTGTTGGAATTTTGGAATGTTGATACATTCCGCAGAAGTCTGCGGTTCCACCAAGACTGTTACAAGTCACAAATCAAAGTCATAAATCCTCAAAAAGAGATGAAAAAACAGGGAAAATTAATAGAGTGGTTCTCCTGACATCTGGACTAATCTAACCAAAGTTACATTATTCAGAATTCTGCCATCAAAGCACATCATACTTTAAGTCCTCCCAAACCTGCCATTCAAGCACCTCACACTGTAAGTCCTCCCAAACCTGCCATTCAACCACCTCACACTGTAAGTCCTCCCAAACCTGCCATTCAACCACCTCACACTGTTGGTCTCCAGAGCTTGGTACAGTCTCTAGAAGGCTGGAAATGGCTCTGTGGATGACAACTGAACCGTTCATGTTTTAATTTTTGTGGAAAATGGAAAAAAATTAATACGTGCGATACTGGCTTTTCCCGGGCTGATTCTCTATTAAACCCTGTTAGTTTTTGAAACACAGGAGCCGTCCTGTTCTCCTTTCAGCTTTGCATTTCTGTTGCGGCTGTTCTGAGCTGGATCATTCGTTTAGGCACAGATGACAGATACTTTTGTCTCATGGACTTTTTTTTTTGCTCATTAGTTCATATATGTGTGTTCGCATGCCTATGTATATGCATGTGTGTGTATGTACATACATATATGATGCAGAGTCACTGCAGAGTCTGTGTGGGTTAGCGATTACACAAAGTGAGGACGCAGACAAACCTAGAAGAAATGTAAATGAAGTCTGTGAAGAATGAGAGAAATCTTCGCCCTCTGTGGAGTTGGTAGAGGTTTGTGTTTATTAGGTGGATATCCACAGGGGTCCTGTTAAGTTATAGTTGGGAGAGGAGGGACAAAGGGGACTGGGCTGGTAAACGGACAGGCACACAGGGCCAGAGAGCTTAGTCCACGGCCAAAGCCTAAGATCCTATTGGTAGACGGCTCATCCTGGGCGTGTGAACCTTAAGTGCTGAACGCGTGAACAGAAGAGGGCCGTCAGTTCTTCACTCAAAGAGTACCAGAGGAAACACAGTACAGAGAAAGAAAGAATGGAATCTCAATCCCATATGAGCAGAATGAACAGTGGTCAGAACCTAAGATTTAATATTGAAGTTTGGTCATAAAAACAAGAGCTGACAGTTATTCACATTCGCTCACTTGCTTCAAATCTACATTTATTATCAGCAGACATAAATGTATCATGTAAAATAGTTCTACTTTTTGCTTTTGTGCTCAACTGATTTCTAGGTAGTATTTTTTTAACTGTCCTAAGTCTATCACTTACGGTTTAATCAAAGCACTATTATTAACTCATGAACAATAAACTTGGTATTTAGTAGTAACAGTGACAAAATGAATCCTCTGTCATTCTAATGTAACCTGAGGAACAATGACATGACATGCGTACGTATCTCTTCACACTGAACAGGTAACACACTGGTCCAAAATGCCACTGAAGAGGTAACACACTGGTCCAAAATCACACTGAACAGGTAACAGACTGGTAACACGCTGTGTGACTGCACTTGTGTTTTTTAAGCTTCAATGCATAACTGAAGCTCTTCCCACACTGGGAGCAGTGGTATGGCTTTTCCCCTGTGTGAATGCGCTGGTGTGATTGAAGAATTGATGACCGACTGAAGCTCTTCCCACACTGGGAGCAGTGGTATGGCTTTTCCCCTGTGTGAATGCGCTGGTGTCTTCTAAGAGCTGATGAATCACTGAAGCTCTTCCCACACTGGGAGCAGTGGTATGGCCTCTCCCCTGTGTGAATGCGCTGGTGTGATTGAAGAAATGATGACCGACTGAAGCTCTTCCCACACTGGGAGCAGTGGTATGGCTTTTCCCCTGTGTGACTGCGCTGGTGTCTTACAAGACCTGATGAATCACTGAAGGTCTTCACACACTGGGAGCAGTGGTATGGCTTTTCCCCTGTGTGACTGCGCTGGTGTCTTACAAGACCTGATGAATCACTGAAGCTCTTCCCACACTGGGAGCAGTGGTATGGCCTCTCACCTGTGTGAATGCGCTGGTGTGACTGAAGAACTGACAACTGTTTGAAGCTCTTCCCACACTGGGAGCAGTGGTATAGCCTCTTCCCCGTGTGAATGCGCTGGTGTCTTCTAAGACCTGATGACTGACTGAAGCTCTTCCCACACTGGGAGCAGTGGTATGGCCTCTCTCCTGTGTGAATGCGCTGGTGTATTCTAAGATCTGATGACCGACTGAAATTCTTCCCGCACTGGGAGCAGTGGTATGGCCTCTCTCCTGCGTGAATGCGCTTGTGTCTTTTAAGAAACGAGAACTGTTTGAAGCTCTTCCCACACTGGGAGCAGTGGTATGGCTTTTCCCCTGTGTGAATGCGCTGGTGTGTTCTAAGACCTGATGACCGATTGAAACTCTTCCCACACTGGGAGCAGTGGTATGGCCTCTCCCCTGTGTGAATCCGCTGGTGTCTTTGAAGAACTGACAACTGTTTGAAGCTCTTCCCACACTGGGAGCAGTGGTATGGCCTCTCCCCCGTGTGAATGCGCTGGTGTATTCTAAGATCTGGTGACCGATTGAAACTCTTCCCACACTGGGAGCAGTGGTATGGCTTTTCCCCTGTGTGAATGTGCTGGTGTGTTCTAAGACCTGATGAATTACTGAAGCTCTTCCCACACTGGGAGCAGTGGTATGGCCTCTCCCCTGTGTGAATGCGCTGGTGTGTTCTAAGACCTGATGACCGACTGAAGCTCTTCCCACACTGGGAGCAGTGGTATGGCCTCTCCCCCGTGTGAATGCGCTGGTGTGTTCTAAGATCTGATGACCGATTGAAACTCTTCCCGCACTGGGAGCAGTGGTATGGCTTTTCCCCTGTGTGAATGCGCTGGTGTGTTCTAAGATTTGATGACTGACTGAAGCTCTTCCCACACTGGTAGCAGTGGTATGACTTCTCCCCCGTGTGAATGTGCTGGTGTCTTCTGATACACAGCTGGCTTCTGAGGCTCTTCCTGCGTGAAGAGTGTGTTGTGTTCTTCCCTGTCACTCTCTGTTTAGGTGTTAGGGCTCTTCTGACAGGGGAGCTCTTCCCGAACGAAGAGCGCATTCTTTTCGTGTTGACAGCGGATTGTGCTGAAATGAATGTAATATCAGAGGATAACTGTTCTGGGCTCAGTGGAACTTCTGATTTAATCTCTCTGGTCTTTAGTAAACTCAGGGACTCTTCAGGATGCCATGTCTTAATGAGGTTTTGCGAGGAAATGTGGCCTAAACAAAGAGAGGGACATGTCCACAACAGGACCAGAAAACCACATCACAGCCTGGACAAAAATCTACAAACAACATTAAAAAACCAAACTGACATTAACCTCAGCATCAATTTAAAGTACAACTAAACCATTCTCTTAAAAAAAATAAAACAAACAAACAAACAAAAAACAAATGCAGGGAATTGAATGGGAAAACAGGGGAAAAAAAATCATCTGTTACCTTTCTCAGGGGAAAATGTCTTGTCCCAGTGGCAGTCCGCTGGGTCGTCCTGGTCCTTGGTATATTCTTCTCCACACCAGACCAGCAGCTCCTCTCCAGCAGCGATGGGTCTACAGTTGCGGAACAGAACCCCCCCTTTGTACTGAAGAGCCACCAGATTCTGCTCTTCATCATTACGGGCACAGTTCACATACCTTAGAGAGAAAGAGAGAGAGAGTGATGAGGGAAAAGGTCAAGAGTGAGACATGAGGCAGATAAAGAGGTTTACATTGCACAAGAGAAAACCAAGTTAAGGCAGAAAATGAGAAGAAGAATGTATGGATAAGTGAAGTCATGGATAAGTTAAAGATTAAATTTAAAATCACGTCTCTAAATGGAGTTTTCGTGTTTTTGTGACTCTGATTTAAGGGGACGCTCACTGCCTCTTATTAAACAAAACTCTTTTAACACTCATTAGACACATATATGTAAATAACACATGACTGAACCAAATTTTACAATGAACAAGTGCCAGGAAAGATGAACAGATTTGGAACAGACTAACACAGTTGGAATGTTCTAAAAGAGGAGGAATCCCAGCAGTAACACTAGCTGGTTGGGGTGTTGTCATGAGATCGGGTGGGTTTGTGTCCTGTGAGGGTCAAACAGACGAGTGTACACTCCCCACCATCTCACTCAGCGCTCTGTTCAGCGTTGATGAGTGAATCCAGGAAACAGCACAGGTCTCCACCCCTGTTACGTTCCCATGGAGACGCCTGGGAGCTGGCAGGTGCTGTAAAGTGGTAGTGGATGTGACATGTATCTGAGGATACAGGCAGTATTCCTCACCCTGCGGCACCGGAAGGGAAATACAGGAGTATGGGAACCGGATTTCTCCCAGAAAATGGGGCAAAAAGGGAAAAGGGAAAAACGCTAAAGTGACCACGCCCACATATGAAGGCCCTGGTTTTGTATTTTAAAATGTCACATTCCACGTAACACCAACATTCTCGTCCTCCGATCGTTTCCTGAAATATCCGAGTTTCGCGTGACTAACCAGTTTACCGGCCGAGAAAGAGACAAGAGTGTGCTCTTCACACCAAACATTCCTCATCACTGGCAAAAATGCCCAGTGCCTCTGGCACCAAAGGATAAACCGTCCTCCTTGGACCAGTCAGAGCTTGGTGTTTATGCCCAAAATGCCCACGTCCATATGTTGTCCTAACTCCCAGCTTTTCTGAACTGAATCAGTATCCTCATTAGCGACACTGAAGAATTGCGGGCAGCTGAAACATTTCATTTTGTGATGAAGGTTTGGTTATGCAGCCTGCTTAATGGAGGACATGGTTAAGGATCCTTCAGTGTCATGCTGATGATGGCACATAAGATGCACCAGGTGTATCAGTGGGCAAGAAAACATGTGAGATTATGCAACATTTCAGCGAAATGGAGACCGATTTAATGAGATGATCTCAATGTGTCTCATCTCTTTATTATTACTCACTATTATTTATTAGTCATTAGCACAGTTTGTTAAGATCTGCCCTTCTTCAGTCATGGATATATAGTTACTCATTTGTGCTGTAGACCTTTTAGCACCTGTTACCACCCATAACATTAGACATGTTTTACTGTTAGTCTGCAAATAAAATCCATGAATGTATTTAGTTACAGCGATTACTGTACAGGACAAACAGAAAAGTCTTACAGTTTGGGCAGTAACACACAGCATACTCAAAAGCACCATGTGAAGCTGTGTAAAGCTTAGCAGATATGTGGACTGGTCAGAATGTCATTGGGTTGGACATGCCATTTAGGGGTATGGAGATCTTCGCCATTCTACTATTTTTCTTTCTCTTTTAGACATCTTATTTTTGTTTTACACTGTGTGTGGATTTAATGAAGAAGTTTCACACCCCCTGTACTAAGAGCTGATTAATGTGTTATACAGAGAATGTGAAAGCTCCAATCCTGAGGTCTGAGGTTCTGACTCAGCCTTACTCAGGATAATTCACTTTTCACTGACACACTGATGATATGGGAAACTTTGGGACTGGGACAAATAATTGGGAAATTAATCAATGACTGAGTATGTTACTGAATAAACTCAAAATAAATCACGTAAAATGGAACAATAATTAACTAAACATTACGCCTGACTATTTTTGTCTTTCGGTTGTAGATGCATTTATTTATGTTCACATTTAATGTATTAAATATCACTCTTTCATTCATTAGTGCAACAAGTTTCATGCATGAGGATATAACAAGAATTGTTTTATGTATGTCATCTCGTTTGATGCTACATATTTGAATTCCAAAGCCGTTGACTCTTTGACACTGAGTTTTCCTGATCTTTTTGGACAACTTGGAGAAAAAAAATCTACAAAACATTCTATGAGTGTGTGTGTGTGTGCGCGTTTGTTTGTGTATCTGTGCGTGTGTTTTGTCATATGAAACCTCATTGAAAAGAAAATAAGTAGTGATTCATGTATGGGTGCACAGCGCGCTCCTAAAATACATG
The DNA here is from genome assembly GCF_902362185.1 of Chanos chanos. NCBI lineage: Eukaryota > Metazoa > Chordata > Actinopteri > Gonorynchiformes > Chanidae > Chanos > Chanos chanos. The sequence continues at coordinate 22,865,164 of NC_044505.1, forward strand.
CATCAAATATGAAAACTCATGTGATCAGAGGATCTCCATGCTGATTGGTGTTTGTATACATTCTGGTCTCATCTGGTCTATGAGAACAGTGAATGTGAGGGGGTGTCACGCAGTCAGGGGTAAAGAGAAAACAGACCAGTATCTGGAAGGTTGTAAGTTTGATTCCTGAGAATGTCTGAACACCAAAATACTGGACAGCAAGGTTTCCTCAGAGATATAGTTACCTCTGATACAAAACACAGTTAAGTTTTACCACCGAACGTATGAATGTACACCGCCTGTACATTTAACATAAATATGTGAAAAATAAGGAACAGGAGTGATCTCTGTGCTCAGTATCTCACCTCATCCAGTTGGAAAAATTCTCTCTCTTCTCATCAACATGATCTTCACACTGCTGACGTTTGAAGAGCTAAGGAAAAGAGGTTTTTCCTTCATAAATGTTGATTTGTTATGCATACAGTCTTTCACTGCACATTCTATGACCAATTACAGGTTTATGTCAGAGGTCTGATAGAGTGTGAGGCTCTCTGAATTGAAACGAGTGTAAAATAATTTGTTGAAGCTCCTACCAGCGGCTGATGACACAGAACATCGGTAAATGCAATGAAATAGGAATTTGGCTTCACTGCACAGAGCCCCAGTAAATGCCAACTGATATCATTAATTAACAGTTTCACTCACCACCCAGGAGTATCCACTGTCCTTGGTGTCTTCTCTGTCAGACATCTGGTCTTCATAGGGGCCAAAGTGTGTCCCTCTGGGTATAGTGTCACCCTGGTTAAACACGCCCAGCTCTGCGTTTGGGATGCTTGACCTCCTGACCTCTAGTCCTGAGGGAAGGGTGCGTCTGGCTCTTTCTGTGACCCCTATGGGCACGGGGGTGTCGGGGATGAACGTGGAGGGGCCATGCACCTCACATTTACCAATGAAGAAAGACCGGCAATCCTCACAGTCTGGGGAAATAAGGAGAAAAATATAAATAACAACAATAGACTTCAGTCAGACTAAAATACACTCTACATATCAACAATAGACTTCAGTCAGACTAAAAAGACACTCTAAATATCAACAATAGACTTCAGTCAGACTAAAATACACTCTAAATAACACTAACCCTACTAACCCTAACCCTAAAAGGGCAGCCCTTACAGTCTGATAAGACCCAATACTATCTGGGTATGGGACCATCAGTATAGGGACACAGTTCAGCATTCACACTGACATTTAACTCTATCGTGCCCGTTTTTACTTTTCATTTTCAGCAGCTAACGATGAAAAACATTTTGAATTTTCCTGAGAGTGCTTAAAAACCAAATATCTGCCAAACATACATCAGTCAAAAACATTATGATGTTGTAGAAACTGGGGAGCGTTTGAATTTTGCTTTTAACCACTGCACCCTTTACATGCATAAAGAGAAAGAGAGAGAGACTACAGGATCAGTCCCAGAGATCTTGCCCTACACAGACAGTCTTTGTCTATGGGTTTCTCCTCCTCAGTGTATTTGATGCTAGGTCTGTCGGACGAGTCTCTTCCTCGGGTGTAACCGTTTGACTGTGAGATCTCCTCTTTCATCACGCCTGTCTTCAGCAGTTCTACAACACAAACACACAAACTGTACACACACACGCCAACCTACCAACCTACACAAGCACAGAGAGGACCAGAATACAGAAGGAGGACACTCAGTGAAACAGGTGAGTGTTTCCTACCTGTGTCATGTGATTCAGGAAGAACTCCACACGACTGCCCCACAGACGTGGACAACATCTCTGTTTCATCAGTGGCCATCTTGTCACTTGTCTCCTGACTAATTACACGCATCCCGATTATCATAATTATTAGAATCGCAAAGAACCATGTAAGTAAATGCATACACCCTAATTAAGATAATCATCAAATTAATCAAGAGTATACACACTCTCATGCAAAACTGCTCTTTATTTACACACATTTCCTATCAGGATAAGACAGATACATGATACAACAGAACAGAGGTAGAGGAAAATGAGGTTAAGACAAAGTACTCCTCTAAGATAAGATTAGTTTGAACCAAGACATTAAATGTCAGGCTAAATGTTACATCATGTATAAATTAATTTATCAGCACACTTGCTAACTTGTGGTAGGTCATCCATGCCAAAATGAAAATGAAACTGAAAACGGTTTGACATTTCTTTTTCAAAACCTGTGCGCACATATCCTGCCAAAATGAAAAATGAAATTAGATAACTCGATTTTCATTTTCATTTTCAAGACAAACACGAGTCTTTTCTGACAAAAATAAAAATAAAATTAAAATATCTTTTTGTCATTTCATTTGTTAGTCTTTTCCTTTTAACAGATTTTGCGGTACAAATCAGACAAAATGGAAACGAAAAGACAAAGTTGATAATCCTATGGCAAAATCCCAGTTTGCGATTTAATTTTTGACATGAACGCGCTGTATCTGCCAAAATGAAAATGCAAAGGCAAAGCAGCATTGCGTTTTCGTTTCCCACTTTGCCTTTTCATTTTCGAGTTCGCCTACATGCAAATATATGTTAAGGAGAAATGGGCATTACTGAAGACATGGACCTTAATAGTGGAAGACATGTGACCGCGAAAGTGCCCGAAAGCCTAATAGAGGTAACAATAGGCGCTTTCGCACCGGAGGAACTTTTCCATAGTTCTTAGAACTGTTGGAGAAAGTACCCCATTTTTCGCGTGTTCGCACCGCAGGAATGATCATAGTTCTTATAACGCCGTTTTGAGGGGCTTTTTTAGCTCCTACTTCAGGGTAGGTACTTCCGCAGCGCAATAGGAACCTTAGGGGCTTTCGGACAGCACAGTTCTAGGGTCTCATTTGATAGGAACTACCCCCTGGGGAGCTTCCTCTAGAACTACATACGTTCTAGGGCCTTTTTTCTGTTTGCATTCGCACCGCCAGTAGGAACGCTGAAGTGACGTAAGCCGGCAGACGGTGCAGCAGCTAAGAGCTGTTGTTTACGCCTAACCATGGATAGCTGCACATTTTGAAGTTCAAATTTAATGACTTTTAAGACATTTTAAATATCTCCAAAAGGGAAAAAATGCCATTACTGTGGCAAAAGAAATCGACAAACAAGACTACAGTATACACAACTTACCAGTTTTATTGAATTTGAATGACAGAAATATTGAGTGCACATTAGACATATAACTGCCTTCTCATTAACGAAAATAAAACTGTATGGCGACAGTACCTGTACAATGGAAAAAAATGTCCCCCTGCATTTATGCATTTACCACCGCAATAGCAGTGAATGACTCGGTGGACATAGTAGTTTTCGGGTGCTAGCATAGCGCTTGTGCCTGACGCTTGCTCGTAGCATCGTGTTTAGTTTTTTTTTCCTTTTTCCCCGCCGCAGCCCTCAAATCGTAGGCTGGATAAACATTCTTATTTTAGGTTAAAATCTGGATCACAGCCACACAAGCGGACACACAAGCACCTGCCGAAGCGGAGTGTACGCTACCTCTTCAATAAAAAAATATACATTGGACGTTGCAGAAATGGTCATTGTTGGGAGATATAAAATACCGGTAAAATAAAACATAAAAACCATGTCTTTACCGGTCGCAATCGTCGTATACCTGCGTCTGGACCAATGGCTGTACACCTATGTCACAAGGTTCCTATTGCGCTGCGAAAGTACCTACCCTGAAGTAGGAGCTAAAAAAGCCCCTCAAAACGGAGTTCTTAGAACTATAATCGTTCTAGGTTCCTGCAGTGCGAACACGCGAAAAAGGGGGTACTTTCTCCGACAGTTCTAAGAACTATGGAAAAGTTCCTCCGGTGCGAAAGCGCCTCTTGTGACCTAGGCGTACAGCCATTGGTCCAGACTTACGATGATTGCAATCGCCATTTTTAAAGATCCGTGCAAAATATAAAGTCTTAGAACGTATTACATTTAGTTTTTGATACGATTTGAGGGCTGCGGCGGGGAAAAAGGAAAAAAAACCAAACCAAAACAAAAAAAACACGATGCTACGAGCAAGCGTCAGGCACAAGCGCTATGCTAGCACCCGAAAACTACTATGTCCACCGAGTCATTCACTGCTATTGCGGTGGTAAATGCATAAATGCAGGGGGACATTTTTTTCCATTGGACAAGTACTGTCGCCATACAGTATTATTTTCGTTAATTAGGCAGTTATATGTTACCTAATGTGCGCTCAATATTTCTGTCATTCAAATTCAATAAAACTGGTTAATTGTGTATGCTGCAGTCTAGTTTGTCGATTTCTTTTGTCGCAGTAATGGTATTTTTTCCTTTCGGAGGTATTTAAAAGGTCTTAAAAGTCATTAAATTTGTACTTAAAAATGTGCAGCTATCCATGGTTAGTCGTTAACAACAGCTCTTAGCTGCTGTACGGCCAGCCGGCTTACGTCACTTCAGCGTCCCTACTAGTGGTGCGAATGCAAACAGAAAAAAGGCCCTAGAACGTATGTTAGTTCTTATCAAATGAGACCCTAGAACTGTTCGGCCCGAAAGCGCCTAATGGCGCATGCATTCCCAGAGACGGCGAGTGAGCGAAGTTAGCGAATTGTCAGGATGAGGACTTCGTTTTACTCAGAGTCGAAGTCATTTTAGATAGGCTTGGAGATATTGTCCGTGTCTTCGGTAACGCCCAACGCCCAAGGTAAAGTGGGAAACGAAAACGCAATGCTGGTTTGCCTTTGCATTTTCATTATGGCAGATACAGCGCGTTCATGTCGAAAATTAAATGGCAGGATATGTGCGCACAGGTTTTGAAAAAGAAATGTCAAACCGGGGTTTGAACTTTCATTTTGCCGTTTTCATTTTGGCATGGATAACCTCCCGTACTAACTATTTACTGGCTGATCAATGAGAGAGAACATTTCGTGAGCAGCTTTTCTAAAAGAATTACTTTAAAGGATCTGGATTTCAAAAGTCTGCACTTAGAAGAACTAACGTAGAAAATGTAGATTTTTACCTCAAGTTAACAATTCTCATCGGACTCGTCGCCTGATCTGAATCTAACAAACAGACGCCAAGTCTCAACTGTAGAACTACGGAAGCCCGTTCCCGCCACATTACAATCTTTTTTTGCTTTATTGCGACCCTATTTTTCGCAATTCCGACTTCATTTCTCAGAATCCCGACCTTATTTTTTAGAATTCCGACTATATTTTTTGCAATTCCGAATTTTCCCTCGTCTGACTTTTTTACACAATCAGGCAGCGTCGAGGAAGCTAAAGTAAGATATGTTATACACTTCATGCAATGAGCAGCTTACCAGTAGCAAAACCTGGCCTCGGTAATAGGCTCCGTCGTCCAAACACCCACTACTTGGTAGTTTTGTCGAAATGAAATTTTTTTATACGAAAAATGGGAACAACAGCTCGATAATTATCCTCCAAGTACCTTACCAGAGCAAACTTTTTTTCCCCTGTGAACTAAGGCTAACTGTAGGCTGCAACTGTAAAGCTGCGTTTTAACTGTAGAACGAAATTAGCGGGTTTTGGTTGTTTGCCCTCGTGGGACATTACAGCTAGGATTTTTGAATTCACCAATCAGATTACTCAAGAGAAGTCACGCCCCCTTCCCAGGTCTCTCTTCAGTCAAGACGGAGGACAAGCTGATCGTGTAATCAAAATGCTTGCTCTGATGTAATACAATTGTTTCAGTAAGTAGTGATCATGTCCAAATAAACAGTGTGTGCACTTCCACTGCGTGAAAAGAGGTGTATCCGCACTGGAATACCCCTGTATATTCCCGGATACTCCGCAGCATAGAATACTCCTGAATATGTGCCAGGTTTGGGGGTCTGCCTACAGCCCATAGTCGGCATGGTGAATAATCCCTTGGGGGTGCTTGCAAGGGAACATTTGCACTTCACACCTCGGGCCACCAGGTATCCTGCAATTGGTCAAAAGTCTTACTTTGGATTGGTTGAGCAATGTCTTGCTTCTCCTCTAAAACCCTTCCCCATTGGTCTATTGTGCCCCCCGCCCCCCCGACATGATTTCATATGGTTTATATTATAAATATTATTGTTGTTGTTGTTATTATTATTAATATTATCAATACTGGTGGTGTTGTTTTATGTTCATAGGTAGATTGTATAGATAGTCTGGAAGATAGATGGTCAGCCATGGTTTAAAGGTTAGAGAACCGGGCTTGTGACTGGAGGGTTGCTGGTTTGATTTCCAGGCCCATCATCCACGGCTGTGTGCCCTTGAGCGTGCTCTTAACCCCAATGCTCACCAAGGAAAGCTGCCCACTGCTCCTGTGTCTGGTGTGTGTGTTCACTACTGGTGTGTTGGATGGGTTAAATGCAAAGGACATGTTCACAGTGTGTGTATGCAATCACTTAAACTTAACTTAAACAAAAATGAATTACACAAATTTTATTATAAAGAAAATACAGTATAATCTAAATTATAAGGCATATTGACACACACACACACACACACATATGTGTATATATATATATATATATATATATATATATATAAATCAATGTACAACATAGAATATAATACATTAGAAAGAATATACTATAATATCATAGCATATACTATAAATGCTTTTTGGGAACATAAATGAAACACTAAATGTTGAGCATTGCCAAGAGCAACCCAGCTTCTGAGGTCTCCATTGCAAATCTATCCGCACCAACTCGTGCATGGTGATACACAACATAGTTTTGCTCTTTGTCCAGTCTATTCTGTAGCACCCCACACAGTGCAGACAACTCTGTGATGGGAGGACCCACGCTGGCCTTCCATCCAAGATGGCGTCCTCCTCTTCAGAAATTATATCTACTGATGCAGTTGTAGCACAGTGAGACATTATGTAATCCGTCTTTCTTTAAGTTCAGCAGATGACTTTGGAGTCGACAGCCCATGTGTGTATATACTTCGTACCGTTCTTGTTCTTTATTACCAGCAAGTTCATTGGCGCCCAGTAGGTGGCAGTGTCGCACTAGGTAGTGCTCCACGTGTTGCTGGTCACGGGGTATCGAACAAATTCACTACTATGATGAGATTCTCTGTGTTAGCTCTATGCTAAGCACTTGTGCGGCCATTGATCGAGTTTATAAAATATATCCGTGTGTATTTTCAGGTGAGCTGGTGATGTTTGAGTGAACTAATTTACCGCGATGGTGTAGTAATCCTTGTTTGTGTTTACCGTGTTAAACGTACGTTAAATGTTTTCTAGACGGTACCGTATTGATTAGTACAGTAATTCTCGGGCTGGCGGCTAGCGCAAGTGTGAAATGAATGAAAATGGCTCGTGTGAATGTACATTTCATTGTGGTGAATGAGAACGTGAGTGAATATGTGTGTTTTTCTTTCATCTGTTGGATAATAACTGTGCAAAAGACCTGTTATTTTGTTTGATGAATGGTGTCTGTTTAAAACTAATGAGAAACAAAAACCTGTATTTAACAGAAGTAACGAATTCATTACTATGCTGAGATTCTCCGTGTTAGCTCTACGCTAAGCACCTGTGCAGCCATTGATCGAGATTATAAAATATCTCTGTGTGTATTTTCAGGCCTTTATTAAATCATTAAATATGTGGCACTCGCACAACCGTTGGCCTTGTGTTTGAGTCCGCTACACAGTCTTCCATGTGGCAGCCTCTTCCTCAGTTTCAAGAACACTGACTCTGGCCTTGTGGAGCTGCAAAACACAGTAAAAAGAGAAATTAGATCACTGAAAATAGCAAATGGAGGAAAAAGTCGAAGAACTACTTGGGAAATGATTAGGTTTTGACTTACTCTTCTCCTCCTTTGCCTCGTTCGAGCGGCGATCCGGCCCCCTCTTTGTTCTCCAGATTCTCTTCTTGGTTCATCCTGTAACTCGTTCCAGTAATCTCAGTAGGTCTTGCAGGATGCTAGAGAGAAAAAAAGTGGAGAAGAAAGGAAGATTGATTAAAAGTTCGTTTAGGATTCCAGGTGCTCTTATGAAACAATCGCCATGATATAGCCTACCAACAACACGCTGTGTTACCTTGTCTGTGGATCATATCTGTGCGTGTTTTCAGCATTATGCATTCTCCGCACAGCTTCCTATAGAAGCAAAATTAGTACAAAAGTTAAATTCAACCACATTAAGGGATAAAGCAGATGAACAAATGCGAACGTATCCGAATGTGCGGCAGTCGAAGACAAAAGTCAGCAGGCTACAGAAATAAACTTACCGAAACAGAGTTATTTTCCGCTCGTCTTCTTGTTTGAGGGGCAGATTACTCTTTGATGTCTAACTTGATCCTGTCCAACCGCCGAATAATATTCTCCATGAACGTTTACTGCTGTTCAGATATGTTCTTAAAAATGCATTTAACGGGGACACCAGTTATTTGTTTTCGTTCGGACTCGGCGTTGGAATAATTGGATATTCCCGGCGCACTAGCCTCTCCAGTCCGCGCTCCGTTCGAAAACTCAAGTGTTCATTTTCAAGCCATGTTCAAAATGCGCAATATCAACAGAATACGGAGTCCAACTTCTGTAATCCTTTTGTGATTTGCGTCTCCTAGATACAAGTAACTCCTTCCCCAAAGCAAATGTCGCGCTGCAGTTGCATACACTGCTATTGGTTACTGTCAGTCTACAAACAAATTAAGGTGAATGCGGTGCGAAGTTTTTTGTTTACAAATGCTGGTTTATCACATCATAAAGTACGGAAGCCATTAGATGCTGTGGATTTATATTTAATTTCTCGTGATAACGTGTTATTTTTCTTCGTTTCCTCCGACATCTCGAGATGTCGACTTATTGATGTCATTATCACGAAATGACGAAACTAAATAAACAATTCACCGTTTTCCCGAGAAATCGCATTAACTATGTCAGTATGACGGGAAAACAAAGTTTCATTATTTCGTGATAAAGACTTAAATGCTGAAGATCTCGAGTAAACACAGAAGAATAACGCGTTATGACGAGAAAACGGAGTCAAAATTTGAATGTGAACTGATGGCATCTTAGGGCAAAACAGCCCCTGCTGTTTTGTCATTCTTTATATTGTCTACTTGTTGTGTTCTCTGCTGTATTGTTTGTAATTTGCCCACTGGGTTGGCTCCTATTGCACACCTGGCTGGCCTAGAAGGGGTCTCCTCTCTCTGTGGTCCTTCTCAAGATTTTCCCTGGCATCTGGGTTTTTTGAGGAGTTTTTTCGTGCTCGCTATGAGGATCGAGTCAGGGAGTGCCACCCTGCTCTGGTTGTTTTAATCCTGTGCGCATGTAAAGCCCTTTGAGACTGTAAACTGTGACATTGGGCTTTAAATAAACTTCAACTTGAACTAGCAGAGTAGCCTATTGTTGCATTTCTTACGGAACCAACACCTTACTAAGCTGACCTCACGCTGACAACTTCAGGCCATTGGAATATGTGACCCCACTGTAACTTGGGAGGAAATGTCTGACACACCACCCAAACCATTTCAGGTGACTTCTTTTACCTCCCATGTATGACCAAAAAACTGCCATCACTCTGGTCAACAGCCTGACCTTGGCACCAGGGGTCACATATTCTGACAGCTGTCGTCAGAATATGTGACCCCACTGTAACTTGGGAGAAGAATTCCTGATGCACCACCCAAACCATTTCAGGTGACTTCTTTTACCTCCCCAGGACTGACCAAAAACCCGTCATCACTCTGGTCAACAGCCTGACCTTGGCATGAGGGGTCCCATATTTTGACAGCTGTCGTCAGAATATGTGACCCCATTATAATACGGGAGGAAATGTCTGACACACCACCCAAACCATTTCAGGTGACTCTGCCCTTCTCATGTATAACTAAAACAATTTTTCCACAAATGTAATATAAATGCACCATTTAGTACCACTGCATAGTGCAACAGACATGTTATGATATTAGTAAAAACAATGCTTTCATTTACAATGAGGTGTTTTAATGTTTTGTTACAAAAGTTTTGTGATACAAATCATATGATAACGCAAAAAATCTGTACAACGTTAACATTTTAATCTAACTTTAACTTAACTTCACACTTGAACTTAACAATTTAACAATAACTTAATATTACTATAACTTAACCAATAACTTTAATATTAAACATCAGAAAGGGAGGGGAGGGGGAGATCAAGATCGGCACACCGCACAGCTGTACGACTTCATGGGGTCAGGCCTTCCAACACACTGCATGTGGAACCACCGGTCACACATGTCACACTGGATCTGTAACAACAAAGGTCATAGCAAAAAAGCAACATTTTCAGGGTGAATATCTGAGATACAGTACAACATATAGCTATGATATATATATATATACACACACACACACATACACGTGTGCGTGAGTGTATATATATGTATGTATGTATATGTACATACATACAGTGATGGAGTGCCTTATTTTAAAAAGAGCTTTTTTACCCAAGTAGTTGACAGTGGTTTTCTCTGTTTCTTCCTCACTGTCTTTCCTTGCTCCTCCACAGTCACTTTCTCCCCACAATAGTGGCACAGTTCACTCAGGTCATCATTGAAGACTTATAAATAAATTGTATCAATGTATTGTTGTGTTTTCACACATACACAACATTCACGCAGGACACAGAAATAAAGTTGACCTTGACTTTACTGTATCTGTCTCCTTCAATCAGCCATTAACAAGGACTACTTTCTGTATGTCAGTTAACATGTCAATGTGCAGTTTTACACAGTATCACGGAACACAAAATAGTTCCTTCAGTATCAGTGACTAAGAGTAGTTTTTACATGAACATAACATTAATCATTTAAGAAATGTATTATATGATTATTATATGATTTCATTTGAGAAGGTCAGAGGTTCCTCTGCATACTAATATGACATAAGTTTAAAAAACTCATTGGTCAGTGCATAGTGCAGCTGTAACATATAAACCACCAAACTGTTGATGTAAGAGAAACAAAAAATGTAACATTTTTTTAAAATACTTTACAGGTATGGTAAAAGTAGACATAGTATGACAGACAAAAACATAAACTTACTTTCAGGACAAATACTCCACATGAGGTGGCATCCCTTTGCAGACTGTGTGGGTCTGTGCTGGCTGTCCACCTGGATACCTGGCAGCCTCGTTTTCTGATGAAGGCTGCTCCCCCCTCCCCGGAGTCATGCGATTCCGTAGCCCACTCTCTTTTACAGTAAACAGTAGCCTAGTCACCTTATTATTTCACATTAATGTATTACTTAAATGTTAATATGCGTGCGAACTTTAGTAACAAAGTAACACACATATTTCCATCATCCCCTGCACACAGCACCTCTCTAGAGATAACCTTTTTCCCACTCCCTTTTCGTTTCATTAAAATAACAGAATGTAAAAGACCAGAAGCGTTCAAATACTGCACTAAATGCTAGAATTTAATGTGTAAGCTATGCTAAAGAGTCGGGTGACTTAGTTAATGACCCCCTCCCCCTCGGCATATATATATGTATGTGTATGTGTATATATATATATATATATATATATATACACGTATGTATGTACTTTTTTTTTTTTCGTATGCAGGGTATTCCCTTAACTAGCTTATTACTCTTTTCTGTTGTGCTAATTACATTACCAATCAAGCAGAAGTTCGAGGCTTTCCTTTTCAGGATGTAAAGCCGATGTTTATCGGCATCTTTGGCATATTCCTCCTCAAGAAGATACTTCTTCAGTTCCGCAAGCATTTTCTGATCCATTATGCGCAGATATAATTAGGATATTATGCCTAACGAGATACTGTAGCCGATATGTGATGATCACTAGTGAATGTACGCTCTTCAAAGGTCAAGTGTCGTCAGGACATGACGCGATCCGACTTGAAGCGCGTACGTTCTACAAGGTAAAAGAAGTCATCTGTAATTGGGCGGTTGGTGTGGGGTTACAGTGGGGTCAGAATATGTGACCCCTCGTGCAAAGGTCAGGCTGTTGACCTGAGTGATGACAGTTTTTTGGTCATACATGGGGAGGGCAGATGAGTAACCTGAAATGATTTGGGTGGTGTGTCAGACATTTCCTCCCTTATTTTAGTGGGGTCACATATTCTAACGACAGCTGTCAGAATATGTGACCCCTCGTGCCAAGGTCAGGCTGTTGACCAGAGTGATGATAGTTTTTTTTAAGGTAATTTAAATAGTGAGTTATGTGACTGCACTTATTGTATCTTCCCAATAGTTAAATAGTTTTATTCATTGCACATTATCAGCCCAAGTGCCATTGCTCTTAATTCTGGATTTGCTGTATCTAAAATAGAATGTATGTGATAACTGAATCTGATGATTGTGAGAGTCAATTTATGTTTCATTAATACTAAAATATTTGCCTTTACAAATTTGCACAATGCAATGTGACAATGTCTAGTTAGCTAAATGTTAACTTACCCGTTGAACGGGTCACCTTAGCCATCATTGCAACCATTGCCCCCCCCCCCCTGAGAGATTTGGCAGGAGCCGCCACTGCTATAGTTGCCAGCCCAGTGGGCAAATTACAAACAACACAGCGATAATGAAAATGAGAACACAACAAGTAGACAATATAAAGAATGACAAAACAGCAGCTGGGGTTGACGATCAACAGAATTAAATCAACAGCATTTAATCTAACAAGCAGCTAAGCCTTTATTATGGAAGCCCTAATATGCCATCATTTCACATTTAAATTTTGACTCCGTTTTCTCGTGATAACGCGTTATTCTTTTGTGTTTACTCGAGATCTCGAGTTATTTAAGTCATTGTCACGAAATAACGAAATTTGTTTTCCCGTGATAATGGCATAATTTATTCGATTTCTCGGGAAAACGGTGAATTGTTTATAGTTTCGTCATTTCGTGATAATGACATCAATAAGTCCACATCTCGAGATGTCAGAGGAAACAAAGAAAAATAACACGTTATCACGAGAAATGAAATATAAATCCACAGCATCTCATGGCTTCCGTACTTCATGATGTGATAAACCAGCATTTGTAAACAAATAACTCCGCACTGTTTGTTTACAGTCTATGAGCTTACGCTGTTTGCGTAACGAACTTGTCTGTGCGAGCGATTTGAAGCTGCCCAGTAGCAACAGCGCTCACTAGGGTAACAGAATTCGATGGTCACAGACTTAGGTGTAACACCTGTCTACTAATAAGCGGCTCATCTGTTCATTATCTCTCTCACCTGTTTTCACCCGTCTCCTCCTTGTATTTATATCCCTTGCTGTCTTTGCAAAGTCTTCACCTCCGTAGTGATTACTTAGCGTGTCCTTTGTATATCTGTAACTTCCTAATCGTGTTTCGTGTTTTTTATGTTTTACTTAGTACCTGTGTATTGTTTCTACCCGTCTGGAAGACATTAAACCTTTCTCTCATTACAACTGCTTTTGCGTCCTGCCTAGTAGGTCAAACCAGCACGGCGCTTCTAGTAAGACGTCACAGCGTTCAAATGACCGGCGCTCGGCGCTTCTAGTGTTAATGTGAACACGATATCGGACATTTCAAAAGAAGTAGACAGGCAGGAACGAAAATCGGACATATGTAAATAAATGAATGAATAAATAAATAAATAAATATTCAATCAATCAGAAATGGTCGTTATGTCCCGCTGTGTAAATGTAGCTACATGTTTATGAGGTAATGAAGTCACAAGGGAAGTCATCAGATATCTGAAACATTTGCTTTGAATTAAATGACGATGACAAAACACGACATACGTTGTTCTGTTTAATTAGCTGAGCTTGTGTATTGGAGTAGGAAGGTTATTTTAATGGAATCGGAAGTTTTCTTATTAGCACGATCAAAGTATTCCATGTCGAATGTAGCTTAATGCTGGTGAACGTCACACATTCCCTTTGTCCATTTTTATTTTGGGTTTCATCCGCTCCAACCAAGAAAAACACCTGCCTTTATCGTAATTTTGGGTTTCATCGGCTCCAACTAAAAAAAACACCTGTCTTTATCGTAATTACTGAAAGAACACTATTGAGGTTGTAGGCATTTTCTATTTTTGCGTATGTGTGTGTGTGTGTGTGTGTGTGTAGCGGACTCAAACACAAGGCCAATGGTTGTGTTGGTGCCACATATTTAATGATTTAATAAATGTCTGAAAATACACACAGATATATTTTATAAACTTGGTGAATGGCTGCACAAGTGCTTAGCATAGGGCTTAAACGGAGAATCTCATAGTAAAGAATTCGCTACTTCTGTTAACATTCAATACATGTTTTGTTTCTAATTAGCTTTAAACAGACACCATTCATCAAGCTAAATAACAGGTCTTTTGCACAGTTATTATCCAGCAGGTGAAAGAAAAACACACATATTCACTCACGTTCTCATTCACCACAATGAAATGTACACTCACACGAGCCATTTTCATTCATTTCACACTTGCGCTAGCCGCCAGCCCGAGAATTACTGTACTAATCAATACGGTACCGTCTAGAAAACATTTAACGTTTAACACGGTAAACACAAACAGGGATTACCCCACCATCACGGTAAATTAGTTCACTCGGACATCACCAGCTCACCTGAAAATACACACAGATATATTTTATAAACTTGGTGAATGGCTGCACAAGTGCTTAGCATAGAGCTAACACGGAGAATCTCATCTTTGTAATGAATTCGCTCGATACCCCGTGACTAGCAACACGTGGAGCACTACCTAGTGCGCCACTGCCACCTACTGGGCGCCAATGAACTTGCTGGTAATAAAGAACAAAGAACTATACGGAATATATATATGGGCTGTCGACTCCAAACTCGTCTGCTGAACTTAAAGAAAGAACGGATTACATAATGTCTCACTGTGTTTTTAAAATGTTCGTGTGGAAGACGCTGTGATGGTGTGCGCGTGCATGTTTACCTGTATTTCAGAAATTTAGTGCATAACTAGTAAGCCACTAGTTATGCACTAAATTTCTGAAACAGGTAAACATGCACGCGCACACCATCACAGCGTGAGGTACTAAATTGATAAGAAGAACCTAGACAACAGTAGTCTAAGTTTTGAATGATTCATGTTTTATTCTCTTGGACAAATATTATCCAAGTATATACGACTCATACTGAGGAGAATAAACTGTTGGGGGGAAACATTACACACAGTAGGCTACATTATATTGCTATTTGATATGTCCAGTTCTGACAGCTTAAAAACAAAAGTGTTAAAGAAGTTGTTATGTATTTGTTATGAATGTGCAATGCAACTTGAATTTGTGGAAGACTGTAGCCAAGCGATTAAAAAAGCAGGGAAATAAATTGATTTTGATAAACATCAATAAATAAATCGTTCTTATTTGTTTGTTTATTCATCAAGTGGTTATTCTTCCGCTAAAAAACATACTAAAACTATATGGAATTAAAGGTGATTGTGACGTGACGTTAACATTCTATTCTAGAGTTCGTAATAAAGCTGTAGGCGATGAAAAGTGCATAGCTTTCAAGATCGAAGCAAAACGTTTCATAGAAGCAGAGCGACTTCAACCAACGGACACGGTGCCATTCATTTACTGAGAAATAGGTAAGGTGTGTTTGACGGTCTTTACTCAACACGCTGTGAAATCTATCTATCTATCCATCTATCTATCTATTTATTTATATTGTCCTATCCTAGATGCCAAAATCGCAACTTAGAATGAGCTCAGGATTTATTAGCGACGTTTCCCATGATGAGGACATGAAGAAAACACAGGTGAGGTCGACAGTTCTTGGTGACTTACAAAGCAGAAGCAAAAGTAATTTAGACTTGCTAAGAATCAGTACAAAAGACTGAAGTTTTCTATTAATCTCGCCAAGGTGCTAGCCTCCCCAGTGGCCGTTACTGCAGCCAGAATCAATTCAAAGGGGCTGAAAGACAGGCGCACTTTCGCCGACCTTTTCAAACCAGCAGCAGACGGCCAGAGACCTGAAGTGAGTTATGACACCATGGAGATATGCAAACTCACTCACATGCACACACACACCCCAAACCAGGTTTAACATGTTTATGTTCATATATAATCTGTTTGTTAAAACTGCACAAGTAAATATAGTCATTCAAATACAGTTGAATTGACCCAGCTTATCACAGTTTACTGCACAGCTGGACAAGAGCCTGAGTGTTCTTCTCTCCTCTCATTCTCTCAGTTCACCAACTTTGGCACACAGCAGGTGCCCACGGACGTTCCCGGTGAATGTGTGACTGAAAAAATGGAAGGGAAAAAGACAGTCCTGAAGGAATGTGTCACAGGCTATGGAGTGCACCAAAAAACACAGGTGAGGTCGCCCATGTGCAGTGACCAGCGGCAAACAACAGTGTGTAAGACTTGTAGCTGAGAAGATGAGGTTATAAGTTGATTTTTTTGGGACTTTTCAGAAGCTTCTCCATAAGGTGAACATCATCCTGGACAAAGTGACGGCCAACAAATTTGAAGAGTTAATGGTTCGTCTGATGGCCCTTTCAGTGAACACTGAGGAGAAGCTGCAAATGCTGGTGGCTGTCATCCATGAGAAGGCCATGGAGGAGACAGCCTTATGTAATGTATTTGCAAAAATGTCTCACTCCCTGGCTAAGGTATGTTTTGTGATAGGAGATAGACTTGTAATGTGAACTTTTTTTTTTCTTTTACTTTTTTTCTTGTAAGCTGCACTTGCTCCAAGTCCTGTATGTCCAATCCTCTGTTGCTATAGTGCAGCTTCAAGTGGCTGTGATGGAGCAACCTGGTACCTCTGTGGACCTCTTTAAATTGTCACTTAGACTCACAAATATGTATACCCAATCACACAAACAGGCATACTACAATCTCTATAGGAGTCTACAATAGCGTATAACTGCTTTGTTTGAAAATTGGATACAAATATTGAATCATTCTGATTCATGTGACAAAACTGACTCAAAGTGACATCACTTCGGTGTGACATAACCTTCTTCTGCCATTTGGTTTGAATGTGTATGAAGAGTTTCAGAGTTGAAAGTGTTTAGCAGTTTTGTGGTTACATATGGGTTCAGGAGTGTACATGTATGTGTAATTGATGTGTTTTTCCTAAGCATTCACCTCTCTGTGTATCTCTGTGTTCAGCATAACTGGCTGTCGCCCAGGTGGGACCATGAACCCAACGGCATTCAGGCCGAGTCGTTCAGATCCGTGCCTTCGCCAGCACGTCTGGAACAAGACTCTCTGAAGCAAAAAGCAAACATATTTGTCTCCACCATACACTTGTTCTCCTTCCTGCATATTCCTGTCTCTCATTCTGTCTTTGTTTATTGCAGCTTGAAGTACCTGTGGCCTACCAGCCCGAGAGGTCGGTGACTTTCCACGGACTCCTCCTGAGACGATGCAAGGCGGAGTTCGAAAGGGACGAGGTCCACGACCCGGTCGTGATGAAGAAGAAGAGGCAGCTGGACTTGGCAACAACGGTACCCGTCCTTAAGAACGCTAAGACGTAGAGCTCAGTCCTTGTTAAAAGTCCAAGACTTAATGGGGGACTTCAGTGATATGACTTTTTGAGACTTTGTGGATGGTGTTGAGCCATTTGGAATGATGGTAAGTGTTTGTGACACCCTGCTCCTCTTTCTCTCCCTCATCCTGACTCAGGCACACGAGCAGGAGCAGCTTGAGAAGGACCTCGCGAAAGCTAAAGAGAGAGCTCTCTGCCGCTCCACCGGAAACATCAGGTTCATCAGCGAACTGTTTAAGATGAACATGATTTCTGAGAGCGCGGTGCTTGGATGCGTGGTGAAGCTGCTGCGGAGCCTTAGTAAAGAGAGTGCAGTGTGTCTCTCCACTTTGTTAACGGCTGTTGGCAAAGACCTGGACACCCCAAAAATGAAGGTAAGTGACCTTTGAGTTATGACTAGTACAGAGGCGTGAGGAGGATGGTAAATATTAGGTATTTGGCATCTCTCTTCGTTCATTATCCAGAAAAGATGGTGCAGAAGTTGTGGTAAGCACCTTTAAGAATTTTTCCTTTGAGTTCTTTTCTGACACATTATCTGTCCTAAATCTCTTAAAGTCAAAGTCATTCTAACCATAAGATGTAAATCGCTTGGTGTAATGTGCTGATTGCAGAAACATTATTCCTTATGGTATCTTTGTCTAAATGGATTTGGTAATAATGGCATTGCCTGGTTAAGTCATTTGTAATATATGAGATGATATGAAAATGGAGAACCAACCATGACCTTGTGTGACCTCTGTTGAACCTCAATGGACAGCCCCAGATGGACTACTGTTTCCACGTCATTTCAAAAATTCCGAATGACGTGAAGGTGCCATTGGAGACACGCATCATGCTACGACACGTGATGGAACTCAGACTGGTGAGTGCGTGTATGGGGGTGTTAGTTGCAATTGTAGCATGTGTTCTACAGTTTGTATAGAAAGTGTATTTATTCTGGATTTAGGAGTACATTTAGTGTTTAAGAATATAGATTGAGATGCTTATGTCAGCTGCCTTACGTTGTACTTGAATCCCTCTGTTTTTGTGTGTCCAGCATAATTGGATTTTGCCCAGAGAGGAGGACACCCACTGCTCTGTTCAGGCCCTGGAACCTGAACCCGCTCCAAGTGCTGTGGAAAGCACTTCTCCCAGCAAGAGAAACTGTGCCCCGCCAGCTCTATCTGCTAAACTCCTACAGACTGCAGCCAGTGACTCTTCTGAGTTGAATGAGGCTTCAGAAAAGTTGCTGAGTGGTGCAGGGGACTCCCAGGTCAATTCCAAGGGACCTGAGGAGAGTCACAACTTGGCTGAGCTACCTAAGGAGAAATTAGGGAGACAGTTAGCTGAGGTGAGATATAAAACTTCAGAAATGGACAAAAAGACAGACCTGCTCTCTTTCTCTTTGTCTTTGCCTGTCACACAGGCGCATATTGCTAATAAATGCCAAAGTGTAAGTAGACCCTGTACATCTTGTAACTACTTTATATTTAGACAAGGATATTTTATTGTTGTAGAGCAGTTGATAGCATTAGTTCAGCTTGTTGTAGTCTGGTAACTTTTAAAGATAATGAGATCAGTGCCAGCTCAGGCCTTTCCATCACCTGTTGACTTGGTCGTTGTGATTGGACAGCAGCTTGAGTGTCATGTTTTTCTCCTCTCTCGCTCTCTCAGTCTAGCGAATTTACTCTGCAGCACAAACAACCGCTCAGTATCATCGCTGAGAAATCTTCGGGTGAAAAGATACGGCTGAAAGAGGCAGAGAATGCCTGGAAGCCAGCCAGGAAGAGGCAGCCTGGCAATATGGATCCAGAGATCCAGGAGACACAGGTGAGGTCGCTAACACACAGTGACCAGTGACTAACAGCTGTGTCTGTAAGAGTGTGTCAGACTTACAGCTGAACAGGCAAAGTTCCAATCTGAATTTTGTTTGTTTCTTTATGGCCGTTCAGGAAGTCCTCTGCAAGGTCCGCGGCATCCTAAACAAAGTGATGCCGGAGAAATTGGACAAGCTGGTGAAGCAAATGGCCGACCTCCCCATCAACAGTGAGGAGAGGCTCCAGAGTGTGGTGGACATGGTCTTCAGCAGGGCTGTGGAAGAACCTGGGTTCACTGCGCTCTATGCCAGCATGTGCCGCTGCTTGGCTAAAGTAAAGTGTTCCTGTATAAGAAGTACATTTGTAGTTTTTACTAAATTGGGGCTTAAATACGTCTCCTTGCCCCATTGACATTTTTGAGTTATAGCAGTGGTCCATTTTGTCTTATTGGCGTTGTTCCTTATGATTTGTAGAGAGGAAACATTCCTGTAGACTGTGCTTGGACTCTGTCCTGCATATTCCCCATCTCATTTTTTTTGTCTTTTTCGTACTGCAGATAGAAGTGCCCATGTCAGATAGGCCCTACAGCACTGTGACCTTCCGTAGACTCCTGCTACGGCGCTGTAAGGCAGAGTTTGAGAAGGTTGAGATGCACACCTTCTTATCTGATAAGGTACACAAGCAGTTAGAGTCATCAGCATTGGTAGCCATCACACACAGTGAGAAAACATACACCTTAGTCCTCATTAAAAATGCCTAGATGTGTCAGGAAATGTCCCATCAGCACTGAATTCCATGTCTTTTTGCTCGATCACCTATTCTGCATGTTGTATTTGCAGACTGAGGTATTTGAACTTTTGGAATATTTTGTGAAGCTTTCTGACATGTTGCTCTTCTCTCTCTCTCTCTCTCTCTCTCTCTCTCATGCAGGCCATAGGGGAGCAGACAAAACAGGGGCTGGCAGAAGCCAAAGAGAAAGCTTGTCGCAGCTCCATTGGGAATGTGAGATTCCTTGGTGAGCTCTTCAAAGTGAAGATGGTTGCCAAGCTGACTATTTTGGAATGTGTGGAGAGGCTTGTGGAGAGGTTCAGTGAACTGAGCCTGCAGTGCCTCTCCACGCTCCTGACCACGGTCGGCCAGGAGCCTAACGATGGCAAAATGCAGGTAAATCACTTTTAGGTTATCGCTGTGACTGATGTGTTAGAGACTCAAATTATGTATATTTGACATCTCATTCAGTTCAGTGTAAATCAACACTGACCAGTTTCTCTCTCTCTCTCTAATATCTGTCTTCTGTCCACAAATAGCCTCAGATGGACTTATATGTAATGTCCATTGAAAAAGCTGTAAAAGAAGGCATGCCATCATCACATGTACTCCACCTGCTGCAGGATATGATGGAGCTCAGAGAGGTGGGTATGTGTGTTAAGTCACAGAAGAAGAACTAAAGTCTATTTTAATACATTTTAATGTTTCCCTTCACGACTAAAAATAACAAAGTAAAAAAAAGTTCCTGTCATTATATTCTGTCAATATTAAGAGTCATTTCAAATGCAGGCAAACAGGTTGATGTTTGACTTCCAATGACATGAATCCCTTTCTTTGTGTTTGTGTTCAGTGAAACAGGGTGTCACACAGGCCAGTTCTGGGTTCAAAGACCATCAAAGTCCATGAGGGGGCACAGTGGCAGCAGTAGGATCAGTCAGGGATGGCTCATCAGAAAGGAGTCTTTTTCTCACTTTTTGTTTTGTTTTGTTTTTTTCTTTTTAGTCAGTAAGCAAGCCAACAAGACCTGACAATAAAATACCATATTAAAAAAAAAAAAAGTTTTACAAGGATTTAATTAAGGAAGAAATAAATTAACTGTGCAACAGGTAACCTCACATGCGGTATACTCTCTCCCTCACTCACTCATTATCTAAGCAGCTTATCCTCAGTGGGGTGTGCTGGAGTCTTTCCCAGCACTCATAGGGCAAAAGGCAGGAAAACACCCTGGACAGGTCGGCAGTCCATCACAGGGCAGACACGCACGCACACACACACACACACACACACACACACGCTCACACACACATTCATACCTAGGGGCAATTTAGTGTCTCCAATTCGCCTAACTTGCATGTCTTTGGACTGTGGGAAGACACCGGAGCTCCTGGAGGAAACCCACGCAGACACGGGGAGAACATGCAAACTCCATGCAATATACTTTTACAGTAAATTCATAGAACACATATACAGGTGTCATGGAATTGAAAAGAATGGAGGCCTTATCAGCTGTAGCACTGTGATTTTCGGCCCATCACTATGGTACGGGCAGCGTTACCAGGGAAATAAAGAATGTAAACAGTCACTCCTCTGCACCAACAGCACCTCTGTGAGACAGCTGCCACTAGACCTGCCAGAGTCAGCAAAGGTGGAAGTGAGCTGATGCTACTGTGGAAGATTATGTAGAGGCTCCTAATCACAAGTACGACTCGTTCTTCGTCTTGGTCTGGTAGTATGGATGGTAAACTATTTCATGTCAAAATGTTCATCTATGAATATGAATCCCAGATTTCTCTCTTTCTTAAAAGACTTTAGATCATATCAAAGTGTCATTTATCACGTTTGTGGGATTGTGGCATAATGAATGAATAAAGTTTCTGAATTCATAACTCTCGTGTCTGCTTTTGAAATCGCTCTCATTCCGACTAAACTTAAACAAAAACATGGTTCAACACATAAGCTATAAAATAATTTAGAAATGAACTGAAATAATAAAGACAAATTAACACAACTCAAAAGCTCCTCTCCCACCGTTCTTATGGCGACTTGAAACGCCATACCCTAGCAACACTCTGGTGCAATGTTGACATCTTGTGGCAAAAGAATATAACTGCATTTCACTACTAAACCCCTATGGGAGGTCATCCATGCCAAAATGAAAATGAAAATGAAAACGGTAAAATGAAAGTTCCAACCCCGGTTTGACATTTCTTTTTCAAAACCTGTGCGCACATATCCTGCAAAAATGAAAAATAAAATTAGATTCATTTTCATTTTCAAGACAAACACGAGTCTTTTCTGACAAAAATAAATATAAAATTGAAATATATTTCTGTCATTTCATTTCATTTGTTAGTCTTTTCCTTTGAACAGATTTGGCGGTACAAATCGGACAAAATGGAAAGGAAAAGACAAAGTTGATAATCCTGTGGCAAAATCCCAGTTTGCGATTTAATTTTCGACATGAACGCACTGTATCTGCCAAAATGAAAATGCAAAGGCAAACTAGCATTGCGTTTTCTTTTCCCACTTTGCGTTCCGAAGACAAGGACAATATCTCCAAGCCTATCTAAAGTTACTGCGACTCTGAGTAAAATTTGAATTTCATTTTGGCAGGATATGTACGCACAGGTATTGAAAAAGAAATGTCAAACCGGGGTTTGAACTTTCATTTTACCGTTTTCATTTTCATTTTAATTTTGGCATGGATTACCTCCCATAGAACCTTAGCGCAGCTGAACTGAACTTTGGCGCAGCTGAACTGAACTGTAGGATAGCAGAGAGTCTGGCGTTTTATCTGATTTGCAGACGGGGGGTGCCGCTATCCTTTTGGGGGTGTCTCTGCCTGAAAGGAGGAGACTCTCCTTGGAGTTTGGGAAGTATTAATTTGAGCTCGGTTGAAATAGTTTTACATAACTTTTTCCCATTAAAGAATAGTAAAATTACGCCCGCATACTCG
Organism: Chanos chanos; assembly: GCF_902362185.1. Classification (NCBI taxonomy): domain Eukaryota; kingdom Metazoa; phylum Chordata; class Actinopteri; order Gonorynchiformes; family Chanidae; genus Chanos; species Chanos chanos. The sequence goes on from NC_044505.1 coordinate 22,888,104, forward strand.
AATCTATGGCATTTTATGCTCTCGAACAAGACCAAATATGGTTTCTTTACCATTAAAAACAGCACAGTTACACCGAGGGTCATACAATTAGCTGCTCATGACTTGGCTCCTGGTTACTTTTAAGTTTTACCGCGCATTTATGACTATACGAACAGTTATGACTCGATATGCGTATTTAACTGATAATATCGTACGGTTAGTTTCATTTTCTTTTGTTCTACATAGTTTGTACCCGAATGGAGCCATGCAGATGGGGCCTGTGACATGGTCTGAATTCCATTCTCACAGGGAAACTAACCTCCCGAGGTGATCTAGTCTCCCTCGCAATTAAACCTTATCAGCATTTGACCAAATGATCTGGGGGTTGCTGCGCTAAAACATCGAGCCTGGCGTCTGTTAGGTGTTACCGCGAGTGGTTTCTGCTTTGGTATGCAATGGTCCTACACGCAGGGAGGCCTGGGCCATAAAAGGGAGAACTGGGATCAAAGGGGATAGGGATAGAGAGGCAGAGTGAGAGTGATAGAAATAGATAAAGAAGGGTGAAAAAGAGGGAGAGAGTTTACACAACAGCAACTTTAATTACTAAGGAACACTTGAGGTTAACAAATGTCTTTTTCTTTCTGAAAGCTGCGCAGTGTCTGCGCGACAACGTGCAGAGACTTTTAGTGACCCAGTTAGTGAGGATGACCAGCAACTGACTGACATTAGATACAGAGTGACCAGCAACTGACTGACATTAGATACAGAGTGACCAGCAACTGACTGACATTAGATACAGAGTGACCAGCAACTGACTGACATTAGATACAGGGTGACCAGGGACTGACTGACATTAGATACAGGGTGACCAGGGGCTGACTGACATTAGATAAAGAGGGACCAGGGACTGATTGACATTAGATATAGAGTGACCAGGGACTGACTGAGATTAGATACGGGGTGAAATGTTGTCAGGTGAGCCCATTTGGACCAGGATTTTTAACATGGGGTGATGGACATGTCTGTCTTTACCTGGATCGTCCACAGGTGCTGTGGTGCAAACAGCTCCTCCCTCCATAGGAGCCTTGTGAACCTCTGTCAGTGGTGTGTCTCTAATGAAGAAAAACTTACTGATGCTTTGTCGGTGGTGTGTCTCTAATGAAGATAAACTAACTGATCCTCTGTCAGTAGCGTTGGCAGTAGCGAGGAGTTACCTACACAAGAATCATTAGGATTTTAAACATGCGTTCACAGGAACTGAGCCAGTTCCTGTGAACCAGGGAGTGAAAACTTTCCAGACTAACTGGACTGATGGTGAACTGGACCTGTCTGACTGAAGAGTTACAGAGTCACCCGGCAGAAGGCAATGCAATATTCTTCTCTTTGTCATTCATGTTCGGTTTTATACAGTGATATAAATTAATCATTCAAATCAAGAGGATTCATTTGAAATTTCAGTACACACTGCTGTTTATGACTGAATGTGACTGTATGTTTGGTCTCTATACACACTCCTGTATATGACTGAATGTGATTGTGTGTGGCTATTATTAACTCTTTGTGTGTGTGTGTGTGTGTGTGTGTGGTGTGAGGTCAGCAGGTGAGTAGTCACTGGCTGTTCTTCATCATGATTCTTGATGATAAGTTTTTGACAGAATTTTACTACCAGTGCAGTTTATACTGACTGATGACAAGCACAAAGCACAAAGCCCAAAGTAAATCATAAATACTAAGACTTTGGATTGGGGAGGACATTTTGATCATGGGTCAAACTACTGACCTGAAAGCTGAAGGTGCTGAAGTTTGGGGGTGGAGTTCATTAATGACCCAGCAATAGTCCAAAGGGGCATTGGATAGAGGTGAAGGTTGAAGGTGCTGAGAGAAAGTAACAGATGTTAAGCAAACGACTCACTAGAGGGGTAAAGAGAGGACCAGGGTGTGACACTGATGTAGTTCCATGACTCTACTAATCCTCTTAAATGAGTGAAGTAGACAGCTGAAGAGATTCAGATTAGGATTAAGTTTACAAGAACAGACTGCAACATTATTTCCCTCATGTCTCTTAAAATGAATGTCTGGTCTGTTAGTCTGTGTCTTAAAATGAATGGCTTATCTGTTGTTTTGTCTTTTAAAATGAATGACTGGTCTGTTGGTTTGTCTTTTAAAATGAATGTCTGGTCTGTTAGTCTGTGTCTTAAAATGAATGACTGGCCTGTTGGTTTGTCTTTTAAAATGAATGACTGGTCTGTTGGTTTGTGTCTCTCTTTCTGTCATGTGCCCACTGGCAGAAATGTCCTCATTGAGAAAAAGTCAGACAATAAACTGTTCTGAAGGTGCCTGGCATGAGACAGTCTTCTTACCCCCCCCCCCCCTCGCTCATGTTTTTGGCTCCAGTCCAAAATTTATCTACTGGTTCAAATTTTTTAATGAAAAAATACGATGAAATAGCGTCACCTTACGTTCCAGGCTGTGTAGCCCACATCCTGTTAAGTTCAAATAAAAAAACCCAAATCATTCTAAACAGCTTTGTTTCTGCATTTGTGTCAGAGTTGTTCCCGTCAGTCTGCGGTTTTATGACCTCAGCTGTATATAACCTCATCTGGTCTAGCTGTATGGCTGATTCTCCTCCATGCTTATAAACACAGTAGCAACTTTAGTAACATTAAGAGCTGGGAGCTGTCCAGGGTCCCACCTCCTGACAGTTAGCCACTGTCCATGGTGCTAACACTCCTCCTCAACAGGCCTCTGTTGGAATTTTGGAATGTTGATACATTCCGCAAAGTCTGTGGTTCCACCAAGACTGTTACAAGTCACAAATCAAAGTTATAAATTCTCAAAAAGAGATGAAAAAACAGGGAAAATTAATAGAGTGGTTCTCCTGACATCTGGACTAATCTAACCACAGTTACATTATTCAGAATCCTGCCATCAAAGCACCTCACACTGTAAGTCCTCCCAAACCTGCCATTCAAGCACCTCACACTGTAAGTCCTCCCAAACCTGCCATTCAAGCACCTCACACTGTAAGTCCTCCCAAACCTGCCATTCAACCACATCACACTGTTGGTCTCCAGAACTTGGTACAGTCTCTAGGAGGCTGGAAATGGCTCTGTGGATGAAAAAATAAAAACATGAGCGGTTCAGTTGTGTGGAAAATGGAAAAAAAATTAATACGTGCGATACTGGCTTTTCCCGGGCTGATTCTCTATTAAACCCTGTTAGTTTTTGAAACACAGTAGCCGTCCTGTTCTCCTTTCAGCTTTGCATTTCTGTTGCGGCTGTTCTGAGCTGGATCATTCATTTAGGCACTGAGACAGTTTATGACAGATACTTTTGTCTCATGGACTTTTTTTTTTGCTCATTAGTTCATATATGTGTGTTCACATGTCTGTCTACATTCATGTGTGTGTGTGTGAGTATGTACATACATATATGATGCAGAGTCACTGCAGAGTCTGTGTGGGTTAGCGATTACACAAAGTGAGGACGCAGACAAACCTAGAAGAAATGTAAATGAAGTCTGTGAAGAATGAGAGAAATCTTCGCCCTCTGTGGAGTTGGTAGAGGTTTTTGTTTATTAGGTGGATATCCACAGGGGTCTTGTTAAGTTATAGTTGGAAGAGGAGGGACAAAGAGGGGACTGGGCTGGTAAACGGACAGGCACACAGGGCCAGAGAGCTTAGTCCACGGCCAAAGCCAAAGATCCTATTGGTAGACGGCTCATCCTGGGAGTGTGAACCTTCAGTGCTGAACGCGTGAACAGAAGAGGGCCGTGATCTGTTCACTCAAACGGTACAAGAGGAAGCACTTAATGAAGCCCAAATCAAAACCCCAAAACACACTCAAGCTTAACACAACACAAAGCCAAGGGATGTAGCCAGGCGAGATTAAAAACACTCGGCTGGTTCGAAGGTTTACGGATACATCAACCTGAGCAAATGCTACACAGAGAGAGGGGGAGAGAAAGAATGGAATCCCAATCCCAGATGAGCAGAATGAACAGTGGTCAGAACCTAAGATTTAATATTGAAATTTGGTCATAAAAACAAGAGCTGACAGTTATTCACATTCGCTCACTTGCTTCAAATCTACATTTATTATCAGCAGACATAAATGCATCATGTAAAATAGTTCTACTTTTTGCTTTTGTGCTCAACTGATTTCTAGGTACTATTTTTTTTAACTGACCTAAGTCTATCACTAACTGTTTAATCAAAGCACTATTAATAACTCATGAACAATAAACTTGTTATTTAGTAGTAACAGTGACAAAATGAATCCTCTGTCATTCTAATGTAACCTGAGGAACAATGACATGACATGTGTACGTATCTCTTCACACTGAACAGGTAACACACTGGTCCAAACTCCCACTGAACAGGAAACATACTGGTCCAAACTCCCACTGAACAGGAAACATACTGGTCCAAAATGCCACTGAACAGGTAACACACTGGTCCAAAATGCCACTGAACAGGTAACACACTGGTCCAAAATCACAACACACCTCAAACGGTCCTCAGTGTACACCTGTGCCTGTTTAGCTCAGCTGATTGGCTGAAGCTCTTCCCACACTGGGAGCAGTGGTATGGCTTTTCCCCTGTGTGAATGCGCTGGTGTGTTCTAAAACTTGATGAATTTCTGAAGCTCTTCCCACACTGGGAGCAGTAGTATGGCTTCTCCCCTGTGTGAATGCGCTGGTGTGTTCTAAGACCTGATAAATCACTGAAGCTCTTCCCACACTGGGAGCAGTGGTATGGCCTCTCTCCTGTGTGAATGCGCTGGTGTGATTGAAGAACTGATAACTGGTTGAAGCTCTTCCCACACTGGGAGCAGTGGTATGGCCTCTCCCCCGTGTGAATGCGCTGGTGCGTTTTAAGATTCGATGCATCACTGAAGCTCTTCCCACACTGGGAGCAGTGGTACGGCCTCTCCCCTGTGTGAATGCGATGGTGTGTTCTAAGACATGATGAATTACTGAAGCTCTTCCCACACTGGGAGCACTGGTATGGCCTCTCCCCTGTGTGAATGCGCTGGTGTCTTTGAAGAACTGATAACTGGTTGAAGCTCTTCCCACACTGGGAGCAGTGGTATGGCCTCTCCCCCGTGTGAATGCGCTGGTGTGTTTTAAGATTCGATGCATTACTGAAGCTCTTCCCACACTGGGAGCACTGGTATGGCCTCTCCCCCGTTTGAATGCACTTGTGTCTTCTAAGACCTGATGAATTGCTGAAGCTCTTCCCACACTGGCAGCAGTGGTATGGCCTCTCCCCTGTGTGAATGCGCTGGTGTGTTCTAAGACCTGATGACTGACTGAAGCTCTTCCCACACTGGGAGCACTGGTATGGCCTCTCCCCCGTTTGAACGCACTTGTGTCTTCTAAGACCTGATGAATTGTTGAAGCTCTTCCCACACTGGCAGCAGTGGTATGGCCTCTCCCCTGTGTGAATGTGCTGGTGTGTTCTAAGACTTGATGACTGACTGAAGCTCTTCCCACACTGGGAGCACTGGTATGGCCTCTCCCCCGTTTGAACGCACTTGTGTCTTCTAAGACCTGATGAATTGTTGAAGCTCTTCCCACACTGGCAGCAGTGGTATGGCTTTTCCCCTGTGTGAATGCGCTGGTGTGCTCTAAGACTTGATGACTGACTGAAGCTCTTCCCACACTGGGAGCAGTGGTATGGCCTCTCCCCTGTGTGAATGCGCTGGTGTCTTACAAGACCTGATAAATTACTGAAGCTCTTCCCACACTGGGAGCACTGGTATGACTTCTCCCCTGTGTGAATGCGCTGGTGTCTTCTGATACACAGCTGGCTTCTGAGGCTCTTCCTGCGTGAAGAGTGTGTTGTGTTCTTCCCTGTCACTCTCTGTTTAGATGTTAGGGCTCTTCTGACAGGGGAGCTCTTCCCAAACGAAGAGCGCGTTCTTTTCGTGTTGACAGTGGATTGTGCTGAAATGAATGTAATATCAGAGGATAACTGTTCTGGGCTCAGTGGCATGTCTTCTGATTTAATCTCTCTGGTCTTTAGTAAACTCAGGGACTCTTCAGGATGCCATGTCTTAATGAGGTTTTGCGAGGAAATGTGGCCTAAACAAAGAGAGGGACATGTCCACAACAGGACCAGAAAACCACATCACAACCTGGACAAAAATCTATAAACAACATTAAAAGACCAAACTGACATTAACCTCAGCATCAATTTAAAGTACAACTAAACCATTCTCTTAAAAAAAAAAAAACAAAAAAAAACAAATGCAGGGAATTGAATGGGGAAACAGGGAAAAAAAATCATCTGTTACCTTTCTCAGGGGAAAATGGCTTGTCCCAGTGGCAGTCCGCTGGGTCGTCCTGGTCCTTGGTATATTCTTCTCCACACCAGACCAGCAGCTCCTCTCCAGCAGCGATGGGTCTACAGCTGCGGAACAGAACCCCCCCTTTGTACTGAAGAGCCACCAGATTCTGCTCTTCATCATTACGGGCACAGTTCACATACCTTAGAGAGAAAGAGAGAGAGTGTGATGAGGGAAAAGGTCAAGAGTGAGACATGAGGCAGATAAAGAGGTTTACATTGCACAAGAGAAAACCAAGTTAAGGCAGAAAATGAGAAGAAGAATGTATGGATAAGTGAAGTCATGGATAAGTGAAGGATCAATTTAAAGTCACGTCTCTAAATGGAGTTTTCATGTTTTTGTGACTCTGATGTAAGGGGACGCTCACTGCCTCTTATTAAACAAAACTCTTTTAACACTCATTAGACACATATGTAAATAACACATGACTGAACCAAATTTTACAATGAACAAGTGCCAGGAAAGACTAACACAGTTGGAATGTTCTAATAGAGGAGGAATCCCAGCAGTAACACTAGCTGGTTGGGGTGTTGTCACGAGATCGGGTGGGTTTGTGTCCTGCGAGGGTCAAACAGACAAGTGTACACTCCCCACCATCTCACTCAGCGCTCTGTTCAGCATTGATGATTGAATCCATGGAACAGCACAGGTCTCTACCGCTGTTACGTTCCCATGGAGACGCCTGGGAGCTGGCAGGTGCCATAAAGTGGTAGTGGATGTGACATGTATCTGAGGATACAGGCAGTATTCCTCACCCTACAAAGCATTGTGTGAGTGTGTGTGTGTGTGTGTCTGTGCATGTGTTTTGTTATATGAAACCTAAAATATATGCATCAAATATGAAAACCCATGTGATCAGAGGATCTTCATGCTGATTGGTGTTTGTATAGATTCTGGTCTCATCTGGTCTGTGAGAACAGTGAATGTGAGGGGGTGTCACTCAGTGAGCGGTAAAGAGAAAACAGACCAGTATCTGGAAGGTTGTAAGTTTGATTCCTGAGAATGTCTGAACACCAAAATACTGGACAGCAAGGTTTCCTCAGAGATATAGTTACCTCTGATACAAAACACAGTTAAGTTTTACCACCGAACGTATGAATGTACGCCGTCTGTACATTTAACATAAATATGTGAAAAATAAGGAACAGGAGTGATCTCTGTGCTCAGTATCTCACCTCATCCAGTTGGAAAAATTCTCTCTCTTCACATCAACACGATCTTCACACTGCTGACGTTTGAAGAGCTAAGGAAAACAGGTTTTTCCTTCATAAATGTTGATTTGTTAAGTATACAGTCTTTCACTGCACATTTTATGACCAATTCCAGGTTTATGTCAGAGGTCTGATAGAGCGTGAGGCTCTCTGAATTGAAATGAGTGTAAAATAATTTGTTGAAGCTCCTACCAGCGGCTGATGACACAGAACATCGGTAAATGCAATGCAAGAGGAATTTGGCTTCACTGCTCAGAGCCCCAGTAAATGCCAACTGAAAACCTTCTTATTTCATTAATTAATAGGTTCACTCACCACCCAGGAGTATCCACCGTCCTTGGTGTCTTCTCCGTCAGACATCTGGTCTTCATAGGGGCCAAAGTGTGTCCCTCTGGGTATAGTGTCACCCTGGTTAAACACGCCCAGCTCTGCGTTTGGGATGCTTGACCTCCTGACCTCTAGTCCTGAGGGAAGGGTGCGTCTAGCTCTTTCTGTGACCCCTATGGGCACGGGGGTGTCGGGGATGAACGTGGAGGGGCCATGCACCTCACATTTACCAATGAAGAAAGACCGGCAATCCTCACAGTCTGGGGAAATAAGGAGAAAAATATAAATAACAACAATAGACTTAAGTCAGACTAAAATACACTCTAAATAACCACAACAATAGACTTAAGTCAGACTAAAATACACTCTAAATAACAACTATAGAATTCAATCAGACTAAAAGACACTCTAAATAACAACAATAGACTTCAGTCAGACTAAAAGACACTCTAGATAACCACATTAGATTTCAGTCTTCCTAAAAGACACTCTAAATAACAACACCAGACTTTACTCGTCCTAAAAGGGCAATCCTCACAGTCTGATAAGACCCAATACTATCTGGGTATGGGACCATCAGTATAAAGACACAGTTCAGCATTCACACTGACATTTAACTCTATCGTGCCCGTTTTTACTTTTCATTTTCAGCAGCTGATGACGAAAAACATTTTGAATTTTCCTGAGAGTGCTTAAAAACCAAATATCTACCAAACATGCATCAGTCAAAAACATTGTGATGTTGTAGAAACTGGGGAGTGTTTGACTTCTGCTTTTAACCACTGCACCCTTTACATGCAGAAAGACAAAGAGAGAGAAAGAAAGAGAGAGAGACTACAGGATCAGTCCCAGAGATCTTGCCCTACACAGACAGTCTTTGTCTATGGGTTTCTCCTCCTCAGTGTATTTGATGCTAGGTCTGTTGGACGAGTCTCTTCCTCGGGTGTAACCGTTTGACTGTGAGATCTCCTCTTTCATCACGCCTGTCTTCAGCAGCTCTACAACACAAACACACAAACTGTACACACACACGCCAACCTACCAACCTACACAAGCACAGAGAGGACCAGAATACAGAAGGAGGACACTCAGTGAAACAGGTGAGTGTTTCCTACCTGTGTCATGTGATTCAGGAAGAACTCCACACAACTGCCCCACAGACGTGGACGACATCTCCGTTTCATCAGTGGCCATCTTGTCACTTGTCTCCTGACTAATTACACGCATCCTGATTATTATAATTATTAGAATCGCAAAGAACCGTGTGAGTAAATGCATACGCCCTAATTAAGATAATCATCAAATTAATCAAGAGTATACACACTCTCATGCAAAACTGCTCTTTATTTACACACATTTCCTATCAGATTAAGACAGATACATGATACAACAGAACAGAGGTAGAGGAAAATGGGCGTTACCGAAGACACGGACCTTAATAGTGGAAGACACGTGACCGCGAAAGTGCCCGAAAGCCTAATAGAGGTAACAGTGGCGGATGCATTCTCAGAGACGGCGAGTGAGCTAAGTTAGCGAATTGTCAGGATGAAGACTTCGTTTTACTCAGAGTCGAAGTCATTTTAGATAGGCTTGGACATATTGTCCGTGTCTTCGGTAACGCCCATTTCTCCTTAACATATATTTGCATATAGGCGAACTCGAAAATGAAAAGGCAAAGTGGGAAACGAAAACGCAATGCTGCTTTGCCTTTGCATTTTCATTTTGGCAGATACAGCGCGTTCATGTCGAAAATTAAATCGCAGGATATGTGCGCACAGGTTTTGAAAAAGAAATGTCAAACCGGGGTTTGAACTTTCATTTTACCGTTTTCATTTTCATTTTGGCATGGATTACCTCCCATACTAACTATTTACTGGCTGATCAATGAGATAGAACTTTTCGTGAGCAGCTTTTCTAAAAGAATTACTTTAAAGGATCCGGATTTCAAAAGTCTTCACTTAGAAGAACTAACGTAGAAAATGTAGCTTTTAACCTAAAGTTAACAATTCTCATCAGACTGGTCGCCTGATCTGAATTTAACAAACAGACGCAAAGTCTCAACCGTACAACTACGGAAGCCCGTTCCCGCCACATTACAAAATTGTTTTGCTTTATTGCGACCCTATTTTTCGCTATTCCGACTTTATTTCTCAGAATCCCGACCTTATTTTTTTGGAATTCCGACTATATTTCTTGCAATTCCGAATTTTCCCTCATCTGACTTTTTTACACAATCAGGCAGCGTCGAGTAAGTTAAAGTAAGATATGTTATACAATTAATGCAATGAGTAGCTTACCAGTAGCAAAACCAGGCGTCGGTAATAGGCTCCGTCGTCCAAACACCCAGTACTTGGTAGTTTTGTCGAAATCGAAATTTTTTATACGAGAAATGGGAACAACAGCCCGATAATTATCTTCCAAGTACCTTACCAGAGCAAACTTTTTTTCCTGTGAACAAAGGCTAATTGTAGGCTGTAACTGTAAAGCTGCGTTTTAACTGTAGAACGAAATTAGCGGGTTTTGGTTGCTTGCCCTCGTGGGACATTACAGCAAGGATTTTTGAATACACCAATCAGATTGCTCAAGAGGGGCTAGAAGCCACGCCCCCTTCCCAGGTATCTCTTCAGTCAAAACAGAGGACAAGCTGATCGTGTAATCAAAATGCTTGCTCTGATGTAATATAATTGTTCCAGTAAGTAGTGATCATGTCCAAATAAACAGTGTGTGCACTTCCACTGCGTGAAAAGAGATGTATCCGCACTGGAACACTCCTGTATATTCCCGGATACTCCGCAGCATAGAATACTCCTAAATACGTGCCAGGTTTGGGGGTCTGCCTACAGCCCATAGTTGCCATGGTGAACAATCCCTTGGGGGTGCTTGCAAGGGAACGTTTGCACTTCACACCTTGGGCCACCAGGTATCCTGCAATTGGTCAGAAGTCTTACTTTGGATTGGTGGAGCAATACCTTGCCCCTCCTCTAAAACCCTTCCCCATTGGTCTGTTGTGCCCCCCCCCCTCCCCCAGACATGATTTCATATGGTTTATATCATGAATATTATTATTATTGTTATTGTTATTATTATTAATATTATTATTACTGGTGGTGTTGTTTTATGTTCATGGGTAGTCTGGTAGATAGATGGTCAGCCATGGTCTAAAGGTCAGAGAACCGGGCTTGTGACTGGAGGGTTGCTGGTTGGATTCCCAGGCCCATCATCCACGGCTGTGTGCCCTTGAGCAAGGCACTTAACCCCAATGCTCCCTGGGCGCTCACCAAGGAAGGCTGCCCACTGCCCCTGTGTCTGGTGTGTGTTCACTACTGGTGTGTTGGATGGGTTAACTGCAGAGGACAAATTCACTGTTCACAGTGTGTATGCAATCACTTAAACAAAAATTACACAATTATACAAATTTTATTATAAATAAAGAAAATACAGTATAATATAAATTATAAGGCACATTGACAAACATATATATATATATCAGTGTACACCATAGAATATAATACATTAGAAAGAATATACTATAATATCATAGTATATAATATAAATGCTTTTTGGGAACATAAATGAAACACTAAATGTTGAGCATTGCCAAGAGCAACCCAGCTTCTGTGCTCTCCATTGCAAATCTATCCGCACCAACTCGTGCATGGTGATACACAACATAGTTTTGCTCTTTGTCCAGTCTATTCTGTAGCACCCCACACAGTGCAGACAACTCTGTGATGGGAGGACCCACGCTGGCCTTCCATCCAAGATGGCGTCCCCCTCTTCAGAAATTCTATCTACTGATGCAGTTGTAGCACAGCGAGACATTATGTAATCCGTCTTTCTTTCAGTTCAGCAGATGAGTTTGGAGTCGACAGCCCATATGTATATATACTTCGTACCGTTCTTGTTCTTTATTACCAGCAAGTTCATTGGCGCCCAGTAGGTGGCAGTGGCGCACTGTGTATTTTCAGGTGAGCTGGTGATGTTTGAGTGAACTTATTTACCGTGATGGTGTTGTAATCCTTGTTTGCGTTTACCGTGTTAAACGTAAGTTAAATGTTAAATGTTAAATGTTTTCTAGACGGTACCGTATTGATTAGTACAGTAATTCTCGGGCTGGCGGCTAGCGCAAGTGTGAAATGAATGAAAATGGCTCGTGTGAGTGTACATTTCATTGTGGTGAATGAGTACGTGAGTGAATATGTGTGTTTTCTTTCACCTGTTGGATAATAACTGTGCAAAAGACCTGTTATTTTGTTTGATGAATGGTGTCTGTTTAAAGCTAATTAGAAACAAAAACCTGTATTGAATGTTAACAGAAGTAACGAATTCATTACTATGCTGAGATTCTCCGTGTTAGCTCTATGCTAAGCACTTGTGCAGCCATTGATCGAGTTTATAAAATATATCTGTGTGTATTTTCAGGCCTTTATTAAATCATTAAATATGTGGCACCAGCACAACCGTTGGCCTTGTGTTTGAGTCCGCTACACAGTCTTCCATATGGCAGCCTCTTCCTCAGTTTCAAGAACACTGGCTCTGGCCTTGTGCAGCTGCAAAACACAGTAAAAACAGAAATTAGATCACTGAAAATAGCAAATGGAGGAAAAAGTCGAAGAACTTCTCTTCTTGGTTCATCCTGTAACTCGTTCCAATAATCTCAGTAGGTCTTGCAGGATGCTAGAGAGAAAAAAGTGGAGAAGAAAGGAAGACTGATTAAAAGTTCGTTTAGAATTTCAGGTGCTGTTATGAAACAATCGCCATGATATAGCCTACCAACAACACGTTGTGTTATCTTGTCTGTGGATCATATCTGTGCATGTTTTCAGCATTATGCATTCTCCGCACAGCTTCCCGTAGAAGCAAAATTAGTACAAAAGTTAAATTCAACCACGTTAAGGGATAAAGCAGATGAACAAATGCGAACGTATCAGAGTGTGCGGCAATCGAAGACAAAAGCCAGCAGGCTACAGAAATAAACTTACCAAAACAGAGTTATTTCCCGCCCGTGTTCTTTTTTGGGGGGCAGATTCCTCTTGCGCCTCTTTGATGTCTGACTCCATCATGTCCAACCGCCGAATAATATTCTCCAAGAACGTTTACTGCTGTTCAGACATCTTCTTAAAAATGCATTTAACGGGGACACCAGTTCTTTGTTTTCGTTCGGACTCGGCGTTGGAATAATTGGATATTCCCGGCGCACTAGCCTCTCCAGTCCGCGCTCCGTTCGAAAACTCAAGTGTTCTTTTTCAAGCCATGTTCAAAATGCGCACTATCAACAGAATACAGAGTCCAACTTCTGTAATCATTTTGTGACTTGCGTCTCCTAGATACAAGTAACTCCTTCCCCAAAGCACATTTCGCGCTGCAGCTGCAGACAATGCTATTGGTTACTGTCAGTCTACGCCGTGCACGCACAGAAAACTGACTGGACAGGACTCACCTTAGATTCTGAGTGGGTGTTTTGAAAACGGGGCGCGTCCTCGTACTAAGGAGAAACATTCCAAACAAACAAGCGAGGAACAACAACAACAAAAACTCCTGTACCCCGTAAACTTTTAAAAAACTCCTTTACCCTTTGTCCCGCATCCCTCATATTGAAATAATGTCCCGCATTTTCGTTGGTCGTTTGGTTTTTAACGGTCAGAAATAAGAATAAGTGGATGCTTTCTTTTACCCGGCCGGCACATGAGCCGCTTACACCGTTGCTACATAGTTTCTAATCTATTGCTACGTCAAAAGCTGTAAAAATGCAACAAAGCCCAGTTTTTTGAAAAGTCTTGCTTTCATCCAATGGCTGAGAAGAGAGCGTTGAGGGCGGTCATCAAGAGGCTGTGGCGGCTGTCAATCAAACCGTGCAGCTGTGGGGCCGATGAACTCCTCTGCTACGTCACAAAAACCAAACTTAGTAAAACTTTGCAGATGTGAAAGTAAACGCTGTCAGCCGACATCATGGTCAATGTTGCTATTAAACGCTCTGTACCTTTTGCAAAGAGTTACTGACTCTCAGCCACAGACAGCCACGCGCTGGTTATATGAGGTTGTTTACCCGGCATATCACAAGCTTTGCTGACAGTCGTCAGGCTACGTACATTCAGCAATCAAATTAATCCCTCTAAATAAAATATTATCAATCGTTTCGCGGAGCAAAGAAAACATTAAATCAGGGGCGTCAAACTCATTTTACTTCAGGGGCCACATATAGCACAATTTGATCTTAAGTGGGCCGGACCAGTAAAATAATCGCGTAATAATCTATAAATATCAAGAACTCTAAATCCATGTCTTTGTTTTAGTGCAAAGAAGTATTAATATATTATTAAGATGTTCACATTTATTGAACTATCTCTTTACAACCCATATTATGAAAATCCTGGAATTTGAATAAAAGAACTGCAATTTAAACAGTATTATGCATCAGTTCATCATTTACACATGTGCTTTACAACTTACAGATCACAGTGGATTTTTATTTTATTTAATGAGTATGGCGAATGAATAGGGCCAGTTGAGCAACATCTGTACTGTCAGTGCTCTCATCAATTGCAATTGCAAATGCAAATGCAACAAATGACTTAACTTTGTGCTTTATTTGGCGGTCCGAATCTGCGGAAAGGTCTGAAATCCTGTCTGCCACAGTATTCCTCGTCAGGCTAATGTTAGCAAAAGCTTGTCGCTTCTCAGGGCACACAATTTCTGCAGCCGTCAGCATGCATGTTTTCACCAAGTCGCCCTCACAGTATGGCTTGGATGCTAATGCTATTTCGTTAGCAATAAGGTAGCTGGCTTTGACCGCCGCATCACTAATCTCTCGGCAATGGGTAAAAACAGACTGCTGTTTTCTCAGACCCGCTAACATTTCATTGATCTTTTCTCTTCTCACTTGTCCTTGCAAGCTGTCATATTGTTCACTATGATGAGTCTCATAGTGGCGCCGAATATTATATTCCTTGAGCACTGCAACTTGCTGCTTACACACCAAGCACACAGGTTTCCCACTGACCTGTGTGAATAAATAGGAGCTGGTCCATTTTTCTTGAAATGTTCTACATTCTGTGTCCACTTTTCTTCTTTCTGACAAAGACATTTTGGGGCTTTGGGTCAGACGGCGGCAAAAGAATATTGTGTTGTATCCGCTACTCTCACTGAAACAGTGCTCCCCGGTGGTCAAATAAATAGATTGCAGTTAATGTCATAACTTCTCACATCTGGCAAATTTCATCTCGCGGGCCGGTTCTGCCCCGCGTGCCGTACGTTTGCCAGCCCTGCATTAAATCCAAAGGTCGACTGCCTCTGTGAGCAAACCCTCGTGTCATGTTTTTCCGCTGGGTCCTAGTGTCGCTTGGATGCATTTAAAATGGGGGAAGAAACTATTAAAAACGGCAATTGAACCAGATGGTGGAATTTGACAAACACTGTGCCTTTTTGAAAAAAAGCGTTCTCCTGGCTGTGTTAACAAGTAGACATGCACTGGTCCTGTAATAAAGCAAAACTGTGAACCATTCAGTAGTTTCAGCTACATGTGACATCTCTTGCACACTTGAGGTTTGATCATGGTGATGCCTGGTTGCGTGCTTAGGTCCATTCTGATGGTACCTCCTTAATCTCTTGGATTACACCAGCCACTTCAGGCCCAGCAACCATCCATCAACGTGGTTCACCAGGATTATCTACCAAGCTGACCGCTCCCCCCTCTCCTTTCACACAGGCATTATTCTGCTCGTGTGCTTGATCAGTGGGAGTTGCAGAGAACACTCTGTTTGTCTTCTGCACAATGAACTTGCCAGCTAAAAACGCCCTGTAAACTTGTGGATGTTTTGTACTAAGCTCAGCCATGTCCCTCAAATGCGCTGGAATCCATCTAACATAATGTGTATGATCGAGGGATAAAAACCAGGGAGTGAACTCAGTCAAGGCATCAAGGAACATACTGAAAGAGCCCAATCGTAGAGACCGTACACAGATCAGAAGAGACAGCTCTAGCTCCATAACAGTGGCCCAGTACTGAAACTGTGGGATTGGATCTCTCTGCCTGTTGCACCACTCATCAAAATGCAGCACATCACTGGGAGGATCCGTTTTGATGTAATTATTATAAAATGTACAGTTCTGCTACTGTTACTTGATGGGCTCAGACCCCCTTTGTGAGTTTTGCTACCGAATTTGATGCTTTTATCAAAAAATGCACAATTCTTATAAAAATTTGAGCTGAACTGCCCCACTAAGTCGACTAACACACTGGTTCATCTGTGCTGATGAGGGCAGGTGACAGTGTTGAACTGAATGCCTAATCTCATAGTATTTTAACAATACCATTCAGAGTTGGCAAAAATCTGCCCAGTGTTCTCCATCATATAGTTTGGACAAACTCAGAAAGCTCTGATTTCCCTTCATTTACTTATAAATGTATAGTCTGTTAGTAAAAAAAGTTCACGCAGAGTAACAACAAGGGGCTCTGTGCATTTTTGGAAGCTGTACCATGTCTGTAAGTGTATGAGTCAAAGGACAAATGAATATGCCCCATGTGGGGTGAGGTGTGTGTATTACAAGTTAACAAAGGACAGGTGAGGAAGGGGCTATATTTCCTTTTATTACAATAGGTAACAACTGCTCTAGTGCTTATGGGAATTCTAGGAAAATGCTGGTATCTGCAGGTATCAGCAAATTCAATTCAATGCTTTTAAAGACCTTTTTAATTCCAATTTTAATGCCACTTTGACCTATGGCTACACAAGGGGTTCACTTTCTAATCAGACACTTCTGATGGGCTGTAACTCTACTGCTTAAGTGTTTTACAGCCACTGTAGAAAAAGGATTTATTTGAATTATTCAGAGTTGATTTATTCAGATGGTCACATATGTTTATACTTATAGACCAATGAGAAAAGAGCCCTGACACTTAAAGGAACACAAATCCCCATACTGACATACACACGCCTCACACAAACCTACACACACACACACACACACACACCAGACTACCTTATATCATCATAGTTGTACACCAGCATAACAGAAAAGGAATAATCCAGAAGAAATAGAATGTAAAAGAACACTGGAGGCCTTGAGGAAGCATGTAAAACAAAACTGAGGAGGTTTATTTAAGCCCAAACTAAGATTCTTCTGTTTCCCCTTTTTCACATAAAGAAAAATACCATGACGACCCATCATCCTCTGTTCACTGCCTCAGATTCACACAGACAGTGGTTCCCCGTGAACTCGAAAACAGTACACGCAGGTGTACTCAGGGTGACCCCAGTTGTTTAGGATACGGAGTTCCACCATCCTGTAAATCCTCTGCTCTGGAGACTTCTGAGAGACACAGAGAGAGAGAGATTAAAATTGAGAAACTGTTGGCAGGGTGAGTTGTAATTCATTGTAGCATGTCTGTAAGTGCTTTGGTTTGTTACATGAGGCAGTTCACTGATACATAAAAGGAACATTTATATTGATAACTCATTTACATCTCCCCTGTCTAAACTGACTGCAGAGAATGTTGTGTCAAATTATGTCAGTACTGAAGGTGTGTATGTTCCTGTGTATATTTGTATTGATGTTTATTATAAGGTCTATAGCTGTCACTCACTGGCAGTTTGAATGTCTGAACTGACTCTCCCTCCTGATCGTAACTGAACTTTCCTAGAAGATTTCCTGCTTCATTCACACTGGACATACCCTGTGATAACACAAACACAGCATTTATGAATGACATCTCACTACTATAGTATATATCAGTCTCTGTTTGCAGTGGAGCTACTGTTGAAATGCTTCACTATGTAGTTGTGTGAGATATCACACATAAATACTGATATAAACCTTTAGGAAGATGAGTATGACGGAACTCTGACCTACGACTCGAGTAATGTTTCTCTGTCTTTACACGTTCACTCACATAAACAGCAAAGTCCCGTGGAGCGTTGTCGATCCGTCCAGTCAGGGACAGGACTCTGGGCAGATGTTCCAGAGTCACGTGAGTGATGTGGATCGGGTAGGAGAGAGAAATCCCTACGAATCCCTCGGAACCACGGAAAGCCCAGCATTTTCCAGGGTACACCTCAGGCTGTGTGTCAAACGAACAACATATTTAAAATCTCTTGTTTGAAACATGGAGGGATTGTCAGGGTGTGTCCTTGTTTAAATGGACTGTTTGTGTTGGCTGTCTGAAAGTATTTGTGCTGAGCTATAAGTGATGTTTTACCTGTATAACCACACGAGGGCTCTCTGACCAATAGAACACAGGGAACCCAAACAGGCTTAAGTACGCTGCCCTGGTCTGATACGTCTCTGAACAACGCGTGTTTATCACGCTTGCACCTGTTTACACACACACACACACACACACACACACACACACACACACACACACATAAATCTCAGTTCTGAAATGTACCAAAGTCCATGCTAACCACGCGTTCATTAGCAGTGATTAAATCGGAGGAGAGGTTGGACCTGCAGATTCCAAAGCGTAGTCCGCCATCCCGATCCCGTCACCTCTGTACAAACTCAGGGCTCTCTGAACAATCTTCTCCATGTCCTAAAACAAACAGTTCAAGCGCTATTTAAACAGACAATAATTCAAAACTACCCACACTCCTTTTAATACGGGACATTGTCACCAGTGCACAATAGGACAGTCCAACCTAGAAAACAGTGGACGACAATCCATCAGAAAAACACACATTCTCACACATACGCACTTCCAAGAGGCCTTGTGTGAAACAAGTTTAAACACATCCACACAGTTCTAAAATGATAAATACATCACATTATACGCTGTATTTTAAGGCACCCAGCACAATGTGAATATGACCGTAGTGAGTGGTGTATGGTCCACCCCCGCTGTTCACCTGTATGGTGACGGCTCCCGCTCCCTCCTGCCCAAGACTTTCTCCCACAGTTCTCCAGACGTTTGTTCTCTGCTCTCCTCTGTCCCGCCCAAGCCGCTCCAGTATTCTCTTCTCCAGGTTCTCCAGTTCCTCCTGGAGGTCTGAGCGCAGTACCACATTCAGGTGACTGACACTTGAGGAAAGGAACTTAAACAGACGATCACACAGCTCCAGCTTCAGTCTCGAGGTATTCTGTAAGAGGAGTAGTTTAAACAATGGTCTGAATCCACAATAATGTCACTGTTTCCACAATAATTTAACAGACACGTGTATGAGGAAGATATGGATGTGTGTGTGTGTGCTTGTGTGTGTGTGTGCGTGTGATGGAGACAGAGGATAGAAAGAGAGAGAGAGTGTGTTTGTGTATGAGGTTGTACTTGTATGTGTGTGTGAGTGTGTGTTTATATACACTACCTCAGCATGCTGTTTCTCCTGGGTGTCCATTCTCTGCTCAATCAGGCCAGAGGTCGACTGGAGATTGGAAACATGCTCTTTTAAACCACCAATCAGACCCTGCATTCCAGCCATCTCCTGTTCCCGCTGCCTGTGCACATAAGACTCCACACTTTAGAGAGAAAAACAGTCACACGAAGCCATCAGTATAAGCCGCAAGAACATGCTGATGAAGTAAAAATATACAAAAAAAAAAAATTTAAAATATGACCATTTTCACCAGCCATGTTCATACACATCAATGATAATGACTATTATCATCTTCAACTCTTCACAACTCTTCATCCTGATTAAGTCAGAGAGTGCTGTCCTGTTTTGTTTGTTGTGGTCATGTAAAGCCCTTTGAGACTTTAAACAGTGATCTAAATAAACCTTATTGTTGTTGTTCACTCCTTTAATGAGTTCTTCACTCTTTAATACAAACACTTGTTGTCCTAAAGAACAGGGGCTATGCAGTGCTGGTCAGGGGCAGAGAACAGACACTCACCGTCACTGGTGTCGGTCCTGGGCCAGTGGGAAACCTCACTGGACACACTGGAGGAGCTGGACACACTAGAGGAGCTGGCTCCTTTGTGGCTTCTGGTCCTAGGCCTAGGATTCCTGACACAGAGGGAGAGAGGGAGAGGTGATTTCCATCAGACAGTGTATGACAATGGAAAAGAACTATGTGCTGAACACATTTTCAAGGCTCCACACACAGAGACACAGACACTAAAGTACCTCAGTGGGCTTTTCCTGTAAGACGTTAGGCCAGTGGATCCAGTGGAGCTGGTGCTGGTCTCAGAGCTGGTATTTGAGTAATACCCATTGGAAACAAGTCGCTCACTGCGTCTTGGCATCTCTGATACCCCCACACACACGCAGACACATACACACAAACCAAACAGGAAGGTTATCAGGTTATATTCAACCATTTATAACACAATGCTGCTACAGAAGGAGTTGTGATGAACAAACATAATAACAACAACAAAATACCAATAAAAATATTAGTCATAATAACAGTATGTTTACTTACAGTTTTTTTTATGAATGTATGCATGAACAAACGAAAGAATGCATACAAATTCTCGCGATAATATGATATTACACTTAATCAACTGAATATTAAGATTGTGTGACATTTAATACTGTGATGACGTCGCAGAGTTAGAGTCTGATAAATGCATTTTTCAAATTGCTTATATCACGGAAGTAATACCAACATGAGGGAATAGAACAACAACAACAACAACAACAACAATAATAATAATAATAATAATAATAATAATAATAATAATAACAATAATAAATAAATAAATAAATAATCAATAATAAATAATAAATTCACTTACTGAATATTTTGTGAAATGGATCAGAACCGAAGTTGTATGTCGATGCCACAAGTCCTGGGAGAATCAGATTAATCGAATCAGATTAATGCTACCAAACACGGCTAGTGAACGTGTAAATTACTTACCAAGAATCTTTCTTGTTGATTCTTTAAATAAAGAAGATTTTTAAAATACTATAGCTGAGTAAAAGTTAAGGTACAGGACTGACAGTCAGTCCGATGGATTCTGACAACAGCCAATTAAACAATTCGGCCTATAGGTCTAAAGGCGAAGATGTGAATAGTTTTTTTGGATTTTCCAAAAACTGCAGCTCTTCCGACAGTAATGAACTACAGGGCTGGTTAAATAAGAAAACGACGTGGCCGATGAATTCTGTGAGCGCTAGCCAAGTCCCGAACAGGCCAATATTGAGCCTGAAGGCGAAAATCTCAATACTCCTATGGATTTTTTTCTTTCTCTTCTTTTTTTTTTTTGTAAAATTGTAAGTATAACGGCAAGATGTCGAAGATGTTAATATTCAGTTGAAGTCTCGGTGAAAATCTTAAGGTCGTGGTATCTGGAGAGCAGCGTAAAAGCGAGTGCTTTCGGCAAAGTTGAGAACAACTCTGAGCAGTGTTTGATTCTGGACATTCTACAGTTACCTGGAGCAGGACGACGTATTGACTTAGAGACGCACTTTTCAAATGTTTCAGAATTACAACCCAGCGTCATACACCTGCGCAGTGTGTGTCATAGAACTGAGCATGTAGTTTTTTTATTTAGTTAGTTA
The DNA here is from genome assembly GCF_902362185.1 of Chanos chanos. Taxonomy (NCBI): domain Eukaryota; kingdom Metazoa; phylum Chordata; class Actinopteri; order Gonorynchiformes; family Chanidae; genus Chanos; species Chanos chanos. The sequence continues at coordinate 22,909,411 of NC_044505.1, forward strand.
TTGACGAACTGGTGGACATAATTCTTTGCATTATCCGTAAACTAACAAATAAATAATTCAGCCCGACTATTATGAGGAGAGTAGGCTATTGCGAGAATACATACTTGGCACAGCAGTGTGAACAAACTTCAACCGGATAGATTTTTTTTATTAATAAGCCTTCCACTGCTGCTTTCATTTTTAGGTTAAATTTAACTTCGTGTATTGAGGGCAGAATGATCATTACCAGATAACGGCTCTTAATTTAAATGGTTTTAAACTCTGACTATGTTTCGGTCAGATTTGGTTTATTTACGTCGTTCAGCTCCTCAGGTTAGCGTGGGTTACCTTGTGTACTAAGATAATAATTTACCTTAAACGAAAGAGTATAAATGTGTAAATGATTTGTTTGTGCGCGTATGCGTTCATGCTGCTTTCTGTCTGTGACTCATTCCCGTTAGAAAGAATTTAGTTTAGGTTTTTTCCTTTATTAATACACGTAGTGGTGAAATTTGACCTCTGCATTTAACCCGTCCAAGGTAGCGGTGAGCGCACAAGCGCACACACACACACACACACACACACGGGGTTAGGCACCTTGAAAGTGAAGGTGAACTACGTTAATCGGTAAAAAAAATCATTCAAAATGACAACTAGTTCAAAGCTAAAATGCTTTGTCGGCCAACTCTTCATAGTGTTCATAAAACAAGACAGAAATCTAAAGATTAATTACTTTAATATATATTAATTCGAATGCGCTAAGGTCTCAGCGAATTTAGGAGGCAAGCCAAGTGCACAAGTCAACGTAATTTATTAACTCTCTGAAATCCATATTTCCAGTTCTAATTTAAAATCTTCAGGCAGGGCTAGTGTCAGAGGTCGATGGACACAAGCAGGTGACGACGTCTTTTGGCAACATAAATTACGGACACGCTCTGTACAAGAACTACAACTTGGTCTCCAAGAGCAATTCACCATAGATGAAACAAAAAGATCACACTTTTTAAACAGCTCATAGAGTCACAGAGACACGCAAACTAAGCCATCATGGCAAGGTGCCAGCTCATTAGGAATTTCTTTCTTTTTCGATATGCACAACAAGAAACAGGATGAAGAACCAGTGAAGTCAGCTTTAAACAACTAGTCTTACCATTTAAAAACTCATCTTAATATGCTAACTATGCAATAAATATCTCACACTGCATTGAAAGGGTGACAGAGGATCAGTTAGTTCATGTTCATTAGAGACACACCACTGACAGAGGATCAGTTAGTTTATGTTCATTAGAGACACACCGCTGACAGAGGATCAGTTAGTTTATGTTCATTAGAGACACACCGCTGACAGAGGATCAGTTAGCTCATATTAACAATATTAATATTAATCTCAAACTCAGATTAGGATTAAGTTTACAAGAACACACCGCAACATTATTTCCCTCACGTCTCTTAAAATGAATGGCTGGTCTGTTGTTTTGTCTTTTAAAATGAATGACTGGTCTGTTGGTTTGTCTTTTAAAATGAATGACTGGTCTGTTGGTTTGTGTCTCTCTTTCTGTCATGTGCCCACTAGCAGAAATGTCCTCACTGAGAAACAGTCAGACAATAAACTGCTCTGAAGGTGCCTGGCATGAGACAGTCTTCCTACCCAAAGACCCCCCATGTTTTTGGCTCCAATGCAAAATTAATTTATTGGTTCAAATTTTTTAAAGAAAAAATACGATAAAACAGTGTCACCTTACGTTCCAGGCGGTGTAGCCCACATCCTGTTTAGTTCAAATAAAAAAGCCCAAATCATTCTAAACAGGTTTGTTTCTGCATTTGTGTCGGAGTTGTTCCCATCAGTCTGCGGTTTTATGACCTCAGCTGTTTAGAACCTCATCTGGTCTAGCTGTATGGCTGATTCTCCTCCATGCTTATAAACACAGTAGCAACTTTAGTAACGTTAAGAGCTGGGAGCTGTCCAGGGTCTCACCTCCTGACAGTTAGCCACTGTCCATGGTGCTAACACTCCTCCTCAACAGGCCTCTGTTGGAATTTTGGAATGTTGATACATTCCGCAAAGTCTGTGGTTCCACCAAGACTGTTACAAGTCACAAATCAAAGTTATAAATCCTCAAAAAGAGATGAAAAAAACAGGGCAAATTAATAGAGTGGTTCTCCTGACATCTGGACTAATCTAACCAAAGTTACATTATTCAGAATTCTGCCATCAAAGCACATCATACTTTAAGTCCTCCCAAACCTGCCATTCAACCACATCACACTGTTGGTCTCCAGAGCTTGGTACAGTCTCTAGAAGGCTGGAAATGGCTCTGTGGATGACAACTGAACCGTTCATGTTTTAATTTTTGTGTGGAAAATGGAAAAAAATTAACACGTGCGATACTGGCTTTTCCCGGGCTGATTCTCTATTAAACCCTGTTCGTTTTTGAAACACAGTAGCCGTCCTGTTCTCCTTTCAGCTTTGCATTTCTGTTGCGGCTGTTCTGAGCTGGATCATTAGTCTAGGCACAGATGACAGATACTTTTGTCTCATGGACTTGTTTTTTTGCTCATTAGTTCATATATGTGTGTTCGCATGCCTATGTATATGCATGTGTGTGTATGTACATACATATATGATGCAGAGTCACTGCAGAGTCTGTGTGGGTTAGCGATTACACAAAGTGAGGACGCAGACAAACCTAGAAGAAATGTAAATGAAGTCTGTGAAGAATGAGAGAAATCTTCCCCCTCTGTGGAGTTGGTAGAGGTTTGTGTTTATTAGGTGGATATCCACAGGGGTCCTGTTAAGTTATAGTTGGGAGAGGAGGGACAAAGAGGGGACTGGGCTGGTAAACGGACAGGCACACAGGGCCAGAGAGCTTAGTCCACGGCCAAAGCCAAAGATCCTATTGGTAGACGGCTCATCCTGGGAGTGTGAGCCTTCAGTGCTGAACGCGTGAACAGAAGAGGGCCGTCAGTTCTTCACTCAAAGAGTACCAGAGGAAGCACAGTACAGAGAAACAAAGAATGGAATCTCAATCCCAGATGAGCAGAATGAACAGTGGTCAGAACCTAAGATTTAATACTGAAATTTGGTCATAAAAACAAGAGCTGACACTTATTCACATTCGCTCACTTGCTTCAAATCTACATTTATTATCAGCAGACATAAATGTATCATGTAAAATAGTTCTACTTTTTGCTTTTGTGCTCAACTGATTTCTAGGTAGTATTTTTTTAACTGTCCTAAGTCTATCACTAACGGTTTAATCAAAGCACTATTATTAACTCATGAACAATAAACTTGGTATTTAGTAGTAACAGTGACAAAATGAATCCTGTCATTCTAATGTAACCTGAGGAACAATGACATGACATGTGTACGTATCTCTTCACACTGAACAGGTAACACACTGGCCCAAAATGCCACTGAACAGGTAACACACTGGTCCAAAATGCCACTGAACAGGAAACATACTGGTCCAAAATGCCACTGAACAGGTAACACACTGGTCCAAAATGCCACTGAAGAGGTAACACACTGGTCCAAAATCCCACTGAACAGGTAACACACTGGTCCAAAATCACACTGAACAGGTAACAGACTGGTCCAAAATCACACTGAACAGGTAACAGACTGGTCCAAAATCACACTGAACAGGTAACAGACTGGTAACACGCTGTGTGACTGCACTTGTGTTTTTTAAGCTTCAATGCATAACTGAAGCTCTTCCCACACTGGGAGCAGTGGTATGGCTTTTCCCCTGTGTGAATGCGCTGGTGTGATTGAAGAACTGATGACTGACTGAAGCTCTTCCCACACTGGGAGCAGTGGTATGGCTTTTCCCCTGTGTGAATGCGCTGGTGTGATTGAAGAACTGATGACTGACTGAAGCTCTTCCCACACTGGGAGCAGTGGTATGGCTTTTCCCCTGTGTGAATGCGCTGGTGTGATTGAAGAATTGATGACTGACTGAAGCTCTTCCCACACTGGGAGCAGTGGTATGGCTTTTCCCCTGTGTGAATGCGCTGGTGTGATTGAAGAATTGATGACCGACTGAAGCTCTTCCCACACTGGGAGCAGTGGTATGGCTTTTCCCCTGTGTGACTGCGCTGGTGTCTTACAAGACCTGATGAATCACTGAAGCTCTTCCCACACTGGGAGCAGTGGTACGGCCTCTCCCCCGTGTGAATGCACTGGTGGGATTGGAGATTTGATGAATTCCTGAAGCTCTTCCCACACTGGGAGCACTGGTATGGCCTCTCCCCCGTGTGAATGCGCTGGTGTCTTCTAAGAACTGACAACTGTTTGAAGCTCTTCCCACACTGGGAGCAGTGGTATGGCCTCTCCCCCGTGTGAATGCGCTGGTGTGATTGAAGATTTGATAACTGGTTGAAGCTCTTCCCACACTGGGAGCAGTGGTATGGCCTCTCCCCTGTGTGAATGCGCTGGTGTCTTTGAAGAGCTGACAACTGTTTGAAGCTCTTCCCACACTGGGAGCAGTGGTATGGCCTCTCCCCTGTGTGAATGCGCTGGTGTCTTTGAAGAACTGACAACTGTTTGAAGCTCTTCCCACACTGGGAGCAGTGGTATGGCCTCTCCCCTGTGTGAATGCGCTGGTGTCTTTGAAGAACTGACAACTGTTTGAAGCTCTTCCCACACTGGGAGCAGTGGTATGGCCTCTCCCCTGTGTGACTGCGCTGGTGTCTTACAAGACCTGATGAATTACTGAAGCTCTTCCCACACTGGGAGCAGTGGTATGGCTTTTCCCCTGTGTGAATGCGCTGGTGTCTTCTAAGAGCTGATGAATCACTGAAGCTCTTCCCACACTGGGAGCAGTGGTATGGCTTTTCCCCTGTGTGAATGCGCTGGTGTGATTGAAGAATTGATGACTGACTGAAGCTCTTCCCACACTGGGAGCAGTGGTATGGCTTTTCCCCTGTGTGAATGCGCTGGTGTGATTGAAGAATTGATGACCGACTGAAGCTCTTCCCACACTGGGAGCAGTGGTATGGCTTTTCCCCTGTGTGAATGCGCTGGTGTGATTGAAGAAATGATGACCGACTGAAGCTCTTCCCACACTGGGAGCAGTGGTATGGCTTTTCCCCTGTGTGAATGCGCTGGTGTGATTGAAGAAATGATGACCGACTGAAGCTCTTCCCACACTGGGAGCAGTGGTATGGCCTCTCCCCTGTGTGACTGCGCTGGTGTCTTACAAGACCTGATGAATTACTAAAGCTCTTCCCACACTGGGAGCAGTGGTATGGCTTTTCCCCTGTGTGAATGCGCTGGTGTCTTACAAGACCTGATGAATTACTAAAGCTCTTCCCACACTGGGAGCAGTGGTATGGCTTTTCCCCTGTGTGAATGCGCTGGTGTCTTACAAGACCTGATGAATTACTAAAGCTCTTCCCACACTGGGAGCAGTGGTATGGCTTTTCCCCTGTGTGAATGTGCTTGTGTGATTGGAGATTTGATGACTGACTGAAGCTCTTCCCACACTGGGAGCAGTGGTATGACTTCTCCCCCGTGTGAATGCGCTGGTGTCTTTGAAGAACTGACAACTGTTTGAAGCTCTTCCCACACTGGGAGCAGTGGTATGGCCTCTCCCCTGTGTGAATCCGTTGGTGTCTTTGAAGAACTGACAACTGTTTGAAGCTCTTCCCACACTGGGAGCAGTGGTATGGCCTCTCCCCCGTGTGAATGCGCTGGTGTATTCTAAGATCTGGTGACCGATTGAAACTCTTCCCACACTGGGAGCAGTGGTATGACTTCTCCCCTGTGTCAATGCGCTGGTGTCTTCTGATACACAGCTGGCTTCTGAGGCTCTTCCTGCGTGAAGAGTGTGTTGTGTTCTTCCCTGTCACTCTCTGTTTAGGTGTTAGGGCTCTTCTGACAGGGGAGCTCTTCCCAAACGAAGAGCGCCTTCTTTTCGTCTGGACAGTGGATTGTGCTGAAATGAATGTAATATCAGAGGATAACTGTTCTGGGCTCAGTGGCATGTCTTCTGATTTAATCTCTCTGGTCTTTAGTAAACTCAGGGACTCTTCAGGATGCCATGTCTTAATGAGGTTTTGCGAGGAAATGTGGCCTAAACAAAGAGAGGGACATGTCCACAACAGGACCAGAAAGTCACATCACAGCCTGGACAAAAATCTATAAACAACATTAAAAGACCAAACTGACATTAACCTCAGCATCAATTTAAAGTACAACTAAACCATTCTCTTAAAAAAAAAAAACAAAAAAAAACAAAACAAACAAAAAAAAACAAATGCAGGGAATTGAGTGGGAAAATAGGGGGGGAAAAAAATCATCTGTTACCTTTCTCAGGGGAAAATGGCTTGTCCCAGTGGCAGTCCGCTGGGTCGTCCTGGTCCTTGGTATATTCTTCTCCACACCAGACCAGCAGCTCCTCTCCAGCAGCGATGGGTCTACAGCTGCGGAACAGAACCCCCCCTTTGTACTGAAGAGCCACCAGATTCTGCTCTTCATCATTACGGGCACAGTTCACATACCTTAGAGAGAAAGAGAGAGAGTGTGATGAGGGAAAAGGTCAAGAGTGAGACATGAGGCAGATAAAGAGGTTTACATTGCACAAGAGAATACTAAGTTAAGGCAGAAAATGAGAAGAGGAATGGATGGATAAGTGAAGTCATGGATAAGTTAAGGATCAATTTAAAAAGTCACGTCTCTAAATGGAGTTTTCGTGTTTTTGTGACTCTGATTTAAGGGGACGCTCACTGCCTCTCATTGAACAAAACCATTGAACCAAATTTTACAATGAACAAGTGCCAGGAAAGATGAACAGAGTTGGAACAGACTAACACAATTGGAATGCTCTAATAGAGGAGGAATCCCAGCAGTAACACTAGCTGGTTGGGGTGTTGTCACGAGATTGGGTGGGTTTGTGTCCTGTGAGGGTCAAACAGACAAGTGTACACTCCCCACCATCTCACTCAGCGCTCTGTTCAGCATTGATGAGGCACCTACGCAGTGATGAGTGAATCCAGGAAACAGCACAGGTCTCCACCCCTGTTACGTTCCCATGGAGACGCCTGTGAGCTGGCAGGTGCCATAAAGTGGTAGTGGATGTGACATGTTTCTGAGGATACAGGCAGTATTCCTCACCCTACAAAGCATTGTGTGAGTGTGTGTGTTTGTATATGCGTGTGTTCTGTTATATAAAATCTCATTGAAAAGAAAATAATTAGAGATTCATGTATGGGTGCACAGCTTGCTCTTAAAATACATGCATCAAGTATGAAAACCCATGTGATCAGAGGATCTCCATGCTGATTGGTGTTTGTATAAATTCTGGTCTCATCTGGTCTGTGAGAACAGTGAATGTGAGGGGGTGTCATTCAGTCAGCGGTAAAGAGAAAACAGACCAATATCTGGAAGGTTGTAAGTTTGATTCCTGAGAATGTCTGAACACCAAAATACTGGACAGCAAGGTTTCCTCAGAGATATAGTTACCTCTGATACAAAACACAGTTAAGTTTTACCAGTGAACGTATGAATGTACACCGCCTGTACATTTAACATAAATATGTGAAAAATAAGGAACAGGAGTGATCTCTGTGCTCAGTATCTCACCTCATCCAGTTGGAAAAATTCTCTCTCTTCACATCAACACGATCTTCACACTGCTGACGTTTGAAGAGCTAAGGAAAAGAGGTTTTTCCTTCATAAATGTTGATTTGTTAAGTATACAGTCTTTCACTGCACATTTTATGACCAATTCCAGGTTTATGTCAGAGGTCTGATAGAGCGTGAAGTTCTCTGAATTGAGATGAGCGTAAAATAATTTGTTGAAGCTCCTACCAGCGGCTGATGACACAGAATATCGGTAAATGCAATGAAATAGGAATTTGGCTTCACTGCACAGAGCCCCAGTAAATGCCAACTGAAAACCTTCTTATATCATTAATTAATAGGTTCACTCACCACCCAGGAGTATCCACTGTCCTTGGTGTCTTCTCTGTCAGACATCTGGTCTTCATAGGGGCCAAAGTGTGTCCCTCTGGGTATAGTGTCACCCTGGTTAAACACGCCCAGCTCTGCATTTGGGATGTTTGACCTCCTGACCTCTAGTCCTGAGGGAAGGGTGCGTCTGGCTCTTTCTGTGACCCCTATGGGCACGGGGGTGTCGGGGATGAACGTGGGGGGGCCATGCACCTCACATTTACCAAAGAAGAAAGACCGGCAATCCTCACAGTCTGGGGAAATAAGGAAAAAAATATAAATAACAACAATAGACTTCAGTCAGACTAAAATACACTCTAAATATCAACAATAGACTTCAGTCAGACTAAAATGCACTCTAAATAACTACATTAGATTTCAGTCAGACTAAAATACACTCTAAATAACAACACCAGACTTTACTCGTCCTAAAAGGGCAGTCCTCACAGTCTGATAAGACCCAATACTCTCTGGGTATGGGACCATCAGTATAGAGACACAGTTCAGCATTCACACTGACATTTAACTCTATCGTGCCCGTTTTTACTTTTCATTTTCAGCAGCTGATGATGAAAAACATTTTGAATTTTCCTGAGAGTGCTTAAAAACCAAATATCTACCAAACATGCATCAGTCAAAAACATTATGATGTTGTAGAAACTGGGGAGTGTTTGACTTCTGCTTTTAACCACTGCACCCTTTACATGCAGAAAGAGAAAGAGAGAGAGAGAAAGAAAGAAAGAGAGAGAGAGAGAGAGAGAGAGAGACTACAGGATCAGTCCCAGAGATCTTGCCCTACACAGACAGTCTTTGTCTATGGGTTTCTCCTCCTCAGTGTATTTGATGCTAGGTCTGTTGGACGAGTCTCTTCCTCGGGTGTAACCGTTTGACTGTGAGATCTCCTCTTTCATCACGCCTGTCTTCAGCAGCTCTACAACACAAACACACAAACTGTACACACACACGCCAACCTTCCAACCTACACAAGCACAGAGAGGACCAGAATACAGAAGGAGGACACTCAGTGAAACAGGTGAGTGTTTCCTACCTGTGTCATGTGATTCAGGAAGAACTCCACACGACTGCCCCACAGATGTGGATGACATCTCCGTTTCATCAGTGGCCATCTTGTCACTTGTCTCCTGACTAATTACACGCATCCTGATTATTATAATTATTGGAATTGCAAAGAACCATGTGAGTAAATGCATACACCCTCATTAAGATAATCATCAAATTAATCAAGAGTATACACACTCTCATTCACACGCTCACTGCTCTTTATTTACACACATTTCCTATCAGAATAAGACAGATACATGATACAACAGAACAGAGGTAGAGGAAAATGAGGTTAAGACAAAGTACTCCTCTAAGATAAGATTAGTTTGAACCAAGACATTAAATGCCAGGCTAAATGTTACGTCATGTATAAATTAATTTATCAGCACACTTGCTAACTTATGGGAGGTCATCCATGCCAAAATTAAAATGAAAACCGTAAAATGAAAGTTCAAACCCCCGGTTTGACATTTCTTTTTCAATACCTGTGCGCACATATCCTGCCAAAATGAAAAATGAAATTAGATAACTCGATTTTTATTTTCATTTTCAAGACAAACACGAGTCTTTTCTGACAAAAATAAAAATAAAATTAAAATATCTTTTTGTAATTTCATTTTATTTGTTAGTCTTTTCCTTTGAACAGATTTGGCGGTACAAATCGGACAAAATGGAAACGAAAAGACAAAGTTGATAATCCTGTGGCAAAATCCCAGTTTGCGATTTAATTTTCGACATGGACGCGCTGTATCTGCCAAAATGAAAATGCAAAGGCAAAGCAGCATTGCGTTTTCGTTTCCCACTTTGCCTTTTCATTTTCGAGTTCGCCTATATGCAAATATATGTTAAGGAGAAATGGGCGTTACCGAAGACACGTGACCGCGAAAGTGCCCGAAAGCCTAATAGAGGTAACAATGGCGCATGCATTCTCAGAGACGGCGAGTGAGCTAAGTTAGCGAATTGTCAGGATGAAGACTTCGTTTTACTCAGAGTCGAAGTCATTTTAGATAGGCTTGGAGATATTGTCCGTGTCTTCGGTAACGCCCATTTCTCCTTAACATATATTTGCATATAGGCGAACTCGAAAATGAAAAGGCAAAGTGGGAAACGAAAACGCAATGCTGCTTTGCCTTTGCATTTTCATTTTGGCAGATACAGCGCGTTCATGTCGAAAATTAAATCGCAGGATATGTGCGCACAGGTTTTGAAAAAGAAATGTCAAACCGGGGTTTGAACTTTCATTTTACCGTTTTCATTTTCATTTTGGCACGGATTACCTCCCATACTAACTATTTACTGGCTGATCAATGAGAGAACTTTTCGTGAGCAGCTTTTCTAAAAGAATTACTTTAAAGGATCTGGATTTCAAACGTCTTCACTTAGAAAAACTAACGTAGAAAATTTAGCTTTTTACCTGAAGTTAACAATTGTCATCGGACTCATCGCCTGATCTTAGTTTAACAAACAGACGCAAAGTCTCAACCGTTGAACTACGGAAGCCCGTTCTCCCCACATTACAATTTTTGTTTTGCTTTATTGCGACCCTATTTTTCGCAATTCCGACATTATTTCTCAGATCTCAGAATCCCGACCTTATTTTTGAGAATTCCGACTATATTTCTTGCAATTCCGAATTTTCCCTAGTCTGACTTTTTTACACAATCAGGCAGCGTCGAGGAAGCTAAAGTAAGATATGTTATACACTTAATGCAATGAGCAGCTTACCAGTAGCAACATCTGGCCTCGGTAATAGGCTTCGTCGTCCAAACCCCCAGTACTTGGTAGTTTTGTCGAAATCGAAATTTTTTATACAAGAAATGGGAACAACAGCCCGATAATTATCTTCCAAGTACCTTACCAGAGCAAACTTTTTTTTCCTGTGAACTAAGGCTAACTGTAGGCTGCAACTGTAATTCTGCGTTTTAACTGTAGAACGAAATTAGTGGGTTTTGGTTGCTTGCCTTCGTGGGACATTACAGCAAGGATTTTTGAATACACCAATCAGATTACTCAAGAGGGGCCAGAAGCCACGCCCCGTTCCCAGGTCTCTCTTCAGTCAAGACGGAGGACAAGCTGATCGTGTAATCAAAATGCTTGCTCTGATGTAATATAATTGTTTCAGTAAGTAGTGATCATGTCCAAATAAACAGTGTGTGCACTTCCACTGCGTGAAAAGAGGTGTATCCGCACTGGAATACTCCTGTATATTCCCGGATACTCCGCAGCATAGAATACTCCTAAATATGTGCCAGGTTTGGGGGTCTGCCTAGAGCCCATAGTTGCCATGGTGAATAATCCCTTGGGGGTGCTTGCAAGGGAACATTTGCACTTCACACCTTGGGCCACCGGGTATCCTGCAATTGGTCAGAAGTCTTACTTTGGATTGGTGGAGCAATGTCTTGCTTCTCCTCTTAAACCCTTCCCCATTGGTCCATTGTGTCCCCAGACATGATTTCATATGGATTATATTACTAATATATATGTTGTTGTTATTATTATTATTAATGGTGGTGTTGTTTTATGTTCTTAGGTAGATTGTATAGATAGCGTGTTATTCTTCTGTTTTTACTCTATCACGAGAAAACAAAGTCAAAATTTGAATGTGAAGTGATGGCATCTTAGGGCTTCCAGAATAAAGGCTTAGCTGCTTGTCAGATTAAATGCTGTTTATCGTCAACCCCAGCTGAGCCCCCTGCTGTTTTGTCATTCTTTATATTGTCTACTTGTTGTGTCTCATTTTCATTATTGCTGTATTGTTTGTAATTTGCCCACTGGGTTGGCACCTATTGCACACCTAGCTGGCCTAGAAGGGGTCTAGCCTATTGTTCCATTTCTTACGGAACCAACAACTTACTAATCTGACCTCACGCTGACAACTTTAGGCCATCAGAGTATGTGCCCCCACTGTAACTTGGGAGAAAATGTCTGACGCACCACCCAAACCATTTCAGGTGACTTCTTTTACCTCCCCAGGACTGACTAAAAACCTCTCATCACTCTGGTCAACAGCCTGACCTTGGCATGAGGGGTCACATATTCTGATAGCTGTCGTCAGAATATGTGACCCAACTGTAACTTAGGAGAAAATGCCTGACACACCACCCAAACCATTTCAGGTGACTCTGCCCTTCTCATGTATAACTAAAACAATTTTTCCACAAATATAAGATGATCACATCAGATGATTTCCACAAATAATATAAATGCACCATTTAGTACCACTGCATAGTGCAACAGACATGTTATGATATTAGTAAAAACAATGCATTAATTTACAATGAGGTGTTTTAATGTTTTGTTACAAAAGCTTTGTGATACAAATTATATAGTGACATAAAAAATGATAATGCAAAAAATCTGTACAACTTTAACATTTTCATTTAACTTTAACTTAACTTCACACTTTAACTTAACAATTTAACAATAACTTAATATTACTATAACTTAACCAATAACTTTAATATTAAACATCAGAAAGGGAGGGGAGGGGGAGATCAAGATCGGCACACCGCACAGCTGTACGACTTCATGGGGTCAGGCCTTCCAACACACTGCATGTGGAACCACCGGTCACACATGTCACACTGGATCTGTAACAACAAATGTCATAGCAAAAAAGCAACATTTTCAGGGTGAATATCTGAGATACAGCACAACATATAGCTATGATATATAAATATATACATATATGTGTGTGTGAGTGTGTATATATGTATGTATGTATATGTACATACATACAGCGATGGAATGCCTTATTTTAAAAAGAGATTTTTTACCCAAGTAGTTGACAGTGGTTGAAGACAATTTGACTTATCAATAAATTGTATCAATGTATTAACTGTTGTGTTTTCACACATACACAACTTTAACGCAGGACACAGAAATAAAGTTGACCTTGACTTTACTGTATCTGTCTCCTTCAATCAGTCATTAACAAGGACTACTTTCTATATATCAGTTAACATATCAATGTGCAGCCTCAACACTACATATTAATAGCATCACAGAACACAAAATAGTACCTTCAGTATCAGTGACTAAGAGTAGTTCTTACATGAACATAACATTAATCATTTAAGAAATGTATTATATGATTATTATATGATTTCATTTGAGAAGGTCAGAGGTTCCTCTGCAAGTATTTTCTCTGCATACTAATATGACATAAGTTTAAAAAACTCATTGGTCAGTGCATAGTGCAGCTGTAACATATAAACCACCAAACTGTTGATGTAAGAGAGACAAAAAATGTAAACATTTTTTTAAATACTTTACAGGTTTGGTAAAAGTAGACATAGTATGACAGACAAAAACATAAACTTACTTTCAGGACAAACACTCCACATGAGGTGGCATCCCTTTGCAGACTGTGTGGGTCTGTGCTGGCTGTCCACCTGGATACCTGGCAGCCTCGTTTTCTGATGAAGGCCCTGACAGGTATACAAAAAGTAAAATAGGACAATGACGTATTTTCAAATATTTTGGTTTGGTTTTGAAAAAGGGGCACTTTTTGTATCAGGGTTTCAACAGTTACCTTGTGGACTCCAAACACTGTTTGACTTTGAGGGAATCATTTCCCATGGGATCCACCACAAGGCTCCTTCTCTCAGAGGGAAAGATTGCCTGTAGAATTGGGTATAAGTCACATATGCTTACACTGCTACTGGAAAAATTGTAGCTCTCAACAAAGGTCAGCGCTCCACAGGACAAGGTACTTGCACCCAAAATGACGCTGAACTTTGTTGAATCACACTAAAAAAAGATCATGAGCATTTACAAAATCACTTAAATAGAATCATGAAAGTATAATCCACTTAAAAAACATTACAATAAAATAAACGCCTCTCCTATGTCTACCTTCAATCTTGAGCCCCTTCCCTCCCACATACGCGTCATTTCAAATGAGTCGATGTGAAGTGCCACCCAATAACCACGTATCTGGTTATTTGTTCTGACTGTGTGGGCCATGTATGCTTTGATCACCTGAGGGACAGGTAAATATTGAGTATACAAATGTAATTTACTTAAGCATATCTAGCATTTCGCTGGAGAAAATTTAGATACAACTCAAGTAGACAAATGTTCCACTCCATTCAGTAATACAGCTCGCCTCACTCTCGAGCTCTTGATTGGGAGCTGTCCTGGCAATGTCCCAATAAAACAGTTGATAGGGACCCATTTTTGATAGGAGGACATGTGAATTTTTTTGCCTCCCCAGACGTCTTTCATGCCTTTGTGTGACATAAAACAAGAATTAAAACAAATTTAATGAGGTCTATCACAGTGTCAGTTACTATTTAAGCTTATGAAATCTAATGTGAAATATGAATGTGTATGTGAATGTGAAAATATGTTGAAATCTTACACTTAAGTGAAGTACAAGAACTTCACATGGAAATGGTTACCTTTATTTAAACAGAAATGCATTTGAGAGATAGCTCATCCAAGTTACATACACTTTTCATGAAAGGAGGTCACATCAGATGATTCTCTAGCTGAAGGTGGACAGGGGTCTGCAGCCAGAGGTGGAGAGGGTTCCACAGCCAGAGGTGGAGAGGGGTCTGCAGCCGGAGGTGGAGAGGGTTCCGCAGCTGGAGGGCGAGAGGAGGTGACATCAGGTGTCTGAGAGAGGGGGGAATGATGATGCCCCTTCAATTTGTGAGGTATCCTTGGGGTCTCCTCATGGTGATTTTTGAGGTGGTCAGTGTTGACCTTGCATATGGACCGACCGTCTTTATCCACAAGATCAACACTTTTCCCCTCTATTTTTGCTACCACAAAGGGACCAAAATAATCTGGGTCCAGTTTTTCCCCTTTGCGCTGTTCGGTGCGGACGTTCCTTCTCCACACCATGTCCCCCACCTGTAGGCTTTGGTGTCCCTTTTTAGAGAGCTTTCTCCTGGTTCTGCCATGCACTTTTTCGACATTGCTCTCAACAATGTTCATAATTTTTTCATGCCGTTCAATGTCAATGGCCACCTTTACTTTGGCATAGTCATCCTCAAAGAACCATCAGCCTATGGAAACATGTTAGTAATGATTTTATTGTACATAGCATAACTATGTGATATCATTTTTTAAAACGATGTGCCATATGATTTACACAAAATTAGGAGACATAAAATATGTAATTTTTCAATTTCACCTGATAATTTTCTGGGACTTCAGATGGGTACCGTGCTTCTCTCCCAAACGTCAGATAATATGGTGAGAACTGTGTTGTGAGCTGTTTCTTTGTGCGCAGCCCAAACATGACGGCCTCCAAATATCAGTCCCAGGTATTGGGCTTGTCCTCCACCAGCTTTGCAAGAGTTCTAAAAAATTAAGTGGCCAAAATATCGAAATATGATGGGAAGGCTTACACAAATATATATATATATATACTCCCAAGTTACAGTGGGGTCGCATATTCTGACAACAGCTGTCAGAATATGTGACCCCTCGTGCCAAGGTCAGGCTGTTGACCAAAGTGATGACAGTTTTTTTTTAAGGTAATTTAAATAGTGAGTTATGTGACTGCACTTATTGTATCTTCCCAATAGTTAAATAGTTTTATTCATTCCACATTATCAGCCCAAGTGCCATTGCTCATAATTCTGGATTTGCTGTATCTAAAATAAAATGTATGTGATAACTGAATCTGATGATTGTGAGAGTCAATTTATGTTTCATTAATACTAAAATATTTGCCTTTACTAATTTGCACAATGCAATGTGACAATGTCTAGTTAGCTAAATGTTAATTTACCCGTTGAACGGGTCACCTTAGCCATCATCGCAACCATTGCCCCCCCTGAGAGATTTGGCAGGAGTCGCCACTGCAATAGGTGCCAACCCAGTGGGCAAATTACAAACAGCACAGCGATAATGAAAATGAGAACACAACAAGCAGACAATATAAAGAATGACAAAACAGCAGGGGGCTCAGCTGGGTTTCACGATCAACAGCATGAAATCAACAGCATTTAATCTAACAAGCAGCTAAGCCTTTATTATGGAAGCCCTAAGATGCCATCAGTTCACATTTAAATTTTGACTCCGTTTTCTCGTGATAACGCATTATTCTTCTGTGTTTACTCGAGATCTCGAGTTATTTAAGTCATTGTCACGAAATAACGAAATTTGTTTTCCCGTGATAATGACATAATTTACTCGATTTCTCGGGAAAACGGTGAATTGTTTATAGTTTCGTCATTTCATGATAATGACATCCAGTCGAGGAAACAAAGAAAAATAACACGTTATCACGAGAAATTAAATATAAATCCACAGCTTCTCATGGCTTCCGTACTTCATGATGTGATAAACCAGCATTTGTAAACAAATAACTCCGCACTGCATTCACTTTTGTTTGTTTACAGTCTATGAGCTTACGCTGTTTGCGTAACGAACTTGTCTGTGCGAGCGATTTGAAGCTGCCCAGTAGCAACAGCGCTCACTAGGGTAACAGAATTCGATGGTCACAGACTTGGGTGTAACACCGGTCTACTAATAACCGGCTCATCTGTTCATTATCTCTCTCTGTATATCTGTAACTTCCTTATCGTGTTCCGTGTTTATGTTTTACTTAGTACCTGTGTGCTGTATCTACCCGCCTGGAAGACATTAAACTTTTCTTTAATTACAACTGCTTTTGCGTCCTGCCTAGTAGGTCAAACCAGCACGGCGCTTCCAGTGAGACGTCACAGCGTTCAAATGACCGGCGCTCGGCGTTTCTAGTGTTAATGTGAACACGATATTGGACATTTCAAAAGAAGTAGACAGGCAGGAACGAAAATCGGACACATGTAAATAAATAAATGAATGAATAAATAAATAAATAATCGGAAATGGTCGTTATGTCCCGCGGTGTAAATGTAGCTACATGTTTATGTGGTAATGAAGTCACAAGGGAAGTCATCAGATATCTGAAACATTTGCTTTGAATTAAATGACGATGACAAAACACGACATACGTTGTTCTGTTTAATTAGCTGAGCTTGTGTATTGGAGTAGGAAGGTTATTGTAATGGAATCGGAAGTTTTCTTATTAGCACGATCAAAGCAGTCCATGTCGAATGTAGCTTAATGCTGGTGAATGTCACACATTCCCTTTGTCCATTTTTATTTTGGGTTTCATCGACTCCTCCCAAAAAAAACACGTGTCTTTATCGTAATTACTGAAAGAAAACTATTGAGGTTGTAGGCATTTTCTATTTTTGCGTATGTGTGTGTGTGTAGCGGACTCAAACACAAGGCCAACGGTTGTGTTGGTGCCACATATTTAATGATTTAATAAAGGCCTGAAAATACACGCAGATATATTTTATAAACTTGGTGAATGGCTGCACAAGTGCTTAGCATAGAGCTAACACGGAGAATCTCATCATAGTAAAGAATTCGCTACTTCTGTTAACATTCAATACATGTTTTGTTTCTAATTAGCTTTAAACAGACACCATTCATCAAGCAAAATAACAGGTCTTTTGCACAGTTATTATCCAACAGGTGAAAGAAAAACACACATATTCACTCACGTTCTCATTCACCACAATGAAATGTACACTCACACGAGCCATTTTCATTCATTTCACATTTGCGCTAGCCGCCAGCCCGAGAATTACTGTACTAATCAATACGGTACCGTCTAGAAAACATTTAACGTTTAACACGGTAAACACAAACAAGGACTACCACGCCATCACGGTAAATTAGTTCACTCAGACATCACCAGCTCACCTGAAAATACACACAGATATATTTTATAAACTTGGTGAATGGCTGCACAAGTGCTTAGCATAGAGCTAACACGGAGAATTTTAGCATAGTAATGAATTCGCTCGATACCCCGTGACAAGCAACACGTGGGGCACTGACTAGTGCGCCACTGCCACCTACTGGGCGCCAATGAACTTGCTGGTAATAAACAACAAAGAATTGTACGGAATATTTATATGGGCTGTCGACTCCAAACTCGTCTGCTGAATTTAAAGAAAGAACGGATTACATAATGTCTCACTGTGCTACATGTGTTTTTAAAATGTTCGTGTGGAAGACGCTGTGATGGTGTGCGCGTGCATGTTTACCTGACAGCTTAAAAACAAAAGTGTTAAAGAAGTTGTTATATATTTGTTATTAATGTGCAATGCAACTTGAATTTATGGAAGACTGTAGCCAAGCGATTAAAAAAGCAGGGAAATGAATTGATTTTGATGAAAAAAAAAATCAATAAAGAAATCGTTCTTATTTGTTTGTTTATTCATCAAGTGGTTATTCTTCCGCTAAAAAACATACTAAAACTATATGGAATTAAAGGTGATTGTGACGTGACGTTAACATTCTATTCTAGAGTTCGTAATAAAGCTGTAGGCGATGAAAAGTGCATAGCTTTCAAGATCGAAGCAAAACGTTTCATAGAAGCAGAGCGACTTCAATCGACGGACACGGTGCCATTCATTTACTGAGAAATAGGTAAGGTGTGTTTGACGGTTTTTACTCAACACGCTGTGAAATCTATCTATCTATCTATCTATCTATCTATCTATCTATCTATCTATCTATCTATATTGTCCTATCCTAGATGCCAAAATCGCAGCTTATAATGAGCTCAGGAATTATTAGCGACGTTTCCCATGATGAGAACATGAAAAAAACACAGGTGAGGTCGACAGTTCTTGGTGACTTACAAAGCAGAAGCAAAAGTATTTTAGACTTGCTAAGAATCAGTACAAAAGGCTGAAGTTTTCTATTGATCTCGCCAAGGTGCTAGCGTCCCCAGTGGCCGTTACTGCAGCCAGAATCAATTCAAAGGGGCTGAAAGACATGCGCACTTTCGCCGACCTTTTCAAACCAGCAGCCGACGGCCAGAGACCTGAAATTAGTTATGACACCATGGAGATATGCAAACTGACTCACATGCACACACACACCCCAAACCAGGTTTAACATGTTTATATTCATATATAATCTGTTTGTTAAAATTGCACAAGTAAATGTAGTCATTCTAATACAGTTGAATTGACCCAGCTTATCACAGTTTACTGCACAGCTGGACAAGAGCCTGAGTGTTTTTCTCTCCTCTCATTCTCTCAGTTCACCAACTTTGGCACACAGCAGGTGCCCACGGACATTCCCGGTGAATGTGTGACTGAAAAAATGGAAGGGAAAAAGACAGTCCTGAAGGAATGTGTCACAGGCTATGGAGTGCACCAAAAAACACAGGTGAGGTCGCCCATGTGCAGTGACCAGCGGCAAACAACAGTGTGTAAGACTTGTAGATGAGGTTATAAGTTGAATTTTTTGGGACTTTGCAGAAGCTTCTCCATAAGGTGAACATTATCCTGGACAAAGTGACGGCCAGCAAATTTGAAGAGTTAATGGTTCGTCTGATGGCCCTTTCGGTGAACACTGAGGAGAAGCTGCAAATGCTGGTGGCTGTCATCCATGAGAAGGCCATGGAGGAGACAGCCATATGTAATGTATTTGCAAAAATGTGTCACTCCCTGGCTAAGGTATGTTTTGTAATAGGAGATAGACTTGTAATGTGAACTTGCTCCAAGTCCTGCATGTATAAATATGTATACACAATCACACAAACAGGCGTACTACAATCTCTATAGGAGTCTACAATTGCATATAACTGCTTTGTTTGAAAATTGGATACAAATATTGAATCATTCTGATTCATGTGACAAAACTGACTCAAAGTGACATAACCTTCTTCTGCCATTTGTTTTGAATGTGTATGAAGAGTTTCAGAGTTGAAAGTGTTTAGCAGTTTTGTGGTTACATATGGGTTCAGGAGTGTACATGTATGTGTAATTGATGTGTTTTTCCTAAGCATTCACCTCTCTGTGTATCTCTGTGTTCAGCATAACTGGCTGTCGCCCAGGTGGGACCATGAACCCAACGGCATTCAGGCCGAGTCGTTCAGATCCGTGCCTTCGCCAGCACGTCTGGAACAAGACTCTCTGAAGCAAAAAGCAAACATATTTGTCTCCACCATACACTTGTTCTCCGTCCTGCATATTCCTGTCTCTCATTCTGTCTTTGTGTATTGCAGCTTGAAGTACCTGTGGCCTACCAGCCCGGGAGGTCGGTGACTTTCCACGGACTCCTCCTGAGACGATGCAAGGTGGAGTTCGAAAGGGACGAGGTCCACGACCCGGTCGTGATAAAGAAGAAGAGGCAGCTGGACTTGGCAACAACGGTACCCGTCCTTAAGAACGCTAAGACGTAGAGCTCAGTCCTTGTTAAAAGTCCAAGACTTAATGGGGGACTTCAGTGATATGACTTTTTGAGACTTTGTGGATGGTGTTGAGCCATTTGGAATGATGGTAAGTGTTTGTGACACCCTGCTCCTCTTTCTCTCTCTCATCCTGACTCAGGCGCACGAGCAGGAGCAGCTTGAGAAGGACCTCGCAAAAGCTAAAGAGAGAGCTCTCTGCCGCTCCACCGGAAACATCAGGTTCATCAGCGAACTGTTTAAGATGAACATGATTTCTGAGAGCGTGGTGCTTGGATGCGTGGTGAAGCTGCTGCGGAGCCTTAGTAAAGAGAGTGCAGTGTGTCTCTCCACTTTGTTAACGGCTGTTGGCAAAGACCTGGACACCCCAAAAATGAAGGTAAGTGACCTTTGAGTTATGACTAGTACAGAGGCATGAGGGGGATGGTAAATATTAGGTATTTGGCATCTCTCTTCGTTCATTATCCAGAAAAGATGGTGCAGAAGTTGTGGTAAGCACCTTTAAGAATTTTTCCTTTGAGTTCTTTTCTGACACATTATCTGTCCTAAATCTCTTAAAGTCAAAGTCATTCTAACCATAAGATGTAAATTGCTTGGTGTAATGTGCTGATTGCAGAAACATTATTCCTTATGGTATCTTTGTCTAAACGGATTTGGTAATAATGGCATTGCCTGGTTAAGTCATTTTCAATATATGAGATGATATGAAAATGGAGAACCAACCATGACCTTGTGTGACCTCTGTTGAACCTCAATGGACAGCCCCAGATGGACTACTGTTTCCACGTCATTTCAAAAATTCCGAATGACGTGAAGGTGCCATTGGAGACACGCATCATGCTACGTCACGTGATGGAACTCAGACTGGTGAGTGCGTGTATGGGGGTGTTAGTTGCAATTGTAGCATGTGTTCTACAGTTTGTATAGAAAGTGTATTTGTTCTGGATTTAGGAGTACATTTAGGTTTAAGAATATAGATTGAGATGCTTATGTCAGCTGCCTTGCCTTGTACTTGAATCCCTCCGTTTTTGTGTGTCCAGCATAATTGGAATTTGCCCAGAGAGGAGGACACCCACTGCTCTGTTCAGGCCCTGGAACCTGAACCCGCTCCAACTGCTGTGGAAACCACTTCTCCCAGCAAGGAAAACTGTGCCCCACCAGCTCCATCTGCTAAACTCCTACAGACTGCAGCCAGTGACTCTTCTGAGTTGAATGAGGCTTCAGAAAAGTTGTTGAGTGGTGCAGGGGACTCCCAGGTCAATTCCAAGGGACCTGAGGAGAGTCACAACTTGGCTGAGCTACCTAAGGAGAAATTAGGGAGACAGTTAGCTGAGGTGAGATATAAAACTTCAGAAATGGACAAAAAGACAGACCTGCTCTCTTTGTCTTTGCCTGTCACACAGGCGCATATTGCTAATAAATGCCAAAGTGTAAGTAGACCCTGTACATCTTGTAACTACTTTATATTTAGACAAGGATATTTTATTGTTGTAGAGCAGTTGATAGCATTAGTTCAGCTTGTTGTAGTCTGGTAACTTTTAAAGATAATGAGATCAGTGCCAGCTCAGGCCTTTCCATCACCTGTTGACTTGGTCGTTGTGATTGGACAGCAGCTTGAGTGTCATGTTTTTCTCCTCTCTCGCTCTCTCAGTCTAGCGAATTTACTCTGCAGCACAAACAACCGCTCAGTATCATCGCCGAGAAATCTTCAGGTGAAAAGATACGGCTGAAAGAGGCAGAGAATGCCTGGAAGCCAGCCAGGAAGAGGCAGCCTGGCAATATGGAGCCAGAGATCCAGGAGACACAGGTGAGATCGCTAATGCACAGTGACCAGTGACTAACAGCTGTAAGAGTGTGTCAGACTTACAGCTGAACAGGCAAAGTTCCAATCTGAATTTTGTTTGTTTCTTTATGGCCGTTCAGGAAGTCCTCCGCAAGATCCGCGGCATCCTAAACAAAGTGATGCCGGAGAAATTGGACAAGCTGGTGGAGCAAATGGCCCACCTCCCCATCAACAGCGAGGAGAGGCTGCAGAGTGTGGTGGACATGGTCTTCAGCAGGGCTGTGGAAGAACCTGGGTTCACTGCGCTCTATGCCAGCATGTGCCGCTGCTTGGCTAAAGTAAAGTGTTCTTGTATAAGAAGTACATTTGTAGTTTTTACTAAATTGGGGCTTAAATACGTCTCCTTGCCCCATTGACATTTTTGAGTTATAGCAGTGGTCCATTTTGTCTTATTGCCGTTGTTCCTTATCATTTGTAGAGAGGAAACATTCCTGTAGACTGTGCTTGGACTCTGTCCTGCATATTCCCCATCTCATTTTTTTGTCTTTTTCGTACTGCAGATGGAAGTGCCCATGTCAGATAGGCCCTACAGCACTGTGACCTTCCGTAGACTCCTGCTACGGCGCTGTAAGGCAGAGTTTGAGAAGGTTGAGATGCACACCTTCTTATCTGATAAGGTACACAAGCAGTTAGAGTCATCAGCATCGGTAGCCATCACACACAGTGAGAAAACATACACCTTAGTCCTCATTAAAAATGCCTAGATGTGTCAGGAAACGTCCCATCAGCGCTGAATTCCATGTCTTTTTGCTCGATCACCTATTCTGCATGCTGTATTTGCAGACTGAGGTATTTGAACTTTTGGAATATTTTGTGAAGCTTTCTGACATATTGCTCTTCTCTCTCTCTCTCTCTCTCTCTCGATCTCTCTCATGCAGGCTACAGGGGAGCAGACAAAACAGGGGCTGGCAGAAGCTAAAGAGAAAGCTTGTCGCAGCTCCATTGGGAATGTGAGATTCCTTGGTGAGCTCTTCAAAGTGAAGATGGTTGCCAAGCTGACTATTTTGGAATGTGTGGAGAGGCTTGTGGAGAGGTTCAGTGAACTGAGCCTGCAGTGCCTCTCCACGCTCCTGACCACGGTCGGCCAGGAGCCTAACGATGGCAAAATGCAGGTAAATCACTTTTAGGTTATCGCTGTGACTGATGAGTGAGAGGCGCAAATTAGGTATATTTGGCATCTCATTCAGTCCAGTATAAATCAGCACTGACCAGTTTCTCTCTCTCTCTCTCTCTCTCTGATATCTGTCTTCTGTCCACAAATAGCCTCAGATGGACTTATATGTAATGTCCATTGAAAAAGCTGTAAAAGAAGGCATGCCATCAGCACATGTACTCTACCTGCTGCAGGATATGATGGAGCTCAGAGAGGTGGGTATGTGTGTTAAGTCACAGAAGAAGAACTAAAGTCTATTTTAACACATGTTAATGTTTCCCTTCACGACAAAAAATAACAAAGTAAAAAAAAGTGTAAGTTCCTGTCATTATATTCTGTCAATATTAAGAGTCATTTCAAATGCAGGCAAGCAGGTTGATGTTTGACTTCCAGTGACATGAATCCCTTTCTTTGTGTTTGCGTTCAGTGAAACAGAGTGTCACACAGGCCAGTTCTGGGTTCAAAGACCATCAAAGTCCATGAGGGGGCACAGTGGCAGCAGTAGGATCAGTCAGGGATGGCTCATCAGAAAGGAGTCTTTTTCTCACTTTTGTTTTGTTTTTTTCTTTTTAGTCAGTAAGCAAGCCAACAAGACCTGACAATAAAATACCATATTAAAAAAAAAAAAGTTTTACAAGGATTTAATTAAGGAAGAAATAAATTAACTGTGCAACAGGTCACCTCACATGCGGTATACTCTCTGCCTCACTCACTCATTATGTAAGCAGCTTATCCTCAGTGGGGTGTGCTGGAGTCTTTCCCAGCACTCATAGGGCAAAAGGCAGGAAAACACCCTGGACAGGTCGGCAGTCCATCACAGGGCAGACACACACACACACACACACACACACAAACACGCTCACACACACACATTCATACCTGGGGGCAATTTAGTGTCTCCAATTCGCCTAACTTGCATGTCTTTGGACTGTGGGAAGACACCGGAGCTCCCGGAGGAAACCCACGCAGACATGGGGAGAACATGCAAACTCCATGCAATATACTTTCACAGTAAATTCATAGAACACATATACAGGTGTCATGGAATTGAAAAGAATGGAGGCCTGATCAGCTGTAGCACTGTGATTTTCGGCCCATCACTATGGTATGGGCAGCATTATCAGGGAAATAAAGAATGTCAACAGTCACTCCTCTGACAACATGACAGTTGACAAATTGACTCTGTATAACAAGTGACCAGCTGAATTTAGAGCCCCTGAATGTCAAATCTTTGGTTTTTTTAGATGACAAGGACAATATCTCCAAGCCTATCTAAAATGACTTCGACTCTGAGTAAAACGAAGTCTTCATCCTGACAATTCGCTAACTTAGCTCACTCGCCGTCTCTGAGAATGCATGCACCATTGTTACCTCTATTAGGCTTTCGGGCACTGTCGCGGTCACGTGTCTTCCACTATTAAGGTCCGTGTCTTCGGTAACGCCCATTTCTCCTTAACATATATTAAGTTAGCAAGTGTGCTGATAAATGAATTTATACACGATGTTGTACATGTGTTGTAAGTTCTGAGCCAGTTCCTGTGAACCAGGGAGTGAAAACTTTCCAGACTAACTGGACTGATGGTGAACTGGACCTGTCTGACTGAAGAGTTACAGAGTCACCCAGCAGAAGGCAATGCAATATTCTTCTCTTTGTCATTCATGTTCGGTTTTATACAGTGATATAAATTAATCATACAAATCAAGAGGGTTCATTTGAAATTTCAGTACACACTCCTGTATATGACTGAATGTGATTGTGTGTGACTATTATTGACTCTTTGTGTGTGTGTGTGTGTGTGTGTGTGTATGTGTGTGTGTGTGTGTGTGGTGTGAGGTCAGCAGGTGAGTAGTCACCGGCTGTTCTTCATCATGATTCTTGATGATGATTTTTTGACAGAATTTTACTACCAGTGCAGTTTATACTTACTGATGACAAGCACAAAGCACAAAGCCCAAAGTAAATCATAAATCCTAAGCCTTTGGATTGGGGAGGACATTTTAATCATGGGTCAAATTACTGACCTGAAAGCTGAAGGTGCTGAAGTTTGGGGGTGGAATTAATTAATGACCCAGCAATAGTCCAAAGGGGCATTGGATAGAGGTGAAGGTTGAAGGTGCTGAGAGAAGTAACAGATGTTAAGCAAACGACTCACTAGAGGGGTAAAGAGAGGACCAGGGTGTGACACTGACGTAGTTCCATGACTCTACTAATCCTCTTAAATGAGTGAAGTAGACAGCTGAAGAGATTCAGAATAGGATTAAGTTTACAAGAACAGACTGCAACATTATTTCCCTCACGTCTCTTAAAATGAATGTCTGGTCTGTTAGTCTGTGTCTTAAAATGAATGACTGATCTATTGGTTTGTCTTTTAAAATGAATGACTGGTCTGTTGGTTTGTGTCTCTCTTTCTGTCATGTGCCCATTAGCAGAAATGTCCTCATTGAGAAAAAGTCAGACAATAAACTGCTCTGAAGGTGCCTGGCATGAGACAGTCTTCTTACCCCCCCCCTCGCTCATGTTTTTGGCTCCAGTCCAAAATTAATCTATTGGTTCAAATTTTTTTAAGAAAAGATAGGATGAAATAGCGTCACCTTACGTTCCAGGCTGTGTAGCCCACATCCTGTTTAGTTCAAATGAAAAAAAAACCCAAATCATTCTAAACAGGTTTGTTTCTGCATTTGTGTCGGAGTTGTTCCCGTCAGTCTGCGGATTTATGACCTCAGCTGTATATAACCTCATCTGGTCTAGCTGTATGGCTGATTCTCCTCCATGCTTATAAACACAGTAGCAACTTTAGTAACGTTAAGAGCTGGGAGCTGTCCAGGGTCTCACCTCCTGACAGTTAGCCACTGTCCATGGTGCTAACACTCCTCCTGAACAGGCCTCTGTTGGAATTTTGGAATGTTGATACATTCCGCAAAGTCTGTGGTTCCACCAAGACTGTTACAAGTCACAAATCAAAGTTATAAATCCTCAAAAAGAGATGAAAAAACAGGGCAAATGAAGAGTGGTTCTCCTGACATCTGGACCAATCGAACCACAGTTACATCAATCAGAATCCTGCCATTCAAGCACCTCATACTGTAAGTCCTCCCAAACCTGCCATACAACCACCTCACACTGTAAGTCCTCCCAAACCTGCCATTCAACCACATCACACTGCTAGTCCTCACAAACCTGCCATCAAAGCACATCACACTGTTGGTCTCCGGAGCTTGGTACAGTCTCTAGGAGGCTGGAAATGGCTCCTCCCAAACCTGCCATTCAAACCTGCCATTCCTGCCACAGGGCCAGAGAGCTTAGTCCACGGCCAAAGCCAAAGATCCTATTGGTAGACGGCTCATCCTGGGAGCATGAGCCTTCAGTGCTGAACGTGTGAACAGAAGAGGGCCGTGATCTGTTCACTCAAACGGTACAAGAGGAAGCACTTAATGAAGCCCAAATCAAAACCCCAAAACACACTCAAGCTTAACACAACACAAAGCCAAGGGATGTAGCCAGGCGAGATTAAAAACACTCGGCTGGTTCGAAGGTTTACGGATACATCAACCTGAGCAAATGCTACACAGAGAGAGGGGGAAAGAAAGAGTGAGAGGTGAGCGAGAGAGAGAGGGAGAGAGAGAGGGAGCGAGAGAGAAAGAAAGAATGGAATCTCAATCCCAGATGAGCAGAATGAACAGTGGTCAGAACCTAAGATTTAATATTGAAGTTTGGTCATAAAAACAAGAGCTGACAGTTATTCACATTCGCTCACATGCTTCAAATCTACATTTATTATCAGCAGACATAAATGCATCATGTGAAATAGTTCTACTTTTTGCTTTTGTGCTCAACTGATTTCTAGGTACTGTTTTTTTTAACTGACCTAAGTCTATCACTAACAGTTTAATCAAAGCACAATTATTAACTCATGAACAATAAACTTGGTATTTAGCAGTAACAGTGACAAAATGAATCCTCTGTCATTCTAATGTAACCTGAAGAACAAAGACATGACATGTGTACGCATCTCTTCATACTGAACAGGTAACACACTGGTCCAAAATGCCACTGAACAGGTAACACACTGGTCCAAAATCCCACTGACCAGGTAACACACTGGTCCAAACTCCCACTGACCAGGTAATACACTGGTCCAAAATCGCACTGAACAGCTAACACACTGGTCCAAAATCCCACTGAACAGGTAACACACTGGTCCAAAATCACAACACCTCAAACGGTCCTCAGTGTACACCTGTGCCTGTTCAGGTCAGCTGATTGGCTGAAGCTCTTCCCACACTGGGAGCACTGGTAAAGTTTTTCCCCTGTGTGAATGCACTGGTGTGTTCTAAGGCCTGATGAATTCCTGAAGCTCTTTCCACACTGGGAGCACTGGTATGGCCTCTCCCCTGTGTGAATGCGCTGGTGTGTTCTAAGACATGATGAATCACTGAAGTTCTTCCCACACTGGGAGCACTGGTATGGCCTCTCCCCTGTGTGAATGCGCTGGTGTCTTATAAGACTTGATGACTGACTGAAGCTCTTCCCACACTGGGAGCAGTGGTATGGCCTCTCCCTTGTGTGAATGCGCTGGTGTTCTCTAAGACCTGATGGATTACTGAAGCTCTTCCCACACTGGGAGCAGTGGTATGGGCTCTCCCCTGTGTGAATGCGCTGGTGTCTTATAAGATTTGATGACTGACTGAAGCTCTGCCCACACTGGGAGCAGTGGTATGGCTTTTCCCCTGTGTGAATGCGCTGGTGTGTTCTAAGACTTGATGATTCACTGAAGCTCTTCCCAGACTGGGAGCAGTGGTATGACTTTTCCCCTGTGTGAATGCGCTGGTGTCTTATAAGACTTGATGACCAACTGAAGCTCTTCCCACACTGGGAGCAGTGGTATGGCCTCTCCCCTGTGTGAATGTGCTGGTGTCTTATAAGATTTGATGATTGACTGAAGCTCTGCCCACACTGGGAGCAGTGGTATGGCCTCTCCCCTGTGTGAATGTGCTGGTGTCTTATAAGATTTGATGATTCACTGAAGCTCTTCCCACACTGGGAGCAGTGGTATGGCCTCTCCCCTGTGTGAATGCGCTGGTGTCTTCTAAAACTTCTAGACCAACTGAAGCTCTTCCCACACTGGGAGCAGTGGTTTGACTTCTCCCCTGTGTGAATGCGCTGGTGTCTTCTGATACACAGCTGGCTTCTGAGGCTCTTCCTGCGTGAAGAGTGTGTTGTGTTCTTCCCTGTCACTCTCTGTTTAGGTGTTAGGGCTCTTCTGACAGGGGAGCTCTTCCCAAACGAAGAGCGCCTTCTTTTCGTGTTGACAGCGGATTGTGCTGAAATGAATGTAATATCAGAGGATAACTGTTCTGGGCTCAGTGGAACTTCTGATTTAATCTCTCTGGTCTTTAGTAAACTCAGGGACTCTTCAGGATGCCATGTCTTAATGAGGTTTTGTGAGGAAATGTGGCCTAAACAAAGAGAGGGACACGTCTACAACAGGACCAGAAAACCATATCACAGCCTGGACGAAAATCTATAAACAACATTAAAAGACCAAACTGACATTAACCTCAGCATCAATTTAAAGTACAACTAAACCATTCTCAACGGGAGAGGGGGTGTCATCTGTTACCTTTCTCAGGGGAAAATGTCTTGTCCCAGTGGCAGTCCGCTGGGTCGTCCTGGTCCTTGGTATATTCTTCTCCACACCAGACCAGCAGCTCCTCTCCAGCAGCGATGGGTCTACAGCTGCGGAACAGAACCCCCCCTTTGTACTGAAGAGCCACCAGATTCTGCTCTTCATCATTACGGGCACAGTTCACATACCTTAGAGAGAAAGAGAGAGAGAGTGATGAGGGAAAAGGTCAAGAGTGAGACATGAGGCAGATAAAGAGGTTTACATTGCACAAGAGAAAACCAAGTTAAGGCAGAAAATGAGAAGAAGAATGTATGGATAAGTGAAGTCATGGATAAGTGAAGGATCAATTTAAAGTCACGTCTCTAAATGGAGTTTTTGTGTTTTTGTGACTCTGATGTAAGGGAATGCTCACTGCCCCTTATTAAACAAAACTCTTTTAACACTCATTAGACACATATGTAAATAACACATGACTGAACCAAATTTTACATGAACAAGTGCCAGGAAAGACTAACACAGTTGGAATGTTCTAATAGAGGAGGAATCCCAGCAGTAACACTAGCTGGTTGGGGTGTTGTCACGAGATCGGGTGGGTTTGTGTCCTGGGAGGGTCAAACAGACAAGTGTACACTCCCCACCATCTCACTCAGCGCTCTGTTCAGCATTGATGAGTGAATCCAGGGAACAGCACAGGTCTCTACCGCTGTTACGTTCCCATGGAGACGCCTGGGAGCTGGCAGGTGCCATAAAGTGGTAGTGGATGTGACATGTATCTGAGGATACAGGCAGTATTCCTCACCCTACAAAGCATTGTGTGAGTGTGTGTGTGTGTGTGTCTGTGCATGTGTTTTGTTATATGAAACCTCATTGAAAAGATTCATGTATGGGTGCACAGCCTGCTCTTAAAATATATGCATCAAATATGAAAACCCATGTGATCAGAGGATCTCCATGCTGATTGGTGTTTGTATAAATTCTGGTCTCATCTGGTCTGTGAGAACAGTGAATGTGAGGGGGTGTCACTCAGTGAGCGGTAAAGAGAAAACAGACCAGTATCTGGAAGGATGTAAGTTTGATTCCTGAGAATGTCTGAACACCAAAATACTGGACAGCAAGGTTTCCTCAGAGATATAGTTACCTCTGATACAAAACACAGTTAAGTTTTACCACTGAACGTATGAATGTACACCGCCTGTACATTTAACATAAATATGTGAAAAATAAGGAACAGGAGTGATCTGTGCTCACTATCTCACCTCATCCAGTTGGAAAAATTCTCTCTCTTCACATCAACACGATCTTCACACTGCTGACGTTTGAAGAGCTAAGGAAAAGAGGTTTTTCCTTCATAAATGTTGATTTGTTAAGTATACAGTCTTTCACTGCACATTTTATGACCAATTCCAGGTTTATGTCAGAGGTCTGATAGAGCGTGAAGTTCTCTGAATTGAGATGAGCGTAAAATAATTTGTTGAAGCTCCTACCAGCGGCTGATGACACAGAACATCGGTAAATGCAATGAAATAGGAATTTGGCTTCACTGCACAGAGCCCCAGTGAATGCCAACTGAAAACCTTCTTATATCATTAATTAATAGGTTCACTCACCACCCAGGATGCTTGACCTCCTGACCTCTAGTCCTGAGGGAAGGGTGCGTCTGGCTCTTTCCGTGACCCCTATGGGCACGGGGGTGTCGGGGATGAACGTGGAGGGGCCATGCACCTCACATTTACCAATGAAGAAAGACCGGCAATCCTCACAGTCTGGGGAAATAAGGAGAAAAATATAAATAACAACAATAGACTTCAGTCAGACTAAAAGACACTCTAAATAACAACAACAATAGACTTCAGTCAGACTAAAAGACACTCTAAATAACACTAACCCTACTAACCCTAACCCTAACAGGGCAGTCCTCACAGTCTGATAAGACCCAATACTATCTGGGTATGGGACCATCAGTATAGAGACACAGTTCAGCATTCACACTGACATTTAACTCTATCGTGCCCGTTTTTACTTTTCATTTTCAGCGGCTGATGACGGAAAACATTTTGAATTTTCCTGAGAGTGCTTAAAAACCAAATATCTACCAAACATGCATCAGTCAAAAACATTATGATGTTGTAGAAACTGGGGAGTGTTTGACTTCTGCTTTTAACCACTGCACCCTTTACATGCAGAAAGACAAAGAGTCCCAGAGATCTTGTCCTACACAGACAGTCTTTGTCTATGGGTTTCTCCTCCTCAGTGTATTTGATGCTAGGTCTGTTGGACGAGTCTCTTCCTCGGGTGTAACCGTTTGACTGTGAGATCTCCTCTTTCATCACGCCTGTCTTCAGCAGCTCTACAACACAAACACACAAACTGTACACACACACGCCAACCTACCAACCTACACAAGCACAGAGAGGACCAGAATACAGAAGGAGGACACTCAGTGAAACAGGTGAGTGTTTCCTACCTGTGTCATGTGATTCAGGAAGAACTCCACACGACTGCCCCACAGACGTGGACGACATCTCCGTTTCATCAGTGGCCATCTTGTCACTTGTCTCCTGACTAATTACACGCATCCTGATTATTATAATTATTAGAATCGCAAAGAACCGTGTGAGTAAATGCATACACCCTCATTAAGATAATCATCAAATTAATCAAGAGTATACACACTCTCATGCAAAACTGCTCTTTATTTACACACATTTCCTATCAGGATAAGACAGATACATGATACAACAGAACAGAGGTAGAGGAAAATGAGGTTAAGACAAAGTACTCCTCTAAGATAAGATTAGTTTGAACCAAGACATTAAATGCCGGGCTAAATGTTACATCATGTATAAATTAATTTATCAGCACACTTGCTAACTTATGGGAAGTCATCCATGCCAAAATTAAAATGAAAATGAAAACCGTAAAATGAAAGTTCCAACCCCGCTTTGACATTTCTTTTTCAATACCTGTACGCACATATCCTGCCAAATATATGTTACTGAGAAATGGGCGTTACCGAACACACGGACCTTAAGAGTGGAAAACACGTGACCGCGAAAGTGCCCGAAAGCCTAATAGAAGTAACAAAGGCGGATGCATTCTCAGAGACAGCGAGTGAGCTAAGTTAGCGAATTGTCAGGATTAAGACTTCGTTTTACTCAGAAAATGAAAAGGCAAACTGGGAAACGAAAACGCAATGCTGCTTTGCATTTTCATTTTGGCAGATACAGCGCGTTCATGTCGAAAATTAAATGCCAGGATATGTGCGCACAGGTTTTGAAAAAGAAATGTCAAACCGGGGTTTGAACTTTCATTTTACCGTTTTCATTTTCATTTGTATTTTGGCATGGATTACCTCCCATACTAACTATTTACTGGCTGATCAATGAGAGAACTTTTCGTGAGCAGCTTTTCTAAAAGAATTACTTTAAAGGATCTGGGTTTCAAAAGACTTCACTTAGAAGAACTAACGTAGAAAATGTAGCTTTTTACCTAAAGTTAACAATTCTCATCAGACTGGTCGCCTGATCTGAATTTAACAAAAAGACGCAAAGTCTCAACCGTTGAACTACGGAAGCCCGTTCCCGCCACATTACAAAATTCTTTTTGCTTTATTTTTCTCAATTCCGACTTTTTCTCAGAATCCCGACCTTATTTTTTGGAATTCCGAGTATATTTCTTGCAATTCCGAATTTTCCCTCATCTGACTTTATTTAAACAATCAGGCAGCGTCGAGTAAGCTAAAGTAAGTTAAGTAAGATATGTTAAACACTTAATGCAATGAGTAGCTTACCAGTAGCAAAACCTGGCCTTCGTGGTAGGCTCCGTCGTCCAAACACCCAGTACTTGGTAGTTTTGTCGAAATCGAAATTTTTTATACGAGAAATGGGAAGAACAGCCCGATAATTATCTTCCAAGTACCTTACCAGAGCAAACTTTTTTTCCTGTGAACAAAGGCTAATTGCAGGCGGTAACTGTAAAGCTGCCTTTTAACTGTAGAACGAAATTAGCGGGTTATGGTTGCTTGCCTTCGTGGGACGTTACAGCTAGGATTTTTGAATACACCAATCAGATTACTCAAGAGGGACTATAAGCCACGCCCCCTTCCCAGGTCTCTCTTCAGTCAAGACGGAGGATAAGCTGATCGTGTAATCAGAATGCTTGCTCTGATGTAATATAATTGTTTCAGTAAGAAGTGATCATGTCCAAATAAACAGTGTGTGCACTTCCACTGCGTGAAAAGAGGTGTATCCGCACTGGAATACTCCTGTATATTCCCGGATACTCCGCAGCATAGAATACTCCTAAATATGTGCCAGGTTTGGGGGTCTGCCTATAGCCCATAGTTGCCATGGTGAATAATCCCTTGGGGGTGCTTGCAAGGGAACATTTGCACTTCACACCTCGGGCCACCAGGTATCCTGCAATCGGTCAAAAGTCTTACTTTGGATTGGTGGAGCAATGTCTTGCCCCGCCTCTAAAACCGTTCCCCATTGGTCTATTGTGCCCCCCCGGACATGATTTCATATGGTTTATATTATAAATATTATTGTTGTTGTTATTATTATTAATATTATTATTACTGGCGGCGTTGTTTTATGTTCATAGGTAGATTGTATAGATGGCTGACCATCTATTTGCCAGACTATGGTTTAAAGGTTAGAGAACTGGGCTTGTATGCAATCACTTAAACTTAACTTAAACAAAAATGAATTACACAAATTTTATTATAAATAAAGTATAATGTAGTATAATATAAATTATAAGGCATATTGAAAAATAGACATATTTATATATAGAGAGAGAGAGAATATAATACATTAGAAAGAATATACTATGAATGCTTTTCTTAGACATGTGCGCACATTATAGCAAACAGCTTTTTGACTTGAATATAGTGGCAAAATTTCGTTTTGTGTTCGTTAAAATTAAACCACTTCTTTCACGTGGGCACAAAAGGTAATTCTGACTCGCATCTGTATCCACTTGTAACTTTTATCATTCACCAGAGCCTTGAAGCATGCAACACACAACCAAGTCCCGGTGAATGTCGGCGTCGTTTATTTTCAGTTTCGTCAATCAAAGTCGTTGTAATTTTACAGAAGAGCGGTCAAAAAGCTGTTTGCTATAATGTGCGCACATGTCTAAGAAAAGCATTCACTTTGAAGCGGCGTCCAAACTTTCTTACCAACCTGATCCCACACATGCGCACCAGAGGATCCACAATCAACCAATCACAATCCACCGTTTGCACTAATCCCGACTCCACAATTTACAGGCAGCACAAAAAATGGCCTAATTCAAACAAAACAATATAAACAAATAACAATAACAATATATGGCTCTTACAATAGTATATAATATAAATGCTTTTTGGGAACATAAATGAAACACTAAATGTTGAGCATTGCCAAGAGCAACCCAGCTTCTGTGGTCTTCATTGCAAATCTATCCGCACCAACTCGTGCATGGTGATACACAACATAGTTTTGCTCTTTGTCCAGTCTATTCTGTAGCACCCCACACAGTGCAGACAACTCTGTGCGAGGGAGGACCCACGCTGGCCTTCCATCCAAGATGGCGTCGTCCTCTTCAGAAATGATATCTACTGATGCAGTTGTAGCACAGCGAGACATTATGTAATCCGTCTTTCTTTCAGTTCAGCAGATGAGTTTGGAGTCGACAGCCCATATGTATATGTACTCCGTACAGTTCTTGTTCTTTATTACCAGCAAGTTCACTGGCGCCCAGTAGGTGGCAGTGGCGCACTAGGTAGTGCCTCACGTCTTGCTTGTCACGGGGTATCGAGCAAATTCACTACTATGCTGAGATTCTCCGTGTTAGCTCTAAGCACTTTTGCGGCCATTGACCGAGTTTATAAAATATATCCGTGTGTATTTACAGGTGAGCTGGTGATGTTTGAGTGAACTAATTTACCGTGATGGTGTAGTAATCCTTGTTTGTGTTTACCGTGTTAAACGTTAAATGTTTTCTAGACGGTACCGTATTGATTAGTACAGTAATTCTCGGGCTGGCGGCTAGCGCAAATGTGAAATGAATGAAAATGGCTCGTGTGAGTGTACATTTCATTGTGGTGAATGAGAACGTGAGTGAATATGTGTGTTTTTCTTTCACCTGTTGGATAATAACGGTGCAAAAGACCTGTTATTTTGTTTGATGAATGGTGTCTGTTTACAGCTAGTGAGAAACAAAAACCTGTATTGAATGTTAACAGAAGTAACGAATTCATTACTATGCCGAGATTCTCCGTGTTAGCTCTATGCTAAGCACTTGTGCAGCCATTGATCGAGATTATAAAATATCTCTGTGTGTATTTTCAGGCCTTTATTAAATCATTAAATATGTGGCACTAGCACAACCGTTGGCCTTGTGTTTGAGTCCGCTACACAGTCTTCCATGTGGCAGCCTCTTCCTCAGTTTCAAGAACACTGACTCTGGCCTTGTGGAGCTGCAAAACACGGTAAAAAGAGAAATTAGATCACTGAAAATAGCAAATGGAGGAAAAAGTCGAAGAACTACTTGGGAAATGATTAGGTTTTGACTTACTCTTCTCCTCCTTTGCCTCGTTCGAGCGGCGATCCTGCCCCCCTCTTTGTTCTCCAGATTCTCTTCTTGGTTCATCCTGTAACTCGTTCCAATAATCTCAGTAGGTCTTGCAGGATGCTGGAGAGAAAAAAAGTGGAGAAGAAAGGAAGATTAATTAAAAGTTCGTTTAGAATTCCAGGTGCTGTTATGAAATAATCGCCATGATATAGCCTACCAACAACAGGTTGTGTTACCTTGTCTGTGGATCATATCTGTGCGTGTTTTCAGCATTATGCATTCTCCGCACAGCTTCCTGTGGAAGCAAAATTAGTACTCGGCGACTCGGCGTTGGAATAATTGGATATTCCCGGCGCACTAGCCTCTCCACTCCGCGGTCCGTTCGAAAACTCAAGTGTTCTTTTTCAAGCCATGTTCAAAATGCACACTATCAACAGAATACGGAGTCCAACTTCTGTAATCCTTTTGTGACTTGCGTCTCCTAGATACAAGTAACCCCTTCCCCAAAGCACATTTCACGCTGCAGTTGCATACAATGCTATTGGTTACTGTCAGTCTACGCCGTGCACGCACAGAAAACTGACTGGACAGGACTCAACCTTAGATTCTGAGTGGGTGTTTTGAAAACGGGGCGCAACAACAACAAAAACTCCTGTACCCCGTAAACTTTGAAAAAACTCCTTTACCCTTCGAGATGTGGACTTATTGATGTCATTATCACGAAATGACGAAACTAAATAAACAATTCACCGTTTTCCCGAGATATTGCATTAATTATGTCATTATCACGGGAAAACAAAGTTTCGTTATTTTGTGATAATGACTTAAATACTCGAGATCTCGAGTAAACACAGGAGAATAATGCGTTATGACGAGAAAACGGAGTCAAAATTTGAATGTGAACTGATGGCATCTCAGACCTTCCATAATAAAGGCTTAGCTGCTTGTCAGATTAAATGCTGTTGATTTAATGCTGGTTGTTTTAATCCATGTAAAGCCCTTTGAGACTGTAAACTGTGATATTGGGCTTTAAATAATCTTGATGTGTAACACCGAACTTGCAGAGTAGCCTATTGTTGCATTTCTTACGGAACCTACAATTTACTAATCTGACCTCACGCTGACAACTTTAGGCCATCAGAATATGTGACCCCACTGTAACTTAGGAGAAAATGCCTGACACACCACCCAAACCATTTCAGGTGACTTCTTTTACCTCCCTTTGTATGACCAAAAACCTGTCATCACTCTGGTCAACAGCCTGACCTTGGCACGAGGGGTCACATATTCTGACAGCTGTCGTCAGAATATGTGACCCTATTATAATATGGGAGAAAATGTCTGACACACCACCCAAACCATTTCAGGTGACTCTGCCCTTCCCATGTATAACTAAAACAATTTTTCCACGAATGTAATATAAATGCACCATTTAGTACCACTGCATAGTGCAACAGACATGTTATGATATTAGTAAAAACAATGCATTCATTTACAATGAGGTGTTTTAATGGTTTGTTACAAAAGCTTTGTGATACAAATTATATAATGACATAAAAAATGATAATGCAAAAACTTTAACTTAACTTCACACTTCAACTTAACAATGATTTATGTGAGTGCACTTATTGTATCTTCCCAATAGTTAAATAGTTTTATTCATTCCACATTATCAGCCCAAGTGCCATTGCTCATAATTCTGGATTTGCTGTATCTAAAATAAAATGTAGGATGTGATAACTGAATCTGATGATTGTGAGAGTCAATTTATTTTTCATTAATACTAAAATATTTGCCTTTACTAATTTGCACAATGCAATGTGACAATGTCTAGTTAGCTAAATGTTAATTTACCCGTTGAACGGGTCACCTTAGCCATCATCGCAACCATTGCCCCCCCTGAGAGATTTGGCAGGAGTCGCCACTGCAATAGGTGCCAACCCAGTGGGCAAATTACAAACAGCACAGCGATAATGAAAATGAGAACACAACAAGTAGACAATATAAAGAATGACAAAACAGCAGGGGGCTCAGCTGGGTTTCACGATCAACAGCATTTAATCTAACAAGCAGCTAAGCCTTTATTATGGATAACGCGTTATTCTTCTGTGTTTACTCGAGTTATTTAAGTCATTGTCACGAAATACCGAAATTTGTTTTCCCGTGATAATGACATAATTTACTCGATTTCTCGGGAAAACGGTGAATTGTTTATAGTTTCGTCATTTCATGATAATGACATCCAGTCGAGGAAACAAAGAAAAATAACACGTTATCACGAGAAATTAAATATAAATCCACAGCATCTCATGGCTTCCGTACTTCATGATGTGATAAACCAGCATTTGTAAACAAATAACTCCGCACTGTTTGTTTACAGTCTATGAGCTTACGCTGTTTGCGTAACGAACTTGTCTGTGCGAGCGATTTGAAGCTGCCCAGTAGCAACAGCGCTCACTAGGGTAACAGAATTCGATGGTCACAGACTTGGGTGTAACACCGGTCTACTAATAACCGGCTCATCTGTTCATTATCTCTCTCTGTATATCTGTAACTTCCTTATCGTGTTCCGTGTTTATGTTTTACTTAGTACCTGTGTACTGTATCTACCCGCCTGGAAGACATTAAACTTTTCTTTAATTACAACTGCTTTTGCGTCCTGCCTAGTAGGTCAAACCAGCACGGCGCTTCTAGTGAGACGTCACAGCGTTCAAATGACCGGCGCTCGGCGCTTCTAGTGTTAATGTGAACACGATATTGGACATTTCAAAAGAAGTAGACAGGCAGGAACGAAAATCGGACATATGTAAATAAATAAATGAATGAATGAATAAATAAATAAATAATCGGAAATGGTCGTTATGTCCCGCGGTGTAAATGTAGCTACATGTTTATGTGGTAATGAAGTCACAAGGGAAGTCATCAGATATCTGAAACATTTGCTTTGAATTAAATGACGATGACAAAACACGACATACATTGTTCTGTTTAATTAGCTGAGCTTGTGTATTGCAGTAGGAAGGTTATTTTAATGGAATCGGAAGTTTTCTTATTAGCACGATCAAAGCAGTCCATGTCGAATGTAGCTTAATGCTACTGAATGTCACACATTCCCTTTGTACATTTTTATTTTGGGTTTCATCGACTCCTCCCAAAAAAAAGCACCTGTCTTTATCGTAATTACTGAAAGTAAACTATTGAGGTTGTAGGCATTTTCTATTTTTGCGTATGTGTGTGTGTGTGTGTGTAGCGGACTCAAACACTAGGCCAACGGTTGTGTTGGTGCCACATATTTAATGATTTAATAAATGTCTGAAAATACACACAGATATATTTTATAAACTTGGTGAATGGCTGCACAAGTGCTTAGCATAGAGCTAACACGGAGAATCTCATAGTAAAGAATTCGCTACTTCTGTTAACATTCAATACATGTTTTGTTTCTAATTAGCTTTAAACAGACACCATTCATCAAGCAAAACAACAGGTCTTTTGCACAGTTATTATCCAACAGGTGAAAGAAAAACACACATATTCACTCACGTTCTCATTCACCACAATGAAATGTACACTCACACGAGCCATTTTCATTCATTTCACATTTGTGCTAGCCGCCAGCCCGAGAATTACTGTACTAATCAATACGGTACCGTCTAGAAAACATTTAACGTTTAACACGGTAAACACAAACAAGGACTACCACACCATCACGGTAAATTAGTTCACTCAGACATCACCAGCTCACCTGAAAATACACACAGATATATTTTATAAACTTGGTGAATGGCTGCACAAGTGCTTAGCATAGAGCTAACACGGAGAATCTCAGCATAGTAATGAATTCGCTCGATACCCCGTGACTAGCAACACGCGGAGCACTACCTAGTGCGCCACTGCCACCTACTGGGCGCCAATGAACTTGCTGGTAATAAACAACAAAGAATTGTACGGAATATTTATATGGGCTGTCGACTCCAAACTCGTCTGCTGAATTTAAAGAAAGAACGGATTACATAATGTCTCACTGTGCTACATGTGTTTTTAAAATGTTCGTGTGGAAGACGCTGTGATGGTGTGCGCGTGCATGTTTACCTGACAGTTTAAAAACAAAAGTGTTAAAGAAGTTGTTATGTATTTGTTATGAATGTGCAATGCAACTTGAATTTATGGAAGACTGTAGCCAAGCGATTAAAAAAGCAGGGAAATGAATTGATTTTGATAAAAAATCAATAAAGAAATCGTTCTTATTTGTTTGTTTATTCATCAAGTGGTTATTCTTCCGCTAAAAAACATACTAAAACTATATGGAATTAAAGGTGATTGTGACGTGACGTTAAGATTCTATTCTAGAGTTCGTAATAAAGCTGTAGGCGATGAAAAGTGCATAGCTTTCAAGATCGAAGCAAAACGTTTCATAGAAGCAGAGCGACTTCAATCGACGGACACGGTGCCATTCATTTACTGAGAAATAGGTAAGGTGTGTTTGACGGTTTTTACTCAACACGCTGTGAAATCTGTCTATCTATCTATCTATCTATCTATCTATCTATCTATCTATCTATCTATCTATCTATCTATCTATCTATCTATCTATTTATTTATATTGTCCTATCGTAGATGCCAAAATCGCAACTTATAATGAGCTCAGGAATTATTAGCGACGTTTCCCATGATGAGGACATGAAAAAAACACAGGTGAGGTCGACAGTTCTTGGTGACTTACAAAGCAGAAGCAAAAGTATTTTAGACTTGCTAAGAATCAGTACAAAAGGCTGAAGTTTTCTATTGATCTCGCCAAGGTGCTAGCCTCCCCAGTGGCCGATGCTGCAGCCAGAATCAATTCAAAGGGGCTGAAAGACATGCGCACTTTCGCCGACCTTTTCAAACCAGCAGCAGACGGCCAGAGACCTGAAGTTAGTTATGACACCATGGAGATATGCAAACTCACTCACATGCACACACACACCCCAAACCAGGTTTAACATGTTTATATTCATATATAATCTGTTTGTTAAAACTGCACAAGTAAATGTAGTCATTCTAATACAGTTGAATTGACCCAGCTTATCACAGTTTACTGCACAGCTGGACAAGAGCCTGAGTGTTCTTCTCTCCTCTCATTCTCTCAGTTCACCAACTTTGGCACACAGCAGGTGCCCACGGTTGTTCCCGGTGAATGTGTGACTGAAAAAATGGAAGGGAAAAAGACAGTCCTGAAGGAATGTGTCACAGGCTATGGAGTGCACCAAAAAACACAGGTGAGGTCGCCCATGTGCAGTGACCAGCGGCAAACAACAGTGTGTAAGACTTGTAGATGAGGTTATAAGTTGAATTTTTTGGGACTTTGCAGAAGCTTCTCCATAAGGTGAACATTATCCTGGACAAAGTGACGGCCAGCAAATTTGAAGAGTTAATGGTTCGTCTGATGGCCCTTTCGGTGAACACTGAGGAGAAGCTGCAAATGCTGGTGGCTGTCATCCATGAGAAGGCCATGGAGGAGACAGCCATATGTAATGTATTTGCTAAAATGTGTCACTCCCTGGCTAAGGTATGTTTTGTAATAGGAGATAGACTTGTAATGTGAACTTGCTCCAAGTCCTGCATGTATAAATATGTATACACAATCACACAAACAGGCGTACTACAACCTCTATAGGAGTCTACAATTGCATATAACTGCTTTGTTTGAAAATTGGATACAAATATTGAATCATTCTGATTCATGTGACAAAACTGACTCAAAGTGACATAACCTTCTTCTGCCATTTGTTTTGAATGTGTATGAAGAGTTTCAGAGTTGAAAGTGTTTAGCAGTTTTGTGGTTACATATGGGTTCAGGAGTGTACATGTATGTGTAATTGATGTGTTTTTCCTAAGCATTCACCTCTTTGTGTATCTCTGTGTTCAGCATAACTGGCTGTCGCCCAGGTGGGACCATGAACCCAACGGCATTCAGGCAGAGTCGTTCAGATCCTTGCCTTCGCCAGCACGTCTGGAACAAGACTCTCTGAAGCAAAAAGCAAACATATTTGTCTCCACCATACACTTGTTCTCCGTCCTGCATATTCCTGTCTCTCATTCTGTCTTTGTGAATTGCAGCTTGAAGTACCTGTGGCCTACCAGCCCGGGAGGTCGGTGACTTTCCACGGACTCCTCCTGAGACGATGCAAGGCGGAGTTCGAAAGGGACGAGGTCCACGACCCGGTCGTGATGAAGAAGAAGAGGCAGCTGGACTTGGCAACAACGGTACCCGTCCTTAAGAACGCTAAGACGTAGAGCTCAGTCCTTGTTAAAAGTCCAAGACTTAATGGGGGACTTCAGTGATATGACTTTTTGAGACTTTGTGGATGGTGTTGAGCCATTTGGAATGATGGTAAGTGTTTGTGACACCCTGCTCCTCTTTCTCTCCCTCATCCTGACTCAGGCGCACGAGCAGGAGCAGCTTGAGAAGGACCTCGCAAAAGCTAAAGAGAGAGCTCTCTGCCGCTCCACCGGAAACATCAGGTTCATCAGCGAACTGTTTAAGATGAACATGATTTCTGAGAGCGTGGTGCTTGGATGCGTGGTGAAGCTGCTGCGGAGCCTTAGTAAAGAGAGTGCAGTGTGTCTCTCCACTTTGTTAACGGCTGTTGGCAAAGACCTGGACACCCCAAAAATGAAGGTAAGTGACCTTTGAGTTATGACTAGTACAGAGGCATGAGGGGGATGGTAAATATTAGGTATTTGGCATCTCTCTTCGTTCATTATCCAGAAAAGATGGTGCAGAAGTTGTGGTAAGCACCTTTAAGAATTTTTCCTTTGAGTTCATTTCTGACACATTATCTGCCCTAAATCTCTTAAAGTCAAAGCCATTCTAACCATAAGATGTAAATCGCTTGGTGTAATGTGCTGATTGCAGAAACATTATTCCTTATGGTATCTTTGTCTAAACGGATTTGGTAATAATGGCATTGCCTGGTTAAGTCATTTGTAATATATGAGATGATATGAAAATGGAGAACCAACCATGACCTTGTGTGACCTCTGTTGAACCTCAATGGACAGCCCCAGATGGACTACTGTTTCCACATCATTTCAAAAATTCCGAATGACGTGAAGGTGCCATTGGAGACACGCATCATGCTACGTCACGTGATGGAACTCAGACTGGTGAGTGCGTGTATGGGGGTGTTAGTTGCAATTGTAGCATGTGTTCTACAGTTTGTATAGAAAGTGTATTTATTCTGGATTTAGGAGTACATTTAGGTTTAAGAATATAGATTGAGATGCTTATGTCAGCTGCCTTGCCTTGTACTTGAATCCCTCTGTTTTTGTGTGTCCAGCATAATTGGATTTTGCCCAGAGAGGAGGACACCCACTGCTCTGTTCAGGCCCTGGAACCTGAACCCGCTCCAAGTGCTGTGGAAACCACTTCTCCCAGCAAGAAAAACTGTGCCCCACCAGCTCTATCTGCTAAACTCCTACAGACTGCAGCCAGTGACTCTTCTGAGTTGAATGAGGCTTCAGAGAAGTTGCTGAGTGGTGCAGGGGACTCCCAGGTCAATTCCAAGGGACCTGAGGAGAGTCACAACTTGGCTGAGCTACCTAAGGAGAAATTAGGGAGACAGTTAGCTGAGGTGAGATATAAAACTTCAGAA
This sequence comes from Chanos chanos, assembly GCF_902362185.1. Lineage (NCBI taxonomy): Eukaryota > Metazoa > Chordata > Actinopteri > Gonorynchiformes > Chanidae > Chanos > Chanos chanos. The sequence goes on from NC_044505.1 coordinate 22,952,454, forward strand.
ATGGACAAAAAGACAGACCTGCTCTCTTTGTCTTTGCCTGTCACACAGGCGCATATTGCTAATAAATGCCAAAGTGTAAGTAGACCCTGTACATCTTGTAACTACTTTATATTTAGACAAGGATATTTTATTGTTGTAGAGCAGTTGATAGCATTAGTTCAGCTTGTTGTAGTCTGGTAACTTTTAAAGATAATGAGATCAGTGTCAGCTCAGGCCTTTCCACCACCTGTTGACTTGGTCGTTGTGATTGGACAGCAGCTTGAGTGTCATGTTTTTCTCCTCTCTCGCTCTCTCAGTCTAGCGAATTTACTCTGCAGCACAAACAACCGCTCAGTATCATCGCTGAGAAATCTTCGGGTGAAAAGATACGGCTGAAAGAGGCAGAGAATGCCTGGAAGCCAGCCAGGAAGAGGCAGCCTGGCAATATGGAGCCAGAGATCCAGGAGACACAGGTGAGATCGCTAATGCACAGTGACCAGTGACTAACAGCTGTAAGAGTGTGTCAGACTTACAGCTGAACAGGCAAAGTTCCAATCTGAATTTTGTTTGTTTCTTTATGGCCGTTCAGGAAGTCCTCCGCAAGGTCCGCGGCATCCTAAACAAAGTAATGCCGGAGAAATTGGACAAGCTGGTGGAGCAAATGGCCCACCTCCCCATCAACAGCGAGGAGAGGCTCCAGAGTGTGGTGGACATGGTCTTCAGCAGGGCTGTGGAAGAACCTGGGTTCACTGCGCTCTATGCCAGCATGTGCCGCTGCTTGGCTAAAGTAAAGTGTTCTTGTATAAGAAGTACATTTGTAGTTTTTACTAAATTGGGGCTTAAATACGTCTCCTTGCCCCATTGACATTTTTGAGTTATAGCAGTGGTCCATTTTGTCTTATTGGCGTTGTTCCTTATGATTTGTAGAGAGGAAACATTCCTGTAGACTGTGCTTGGACTCCTGCATATTCCCCATCTCATTTTTTTGTCTTTTTCATACTGCAGATAGAAGTGCCCATGTCAGATAGGCCCTACAGCACTGTGACCTTCCGTAGACTCCTGCTTCGGCGCTGTAAGGCAGAGTTTGAGAAGGTTGAGATGCACACCTTCTTATCTGATAAGGTACACAAGCAGTTAGAGTCATCAGCATTGGTAGCCATCCACACACAGTGAGGAAACATCCCATCAGCACTGAATTCCATGTCTTTTTGCTCGATCACTTATTTTGCATGCTGTATTTGCAGACTGAGGTATTTGAACTTTTGGAATATTTTGTGAAGCTTTCTGACATATTGCTCTTCTCCCTCTCTCTCTCATGCAGGCTACAGGGGAGCAGACAAAACAGGGGCTGGCAGAAGCCAAAGAGAAAGCTTGTCGCAGCTCCATTGGGAATGTGAGATTCCTTGGTGAGCTCTTCAAAGTGAAGATGGTTGCCAAGCTGACTATTTTGGAATGTGTGGAGAGGCTTGTGGAGAGGTTCAGTGAACTGAGCCTGCAGTGCCTCTCCACGCTCCTGACCACAGTCGGCCAGGAGCCTAACGATGGCAAAATGCAGGTAAATCACTTTTAGGTTATCGCTGTGACTGATGTGTGAGAGACTCAAATTATGTCTATTTGACATCTCATTCAGTTCAGTGTAAATCAACACTGACCAGTTTCTCTCTCTCTCTCTCTCTCTCTCTCTCTCTCTCTCTCTCTCTCTCTCTCTCTCTCTCTGTGATATCTGTCTTCTGTCCACAAATAGCCTCAGATGGACTTATATTTAACGTCCATTGAAAAAGCTGTAAAAGAAGGCATGCCATCGTCACATGTACTCTACCTGCTGCAGGACATGATGGAGCTCAGAGAGGTGGGTATGTGTGTTAAGTCACAGAAGAAGAATTAAAGACTATTTTAATACATTTTAATGCTTTCCCTCACGACTAAAAATAACAAAGTGAAAAAAAAAGTGAGAAAAAAGAAAAATTGAAGAGATTTTGAAAGTTCCTTTTGAATGTTCATTTATGATTATGTGCGGTATGCAGAGTGAAAGAGATTCAGTCAGTTATAGGAGTCATTTCAAATGCAGGCAAACAGGTTGTTGTTTGACTTGTAATGACATGAATCCCTTTCTTTGTGTTTGTGTTCAGTGAAACAGGGTGTCACACAGGCCAGTTCTGGGTTCAAAGACCATCAAAGTCCATGAGGGGGCACAGTGGCAGCAGTAGGATCAGTCAGGGATGGCTCATCAGAAAGGAGTCTTTTTCTCACTTTTTTTTTGTCAGTAAGCAAGCCAAGAAGACCTGACACTAAAATACCATGTTAAAAAAAGTTTTACAGTGATTAAATTAAGGGAGAAATAAATTAACTGTGCAACAGGTAACCTAACATGCGGTATACTTTTACAGTAAATTCATATAATACATATACAGGTGTCATGGAATTTTGAAGAATTACAAGGTGATAGACTCAGGCAAATGATAGATTTAATCAAAAGCTTCAGTTCACATTGGCTGGCTTTATTAGGCACAAAAAAACCACAGGTTGTCCTTATACAATTATGCTTTGAAAATAAACCAGCCATAACATCCTGTTTGAATCAGCCTGGAGACAAACACTTTGATCCAGGTATTAACATCACATTTTCTACAGTTAAGAGAAGAGATCACTTTCATTTCTAAGTACTTACCTGAAAGCGAGTTTGTAGTGTATAAATTAGTGTGCCATAGTTGAGAGAACGAGAAGATATTATGGCACATTTCACCCCTGCGTAGCCTTACATGATAAAACTCCATCTGCACCTCCAGCTCCATCCCAACTTTTACTAATGCCAGGTGTGTTCCAGGTAATCAAAACTGGAGCATATGCTATATGTGTGGGAACTCAGGTGAGTTTTATGTGACACTGTTACTACTACCACTACTACTACTACAAAAACAACTACTACTACTACTAAAAATAATGATAATCATCATCATCATCATCATCATAAATGCAGTACTTATTCTCACCACTTTTACTATACTGGTGGGACCGTCCTCACTGCTGGTCACTTGCTGATCCGTTAATATGAAAGTATACATTTTAAAGTGAGAATGAAGATCCAAGGACAGGGCTGGTAGCCTTTGTGGCTGCAGGGCTGTTAACCCTCTGTAGGACATTAGCATTGTTCCCTTGATCAAGACATGTAACCCAATTAATTGCCCCAGAGAAACTGCACCTTGGTTCCATGTTCCCTCCCTTGGCCAAGGGCCTCACCTCAGCTTGCACAGAGAGCGACTTTTCAGACAGCATTTGACAGACGAGTGGAGGGAAAAGTCCATGGAGAACAGGAGATGAGAACAAAAGCTCGATGAAAAATATGTTAGCACTGTTGCCCAGGAAAGAGAAACAGCCACCGCTCCTTTAAAGGAGGAGAAAATGTTTTTCACCATCATTGTGTCTAAAAACCTAATTCACCATTCACTGCTCTTCAACTAATACCTGAAGATGTTAAGATGCTGGTTGTTTTTCCATGTGTTGGCTGCATTTATTGCCTGTTTGTTGCGTAGCATCAGAATGCAGGCCTGATCAGCTGTAGCACTGTGACTTTCTGCCCATCACCAAGGTACGGGCAGCATTACCAGGGAAATACAGAATGTAAACGGTCACTCCTCTGACAATATGACAGTTGACAAATTGACTCTGTATAACAAGTGACCAGCTGAATTTAGAGCCCCTGAATGTCCAATCTTTGGCTTTTTAGATGCCTCCGGATGAACGGGGCATTTTCTTTCGGTACTGTTTGCATATGAGAAGGCTGAGACAGGCCTCCTAAAAACGAATGAAGTTCTTGGTGGAGGTGTGCTTTTGTACCAGGGTAAGAATGTGAGAAGACCACTAACGTGTTTGTACACTGTACAAAGCCCCCACACATTATGATGGAGCTCAAGAGAGGTAAGTGTGTGGTAAGTAATAGATGAGTAGTAAGGGACACTGTCTTAATGTGTTTTAATGTCTTTTTCCCTCACAATGAATAACAAATTTAGAATAAAGTAAAAAAAGTTTAACAGATTTTGGAAGACTGAAAGCAGTGGTGAAGCAGATGTCTACAAGAACAATAAGAAGGGGATCAAAAAAGTCCTGGTGAAACACAATGGAATATGAACATCATTGTTGTTAAATGCATTAAGATGTCAAGACTACTTGAACTGTGTTTTACTCCGAGGTCTTTATTGAGAAATTTATTCATATCACAGTAGTCCTATTATTTTGCCCAGCCAGGGGCAGTAGGAGGCAGTCGGTCTTGTGGCAGCCGGACAAGCACCAGAAGTATTTGTGGCTGCAACTTGACCCTGTACCACTTGAGGGAGCCATTCTCTGATTATTAGCTGGTATGATCAGCACCTCTGTGAGACAGCTGCCACTAGACCTGCCAGAGTCAGCAAAGGTGGAAGTGAGCTGATGCTACTGTGGAAGATTATGTAGAGGCTCCTAATCACAAGTACGACTTGTTCTTCATCTTGGTCTGGTAGTATGGATGGTAAACTATTTCATGTCAAAATGTTCATCAATGAATATCAATCCCAGATTTTTCTCTTTCTTGAAAGAATTTAGATCATATCAAAGTGTCGTTTATCACGTTTGTGGGATTGTGACATAATGAATGAATAAAGTTTCTGAATTCATAACTCTCGTGTCTGCTTTTGAAATCGCTCTCATTCCAACTAAACTTAAACAAAAACATGGTTCAACACATAAGCTATAAAATAATTTAGAAATGAACTGAAATAATAAAGACAAATTAACACAACTCAAAAGCTCCTCTCCCACCGTTCTTATGGCGACTTTAAACACCATACCCTAGCAACACTCTGGTGCAATGTTGACATCCTATGGCAAAAGAATATAACTGCATTTCACTACTAAACCCCCTATGGGAGGTAATCCATGCCAAAATGAAAATGAAAATGAAAATGGTAAAATGAAAGTTCCAACCCCGGTTTGACATTTCTTTTTCAAAACCTGTGCGCACATATCCTGCAAAAATGAAAAATAAAATTACATAACTCGATTTTCATTTTCATTTTCAAGACAAACACGAGTCTTTTCTGACGAAAATAAAAATAAAATTAAAATATCTTTTTGTCATTTCATTTCATTTGTTAGTCTTTTCCTGTTAACAGATTTGGCGGTACAAATCGGACAAAATGGAAACGAAAAGACAAAGTTGATAATCCTGTGGCAAAATCCCAGTTTGCGATTTAATTTTCGACATGGACGCGCTGTATCTGCCAAAATGAAAATGCAAAGGCAAAGCAGCATTGCGTTTTCGTTTCCCACTTTGCCTTTTCATTTTCGAGTTCGCCTATATGCAAATATATGTTAAGGAGAAATGGGCGTTACCGAAGACACGTGACCGCGAAAGTGCCCGAAAGCCTAATAGAGGTAACAATGGCGCATGCATTCTCAGAGACGGCGAGTGAGCTAAGTTAGCGAATTGTCAGGATGAAAACTTCGTTTTACTCAGAGTCGAAGTCATTTTAGATAGGCTTAGGGATATTGTCCGTGTCTTCTCCATAAAAGGGAGAACTGGGATCAAAGGGGATAGGGATAGAGAGGCAGAGTGAGAGTGATAGAAATAGATAAAGAAGGGTGAAAAAGAGGAAGAGAGTTTACACAACAGCAACTTTAATTACTAAGGAACACTTGAGGTTAACAAATGTCCTTTTCTTTCTGAAAGCTGCACAGAAAGTGTCTGCCCGACTTCTAGTGACCCAGTTAGTGAGGATGACCAGGAACTGACGGACATTAGATACAGGGTGACCAGAGACTGACTGACATTAGATACAGCGTGACAAGGAACTGACTGACATTAGATACAGGGTGAAATGTTGTCAGGTGAGCCCATTGGGATCAGGATTTTTAACATGGGGTGATGGACATGTCTTACTTTACCTGAATCGTCCACAGGTGCTGTGGTGCAAACAGCTCCTCCCTCCATAGGAGCCTTGTGAACCTCTGTCAGTGGTGTGTCTCTAATGAAGATAAACTAACTGATCCTCTGTCAGTGGTGTGTCTCTAATGAAGATAAACTAACTGATCCTCTGTCAGTGGTGTGTCTCTAATGAAGATAAACTAACTGATCCTCTGTCAGTGGTGTGTCTCTAATGAAGATAAACTAACTGATCCTCTGTCAGTAGCGTTGGCAGTAGCAAGGAGTTACCTACACAAGAATCATTAGGATTTTAAACATGCGTTCACAGGAACTGAGCCAGTTCCTGTGAACCAGGGAGTGAAAACTTTCCAGACTAACTGGACTGATGGTGAACTGGACCTGTCTGACTGAAGAGTTACAGAGTCACCCGGCAGAAGGCAATGCAATATTCTTCTCTATGTCATTCATGTTCGGTTTTATACAGTGATATAAATTCATCATCCAAATCAAGAGGGTTCATTTGAAATTTCAGTACACACTGCTGTTTATGACTGAATGTGACTATATGTTTGGTCTCTATACACACTCCTGTATATGACTGAATGTGATTGTGTGTGATTATTATTAACTCTTTGTGTGTGTGTGTGTGTGTGTGTGTGGTGTGAGGTCAGCAGGTGAGTAGTCACTGGCTGTTCTTCATCATGATTCTTGATGATAAGTTTTTGACAGAATTTTACTACCAGTGCAGTTTATACTGACTGATGACAAGCACAAAGCACAAAGCCCAAAGTAAATCATAAATACTAAGCCTTTGGATTGGGGAGGACATTTTGATCATGGGTCAAACTACTGACCTGAAAGCTGAAGGTGCTGAAGTTTGGGGGTGGAGTTAATTAATGACCCAGCAATAGTCCAAAGGGGCATTAGATAGAGGTGAAGGCTGAAGGTGCTGAGAGAAGTAACAGATGTTAAGCAAACGACTCACTAGAGGGGTGAAGAGAGGACCAGGGTGAGACACTGACGTAGTTCCATGACTCTACTAATCCTCTTAAATGAGTGAAGTAGACAGCTGAAGAGGATGACAGTAATGTAATTAATTAGTGAAGAGTGACTTCCATACAATTCCAACATACCTATACACATAAACTGCCTCACAGAGTTTACACTTTAGACTGGCATAATCCAAAAAAGAAAAATATTAACAATAAATTGAGAAAAAATTCAGGAGCCAGTAGCAGGCAGTGTGTATGACTGGGTCCTGGAACATCAGCTCAGACTCCATGTGACCTTTAAGGGAGCGAGGGAGCGTAAGGAGTGACATGACTGTGTCATTAGAGACACACCACTGACAGAGGATCAGTTAGTTTATCTTCATTAGAGACACACCACTGACAGAGGATCAGTTAGTTTATCTTTATTAGAGACACACCACTGACAGAGGATCAGTTAGTTTATCTTTATTATAGACACACCACTGACAGAGCATCAGTTAGTTTATCTTCATTAGAGACACATCACTGACAGAGGATCAGTTAGTTTATCTTCATTAGAGACACACCACTGACAGAGGATCAGTTAGTTTATCTTCATTAGAGACACACCACTGACAGAGGATCAGTTAGCTCATATTAACAATATTAATATTAATCTCAAACTCAGATTAGGATTAAGTTTACAAGAAGAGACTGCAACATTATTTCCCTCATGCCTCTTAAAACGAATGGCTGATCTGTTGGTTTGTGTTTTAAAATGAATGACTGGTCTGTTGGTTTGCGTTTTAAAATGAATGTCTGGTCTGTTAGTCTGTGTCTTAAAATGAATGGCTGATCTGTTGGTTTGCCTTTTAAAATGAATGTCTGGTCTGTTAGTCTGTGTCTTAAAATGAATGACTGGTCTGTTGCTTTGTCTTTTAAAATGAATGACTGGTCTGTTGGTTTGTGTCTCTCTTTCTGTCATGTGCCCACTAGCAGAAATGTCCTCATTGAGAAAAAGTCAGACAATAAACTGCTCTGAAGGTGCCTGGCATGAGACAGTCTTCCTCCCCAAAGACCCCCCCATGTTTTTGGCTCCAATGCAAAATTAATATATTGGTTCAAATTTTTTAAAGAAAAAATACGATGAAATAGCATCACCTTACGTTTCAGGCTGTGTAGCCCACATCCTGTTTAGTTCAAATAAAAAAACCCCAAATCATTCTAAACAGCTTTGTTTCTGCATTTGTGTTGGAGTTGTTCCCGTCAGTCTGCGGTTTTATGACCTCAGCTGTATATAACCTCATCTGGTCTAGCTGTATGCCTGATTCTCCTCCATGCTTATAAACACAGTAGCAACTTTAGTAACGTTAAGAGCTGGGAGCTGTCCAGGGTCCCACCTCCTGACAGTTAGCCACTGTCCATGGTGCTAACACTCCTCCTCAACAGGCCTCTGTTGGAATTTTGGAATGTTGATACATTCCGCAAAGTCTGTGGTTCCACCAAGACTGTTACAAGTCACAAATCAAAGTTATAAATCCTCAAAAAGAGATGAAAAAACAGGGCAAATGAATAGATTGTTCTCCGGACATCTGGACTAATATAACCACAGTTACATTATGCAGAATCCTGCCATCAAAGCACCTCACACTGTAAGTCCTCCCAAACCTGCCATTCAAGCACCTCACACTGTAAGTCCTCCCAAACCTGCCATTCAAGCACCTCACACTGTAAGTCCTCCCAAACCTGCCATTCAAGCACCTCAAACTGTTGGTCTCCAGAGCTTGTTACAGTCTCTGGGAGGCTGGAAATGGCTCTGTGGATGAAAACTGAACCGTTCATGTTTTAATTTTGTGTGGAAAATGGAAAAAAATTAACACGTGTGATACTGGCTTTTCCCGGGCTGATTTTCTATTAAACCCTGTTAGTTTTTGAAACACAGTAGCCGTCCTGTTCTCCTTTCAGCTTTGTATTTCTGTTGAGGCTGTTCTGAGCTGGATCATTAGTTTAGGCACTGAGACAGTTTATGACAGATACTTTTGTCTCATGGATTTTTTTTTTGCTCATTAGTTCATATATGTGTGTTCGCATGTCTGTGTACATGCATGTGTGTGTGTGCGTGTGTATGTACATACATCTATGATGCAGAGTCACTGCAGAGTCTGTGTGGGTTAGCGATTACACAAAGTGAGGACGCAGACAAACCTAGAAGAAATGTAAATGAAGTCTGTGAAGAATGAGAGAAATCTTCGCCCTCTGTGGAGTTGGTAGAGGTTTGTGTTTATTAGGTGGATATCCACAGGGGTCCTGTTAAGTTATAGTTGGAAGAGGAGGGACAGAGAGGGGACTGGGCTGGTAAACGGACAGGCACACAGGGCCAGAGAGCTTAGTCCACGGCCAAAGCCAAAGATCCTATTGGTAGACGGCTCATCCTGGGAGCGTGAGCCTTCAGTGCTGAACGCGTGAACAGAAGAGGGCCGTGATCTGTTCACTCAAACGGTACAAGAGGAAGCACTTAATGAAGCCCAAATCAAAACCCCAAAACACACTCAAGCGTAAAACAACACAAAGCCAAGGGATGTAGCCAGGCGAGATTAAAAACACTCGGCTGCTTCTAAGGTTTACGGATACATCAACCTGAGCAAATGCTACACAGAGAGAGGGGGAGAGAAAGAGTGAGAGGTGAGAGAGAGAGAGAGAAAGAAAGAATGGAATCTCAATCCCAGATGAGCAGAATGAACAGTGGCCAGAACCTAAGATTTAATATTGAAGTTTGGTCATAAAAACAAGAGCCGACAGTTATTCACATTCGCTCACGTGCTTCAAATCTACATTTATCATCAGCAGACATAAATGCATCATGGAAAATAGTTCTATTTTTTGCTTTTGTGCTCAACTGAATTCTAGGTACTATTTTTTAACTGACCTAAGTCTATCACTAACTGTTTAATCAAAGCACTATTATTAACTCATGAACAATAAACTTGTTATTTAGTAGTAACAGTGACAAAATGAATCCTCTGTCATTCTAATGTAACCTGAGGAACAATGACATGACATGTGTACGTATTTCTTCACCAGTGGTGGAGGAAGTACTCTGTACTTAAGTAAAAGTACAAATAAACAGACAAAAATGTACTCTAGTGAAAGTAAAAGTACCACATTAACCTTTCTACTTGAGTAAAAGTAAGTACCTGCTTTTAAATACATTTAAAGTATTAAAAGTAAAAGTACTTGCTGAATGTATTCCCTAATGCAATGGTCTACAATATCATTGTGTGCCTACTGTATGTATATTTTGTTTAATACATCAATAGTATGGGCTGTGCCATTTTAATTAACAATGCTACAGATGATGCTACTGATAACACTGGCAGACAATCTCATATCAGTTATTTGAAAGGTTATTGTTAGTGTTTACCCTCTGTGACACAGTTCACACTTGGACTTACGATTCTCTGAATCAGAATTTCAGGGGTGACCTGCAGAGTTAAATGCCATTAAGCAAAATAAGAAAGAGGACTGATTATACCTTTGAAAGTTTTTATTGAACTGTACATAAAACCAAACTCAATATAACACAATGCAAAACCATTGTGTTATACTGACTGCAGTAAACACATTCAAGTCAAAGTTGTCTGCCTGAAAAAAGGGGCATTAAACACACCTAACAAAGGAATAGGCACTGATCCTAACACAGGATTTCAACATATTATCTATTACGAAATCTATACTTTTGCCAGACTGTTCTTACGGGAGATGGAAATTTCGTTTGGCTCGATATAAGCATGGCAAGTAGGGTTGACAGTCTGACTTTTAAATTCCATTTTAGCGTAATTAAGACAAAGGTATCTTTAACGTAATTACTACGATGTTAATCCTGTCATTCTATAATACCAACTAATTTTAAACCTTAACTCTGAAGGAGCACAGGGCTAAAGAGCCCCTAGCCGCACAAGCAACATAACCACCGCTGTTCCCGGGATCTAGCATCCAAGCAAATACCCAGGACCAAGACTATATTGCGTTAGCAACATGCATGTGTTACTTGCCAGTTAACGCTAGATTATAATAATTTAATTGTGTTGACTTGTTGCTAGTGGTGCATTTGAACAAGAGGCTAGCTAATGCTACATAAGACTTCACTAACCTAAATTCATTTAACATGCAAAAGTCAGGTAGCGTTAAGCAACTTAATTTACCTCAATATGTTTCTTCAAATTTGACGGCGAATTTTTGAAAACTAGTATCTCGTGTTTTCGAGGGAGACACCGGTTTTATCACCGGTCAGTGCTGCTGCTGAAGCTGCTGCTGCGGGCCGCCCCCCTCGTGTTGAAGGAGGGTCTAACATTACCTGCCCGCTTTGATTGGCTCAGTGGACCAATTCCCCTCTCGCTCGCCAATGACTACTTTAAAACTAACACACAAAAAAACACAATTTGACTGTAACATGTAACGCAACGCATTGTAGAAATATAGTGGAGTAGAAAGTATAGATACTTGCTGTAAAATGTAGTGGAGTAAAAGTCAAAAGTACCCACAACTAAATCTACTTAAGTAAAGTACAGATACATGAAAAATGTACTTTAGTACAGTAACGAAGGACTTGTACTTCGTTACATTCCACCACTGCTCTTAACACTGAACAGGTAAAACACTGGTCCAAAATCCCACTGAACAGGTAACACTCTGGTAACACGCTGTGTGACTGCGCTGATGTCTTCTAAGACTTGATGACCAACTGAAGCTCTTCCCACACTGGGAGCAGTGGTATGGCCTCTCCCCTGTGTGACTGCGCTGGTGTGTTACAAGACCTGATGAATCGCTGAAGCTCTTCCCACACTGGGAGCAGTGGTATGGCCTCTCCCCGTTGTGACTGCGCTGGTGTAATTGGAGATTTGATGAATCACTGAAGCCCTTCCCACACTGGGAGCAGTGGTATGGCCACTCCCCTGTGTGAATGCGCTGGTGTCTTTGAAGAGCTGATGAATAACTGAAGCTCTTCCCACACTAGGAGCAGTGGTATGGCTTTTCCCCTGTGTGATTGCACTTGTGTCTTTTCAGATTCCATGGATCACTGAAGCTCTTCCCACACTGGGAACATTTGGTATGGCCTCTCTCCTGTGTGAATGCGCTGGTGTGTTCTAAGACTTGATGACCGACTGAAGCTCTTCCCACACTGGGAGCAGTGGTATGGCTTTTCCCCTGTGTGAATGCGCTGGTGTGTTCTAAGACTTGATGAATCACTGAAGCTCTTCCCACACTGGGAGCAGTGGTATGGCCTCTCCCCTTTGTGAATGCGCTGGTGTCTGACAAGACTTGATGAATAACTGAAGCTCTTCCCACACTGGGAGCAGTGGTATGGCTTTTCCTCTGTGTGAATGCACTGGTGTGACTGAAGAGATGATAACTGGTTGAAGCTCTTCCCACACTGGGAGCAGTGGTATGGCTTTTCCCCTGTGTGAATGCGCTGGTGTCTTACAAGATCTGATGACCGACTGAAGCTCTTCCCACACTGGGAGCAGTGGTATGGCTTTTCCCCTGTGTGAATGCGCTGGTGTGACTGGAGAGATGATAACTGGTTGAAGCTCTTCCCACACTGGGAGCAGTGGTATGGCTTTTCCCCTGTGTGAATGCGCTGGTGTCTTACAAGATCTGATGACCAACTGAAGCTGTTCCCACACTGGGAGCAGTGGTATGGCCTCTCCCCTGTGTGACTGCGCTGGTGTCTTTGAAGAGCTGATGAATAACTGAAGCCCTTCCCACACTGGGAGCAGTGGTATGGCTTTTCCCCTGTGTGAATGCACTGGTGTGACTGAAGAGATGATAACTGGTTGAAGCTCTTCCTACACTGGGAGCAGTGGTATGGCTTTTCCCCTGTGTGAATGCGCTGGTGTCTTACAAGATCTGATGACCGACTAAAGCTCTTCCCACACTGGGAGCAGTGGTATGGCTTTTCCCCTGTGTGAATGCGCTGGTGTCTTACAAGACCTGATGACCGACTGAAGCTCTTCCCACACTGGGAGCAGTGGTATGGCTTTTCCCCTGTGTGAATGCGCTGGTGTCTTACAAGACCTGATGAAGTACTGAAGCTCTTCCCACACTGGGAGCAGTGGTATGGCTTTTCCCCTGTGTGAATGCGCTGGTGTCTTACAAGACCTGGTGAAGTACTGAAGCTCTTCCCACACTGGGAGCAGTGGTATGGCCTCTCCCCTGTGTGAATGCGCTGGTGTGATTGAAGAATTGATAACTGGTTGAAGCTCTTCCCACACTGGGAGCAGTGGTATGGCCTCTTTCCTGTGTGAATGCGCTGGTGTCTTCTGATACACAGCTGGCTTCTGAGGCTCTTCCTGCGTGAAGAGTGTGTTGTGTTCTTCCCTGTCACTCTCTGTTTAGGTGTTAGGGCTCTTCTGACAGGGGAGCTCTTCCCAAACGAAGAGCACCTTCTTTTCGTCTTGACAGCGGATTGTGCTGAAATGAATGTAATATCAGAGGATAACTGTTCTGGGCTCAGTGGCACGTCTTCTGATTTAATCTCTCTGGTCTTTAGTAAACTCAGGGACTCTTCAGGATGCCATGTCTTAATGAGGTTTTGCAAGGAAATGTGGCCTAAACAAAGAGAGGGACATGTCCACAACAGGACCAGAAAACCACATCACAGCCTGGACAAAAATCTATAAACAACATTAAAAGACCAAACTGACATTGACCTCAGCATCAATTTAAAGTACAACTAAACCATTCTCTTAAAAAAAACAAAAAAACACATATACACACAAATGTAGGGAATTGAATGGGAAAACGGGGAAAAAAAATCATCTGTTACCTTTCTCAGGGGAAAATGGCTTGTCCCAGTGGCAGTCCGCTGGGTCGTCCTGGTCCTTGGTATATTCTTCTCCACACCAGACCAGCAGCTCCTCTCCAGCAGCGATGGGTCTACAGCTGCGGAACAGAACCCCCCCTTTGTACTGAAGAGCCACCAGATTCTGCTCTTCATCATTACGGGCACAGTTCACATACCTTAGAGAGAAAGAGAGAGAGTGTGATGAGGGAAAAGGTCAAGAGTGAGACATGAGGCAGATAAAGAGGTTTACATTGCAGAAGAGAATACTAAGTTAAGGCAGAAAATGAGAAGAGGAATGGATGGATAAGTGAAGTCATGGATAAGTTAAGGATCAATTTAAAAAGTCATGTCTCTAAATGGAGTTTTCGTGTTTTTGTGACTCTGATTTAAGGGGACGCTCACTGCCTCGTATTAAACAAAACTCTTTTAACACTCATTAGACACATATGTAAATAACACATGACTGAACCAAATTTTACAATGAAAAAGTGCCAGGAAGGATGAACAGAGTTGGAGCAGACTAACACAATTGGAATGCTCTAATAGAGGAGGAATCCCAGCAGTAACACTAGCTGGCTGGGGTGTTGTCACGAGATCGGGTGGGTTTGTGTCCTGCGAGGCACAAACAGACGAGTGTACACTCCCCACCATCTCACTCAGCGCTCTGTTCAGCATTGATGAGTGAATCCAGGAAACAGCACAGGTCTCCACCCCGTTACGTTCCCATGGAGACGCCTGGGAGCTGGCAGGTGCTGTAAAGTGGTAGTGGATGTGACATGTATCTGAGGATACAGGCAGTATTCCTCACCCTGCGGCACCGGAAGGGAAATACAGGAGTATGGGAACCGGATTTCTCCCAGAAAATGGGGCAAAAAGGGAAAAGGGAAAAACGCTAAAGTGACCACGCCCACATATGAAGGCCCTGGTTTTGTATTTTAAAACGTCACATTCCACGTAACACCAACATTCTCGTCCTCCGATCGTTTCCTGAAATATCCGAGTTTTGCGTGACTAACCAGTTTACCGGCCGAGAAAGAGACAAGAGCGCGCTCTTCACACCAAACATTCCTCATCACTGGCAAAAATGCCCAGTGCCTCTGGCACCAAAGGATAAACCATCCTCCTTGGACCAATCAGAGCTTGGTGTTTATGCCCAAAATGCCCACGTCTATATGCTGTCCTTACTCCCAGCTTTTCTGAACTGAATCAGTATCCTCATTAGCAACTCTGAAGAATTGCGGACAGCTGAAACATTTCATTTTGTGATGAAGGTTTGGTTATGCAGCCTGCTTAATGGAGGACATGGTTCAGGATCCTTCAGTGTCATGCTGATAATGGCACATAAGATGCACCAGGTGTATCAGTGGGCAAGCAAACGTGAGATTATGCAACATTTCAGTGAAATGGAGACCGATTTAATGAGATGATCTCAATGTGACTCATCTCTTTATTATTACTCACTATTATTTATTAGTCATTTGTACAGTTTGTTAAGATCTGCCCTTCTTCAGTCATGGATATATAGTTACTCATTTGTGCTGTAGACCTTTCAGCACCTAGACCCCTAACATTAGACGTGTTTTACTGTTAGTCTGTAAATAAAATCCATGAATGTATTTAGTTACAGCGATTACTGTACAGGACAAACAGAAAAGTCTTACAGTTTGGGCAGTAACACACAGCATACTCAAAAGCACCATGTGAAGCTGTGTAAAGCTTAGCAGATATGTGGACTGGTCAGAATGTCATTGGGTGGGACATGCCATTTAGGGGTATGGAGATCTTCGCCATTCTACTATTTTTCTTTCTCTTTTAGACATCTTATTTTTGTTTTACACTGTGTGGATTTAATGAAGAGGTTTCACACCCCCTGTACTAAGAGCTAATTAATGTGTTATACAGAGAATGTGAAAGCTCCAATCCTGAGGTCTGAGGGTCTGACTCAGCCTTACTCAGGATAATTCCCTTTTCACTGACACACTGATGATATGAGAAACTTTGGGACTGGGACAAATAATTGGGAAATTAATCAATGACTGAGTATGTTACTGAATAAACTCAAAATAAACCACGTAAAATGGAAAAATAATTAACTAAACATTACGCCTGACTATTTTTGTCTTTCAGTTGTAGATGCATTTATTTATGTTCACATTTAATGTATTAAATATCACTCTTTCATTCATTAGTGCACCCAGTTTCATGCATGAGGATATAACAAGAATTGTTTTATGTATGTCATCTCGTTTGATGCTACATATTTGAATCCCAAAGCCGTTGGCTCTTTGACACTGAGTTTTCCTGATCTTTTTGGACAACTTGGAGAAAAAAAATCTACAAAACATTCTATGAGTGTGTGTGTGTGTGCGCGTTTGTTTGTGTATCTGTGCGTGTGTTTTGTCATATGAAACCTCGTTGAAAAGAAAATAAGTAGTGATTCATGTGTGGGTGCACAGCGCGCTCCTAAAATACATGCATCAAATATGAAAACTCATGTGATCAGAGGATCTCCATGCTGATTGGTGTTTGTATAAATTCTGGTCTCATCTGGTCTATGAGAACAGTGAATGTGAGGGGGTGTCACGCAGTCAGGGGTAAAGAGAAAACAGATCAGTATCTGGAAGGTTGTAAGTTTGATTCCTGAGAATGTCTGAACACCAAAATACTGGACAGCAAGGTTTCCTCAGAAATATAGTTACCTCTGATACAAAACACAGTTAAGTTTTACCACTGAACGTATGAATGTACAATGTCTGTACATTTAACATAAATATGTGAAAAATAAGGAACAGGAATGATCTCTGTGCTCAGTATCTCACCTCATCCAGTTGGAAAAATTCTCTCTCTTCTCATCAACATGATCTTCACACTGCTGACGTTTGAAGAGCTAAGGAAAAGAGGTTTTTCCTTCATAAATGTTGATTTGTTATGCATACAGTCTTTCACTGCACATTTTATGACCAATTCCAGGTTTATGTCAGAGGTCTGATAGAGCGTGAGGTTCTCTGAATTGAAATGAGTGTAAAATAATTTGTTGAAGCTCCTACCAGCGGCTGATGACACAGAACATCGGTAAATGCAATGCAAGAGGAATTTGGCTTCACTGCACAGAGCCCCAGTAAATGCCAACTGAAAACCTTCTTATATCATTAATTAACAGGTTCACTCACCACCCAGGAGTATCCACTGTCCTTGGTGTCTTCTCTGTCAGACATCTGGTCTTCATAGGGGCCAAAGTGTGTCCCTCTGGGTATAGTGTCACCCTGGTTAAACACGCCCAGCTCTGCGTTTGGGATGCTTGACCTCCTGACCTCTAGTCCTGAGGGAAGGGTGCGTCTGGCTCTTTCTGTGACCCCTATGGGCACGGGGGTGTCGGGGATGAACGTGGGGGGGCCGTGCACCTCACATTTACCAATGAAGAAAGACCGGCAATCCTCACAGTCTGGGGAAATAAGGAGAAAAATATAAATAACAACAACAGACTTCAGTCAGACTAAAATACACTCTACATATCAACAATAGACTTCAGTCAGACTAAAAGACACTCTACATAACAACAATAGACTTCAGTCAGACTAAAAGACACTCTAAATATCAACAATAGACTTCAGTCAGACTAAAATACACTCTAAATAACACTAACCCTACTAACCCTAACCCTAAAAGGGCAGCCCTTACAGTCTGATAAGACCCAATACTATCTGGGTATGGGACCATCAGTATAGGGACACAGTTCAGCATTCACACTGACATTTAACTCTATCGTGCCCGTTTTTACTTTTCATTTTCAGCAGCTAACGATGAAAAACATTTTGAATTTTCCTGAGAGTGCTTAAAAACCAAATATCTGCCAAACATACATCAGTCAAAAACATTATGATGTTGTAGAAACTGGGGAGTGTTTGAATTTTGCTTTTAACCACTGCACCCTTTACATGCAGAAAGAGAAAGAGAGAGAGACTACAGGATCAGTCCCAGAGATCTTGCCCTACACAGACAGTCTTTGTCTATGGGTTTCTCCTCCTCAGTGTATTTGATGCTAGGTCTGATGGACGAGTCTCTTCCTCGGGTGTAACCGTTTGACTGTGAGATCTCCTCTTTCATCACGCCTGTCTTCAGCAGCTCTACAACACAAACACACAAACTGTACACACACACGCCAACCTACCAACCTACACAAGCACAGAGAGGACCAGAATACAGAAGGAGGACACTCAGTGAAACAGGTGAGTGTTTCCTACCTGTGTCATGTGATTCAGGAAGAACTCCACACGACTGCCCCACAGATGTGGATGACATGTCCGTTTCATCAGTGGCCATCTTGTCACTTGTCTCCTGACTAATTACACGCATCCCGATTATTATAATTATTAGAATCGCAAAGAACCGTGTAAGTAAATGCATACACCCTAATTAAGATAATCATCAAATTAATCAAGAGTATACACACTCTCATGCAAAACTGCTCTTTATTTACACACATTTCCTATCAGAATAAGGCAGATACATGATACAACAGAACAGAGGTAGAGGAAAATGAGGTTAAGACAATGCACTCATCTAAGATAAGATTAGTTTGAACCAAGACATTAAATGTCAGGCTAAATGTTACATCATGTATAAATTAATTTATCAGCACACTTGCTAACTTGTGGGAGGTCATCCATGCCAAAATGAAAATGAAACTGAAAACGGTTTGACATTTCTTTTTCAATACCTGTGCGCACATATCCTGCCAAAATGAAAAATGAAATTAGATAACTCGATTTTCATTTTCATTTTCAAGACAAACACCAGTCTTTTCTGACAAAAATAAAAATAAAATTAAAATATCTTTTTGTCATTTCATTTCATTTGTTAGTCTTTTCCTTTGAACAGATTTTGTGGTACAAATCGGACAAAATGGAAACGAAAAGACAAAGTTGATAATCCTATGGCAAAATCCCAGTTTGCGATTTAATTTTTGACATGAACACGCAGTATCTGCCAAAATGAAAATGCAAAGGCAAAGCAGCATTGCGTTTTCGTTTCCCACTTTGCCTTTTCATTTTCGAGTTCGCCTACATGCAAATATATGTTAAGGAGAAATGGGCATTACTGAAGACACGGACCTTAATAGTGGAAGACATGTGACCGCGAAAGTGCCCGAAAGCCTAATAGAGGTAACAATAGGCGCTTTCGCACCGGAGGAACTTTTCCATAGTTCTTAGAACTGTTGGAGAAAGTACCCCATTTTTCGCGTGTTCGCACCGCAGGAATGATCATAGTTCTTATAACGCCGTTTTGAGGGGCTTTTTTAGCTCCTACTTCAGGGTAGGTACTTCCGCAGCGCAATAGAAACCTTAGGGGCTTTCGGACAGCACAGTTCTAGGGTCTCATTTGATAGGAACTACCCCCTGGGGAGCTTCCCCTAGAACTACATACGTTCTAGGGCCTTTTTTCTGTTTGCATTCGCACCGCCAGTAGGAACGCTGAAGTGATGTAAGTCGGCAGAGGGTGCAGCAGCTAAGAGCTGTTGTTTACGCCTAACCATGGATAGCTGCACATTTTTAAGTACAAATTTAATGACTTTTAAGACATTTTAAATATCTCCAAAAGGGAAAAAATGCCATTACTGTGGCAAAAGAAATCGACAAACAAGACTACAGTATACACAACTTACCAGTTTTATTGAATTTGAATGACAGAAATATTGAGTGCACATTAGACATATAACTGCCTTCTCATTAACGAAAATAATACTGTATGGCGACAGTACCTGTACAATGGAAAAAAATGTCCCCCTGCATTTATGCATTTACCACCGCAATAGCAGTGAATGACTCGGTGGACATAGTAGTTTTCGGGTGCTAGCATAGCGCTTGTGCCTGACGCTTGCTCGTAGCATCGTGTTTCGTTTTTTTTTCCATTTTCCCCGCCGCAGCCCTCAAATCGTAGGCTGGATAAACACATTCTTATTTTAGGTTAAAATCTGGATCGCGGACACACAAGCACCTACCGAAGCGGAGTGTACGCTACCTCTTCAATAAAAAAATATAAATTGGACGTTGCAGAAATGGTCATTGTTGGGAGATATAAAATACCGGTAAAATAAAACATAAAAACCATGTCTTTACCGGTCGCAATCGTCGTATACCTGCGTCTGGACCAATGGCTGTACACCTATGTCACAAGGTTCCTATTGCGCGAAAAAGGGGGTACTTTCTCCGACAGTTCTAAGAACTATGGAAAAGTTCCTCCGGTGCGAAAGCGCCTCTTGTGACCTAGGCGTACAGCCATTGGTCCAGACGCACGATGATTGCAATCGCCATTTTTAAAGATCCGTGCAAAATATAAAGTCTTAGAACGTTTTACATTTAGTTTTTGATACGATTTGAGGGCTGCGGCGGGGAAAAAGGAAAAAAAACCCCAAAACAAAACAAAAAAACACGATGCTACGAGCAAGCGTCAGGCACAAGCGCTATGCTAGCACCCGAAAACTACTATGTCCACCGAGTCATTCACTGCTATTGCGGTGGTAAATGCATAAATGCAGGGGGACATTTTTTTCCATTGGACAAGTACTGTCGCCATACAGTATTATTTTCGTTAATTAGGCAGTTATATGTTACCTAATGTGCGCTCAATATTTCTGTCATTCAAATTCAATAAAACTGGTTAATTGTGTATGCTGCAGTCTAGTTTGTCGATTTCTTTTGTCGCAGTAATGGTATTTTTTCCTTTCGGAGGTATTTAAAAGGTCTTAAAAGTCATTAAATTTGTACTTCAAAATGTGCAGCTATCCATGGTTAGTCGTTAACAACAGCTCTTAGCTGCTGTACGGCCAGCCGGCTTACGTCACTTCAGCGTTCCTACTAGTGGTGCGAATGCAAACAGAAAAAAGGCCCTAGAACGTATGTTAGTTCTTATCAAATGAGACCCTAGAACTGTTCGGCCCGAAAGCGCCTAATGGCGCATGCATTCCCAGAGACGGCGAGTGAGCGAAGTTAGCGAATTGTCAGGGTGAAGACTTCGTTTTACTCAGAGTCGAAGTCATTTTAGATAGGCTTGGAGATATTGTCCGTGTCTTCGGTAACGCCCAACGCCCAAGGTAAAGTGGGAAACGAAAACGCAATGCTGGTTTGCCTTTGCATTTTCATTATGGCAGATACAGCGCGTTCATGTCGAAAATTAAATGGCAGGATATGTGCGCACAGGTTTTGAAAAAGAAATGTCAAACCGGGGTTTGAACTTTCATTTTACCGTTTTCATTTTGGCATGGATAACCTCCCGTACTAACTATTTACTGGCTGATCAATGAGAGAGAACATTTCGTGAGCAGCTTTTCTAAAAGAATTACTTTAAAGGATCTGGATTTCAAAAGTCTTCACTTAGAAGAACTAACGTAGAAAATGTAGCTTTTAACCTAAAGTTAACAATTCTCATCAGACTCGTCGCCTGATCTGAATTTAACAAACAGACGCCAAGTCTCAACTGTAGAACTACGGAAGCCCGTTCCCGCCACATTACAATTTTTTTTTTGCTTTATTGCGACCCTATTTTTCGCAATTCCGACTTCATTTCTCAGAATCCCAACCTTATTTTTTGGAATTCCGACTATATTTCTTGCAATTCCGAATTTTCCCTCATCTGACTTTTTTATACAATCAGGCAGCGTCGAGTAAGCTAAAGTAAGATATGTTATACATTTCATGCAATGAGCAGCTTACCAGTAGCAAAACCTGGCGTCGGTAATAGGCTCCGTCGTCCAAACACCCAGTACTTGGTAGTTTTGTCGAAATCGAAATTTTTTTATACGAAAAATTGGAACAACAGCCCGATAATTATCCTCCAAGTACCTTACCAGAGCAAACTTTTTTCCCCTGTGAACTAAGGCTAACTGTAGGCTGCAACTGTAAAGCTGCGTTTTAACTGTACAACGAAATTAGCGGGTTTTTGTTGTTTGCCCTCGTGGGACATTACAGCTAGGATTTTTGAATTCACCAATCAGATTACTCAAGAGAAGTCACGCCCCCTTCCCAGGTCTCTCTTCAGTCAAGACGGAGGACAAGCTGATCGTGTAATCAAAATGCTTGCTCTGATGTAATACAATTGTTTCAGTAAGTAGTGATCATGTCCAAATAAACAGTGTGTGCACTTCCACTGCGTGAAAAGAGGTGTATCCGCACTGGAATACCCCTGTATATTCCCGGATACTCGGCAGCATAGAATACTCCTAAATATGTGCCAGGTTTGGGGGTCTGCCTAGAGCCCATAGTTGCCATTGTGAATAATCCCTTGGGGGTGCTTGCAAGGGAACATTTGCACTTCACACCTCGGGCCACCAGGTATCCTGCAAATGGTCAAAAGTCTTACTTTGGATTGGTTGAGCAATGTCTTGCTTCTCCTCTAAAACCCTTCCCCATTGGTCTATTGTGCCCCCCCCCCAACATTTCATATGGCTTATATTATAAATATTATTGTTGTTATTATTATTAATATTATCAATACTGGTGGTGTTGTTTTATGTTCATAGGTAGATTGTATAGATAGTCTGGAAAATAGATGGTCAGCCATGGTTTAAAGGTTAGAGAACCGGGCTTGTGACTGGAGGGTTGCTGGTTTGATTTCCAGGCCCATCATCCACGGCTGTGTGCCCTTGAGCGTGCTCTTAACCCCAATGGTCACCAAGGAAAACTGCTCCTGTGTCTGGTGTGTGTGTTCACTACTGGTGTGTTGGATGGGTTAAATGCAAAGGACATGTTCACAGTGTGTGTATGCAATCACTTAAACTTAACTTAAACAAAAATGAATTACACAAATTTTATTATAAAGAAAATACAGTATAATCTAAATTATAAGGCATATTGACACACACACACATATGTATATATACATATATATATATATATATATATATATATATATATATCAATGTACAACATAGAATATAATACATTAGAAAGAATATACTATAATATCATAGCATATAATATAAATGCTTTTTGGGAACATAAATGAAACACTAAATGTTGAGCATTGCCAAGAGCAACCCAGCTTCTGAGGTCTCCATTGCAAATCTATCCGCACCAACTCGTGCATGGTGATACACAACATAGTTTTGGTCCAGTCTATTCTGTAGCACCCCACACAGTGCAGACAACTCTGTGATGGGAGGACCCACGCTGGCCTTCCATCCAAGATGGCGTCCTCCTCTTCAGAAATTATATCTACTGATGCAGTTGTAGCACAGTGAGACATTATGTAATCCGTCTTTCTTTCAGTTCAGCAGAGGAGTTTGGAGTCGACAGCCCATATGTCTATATACTTCGTACAGTTCTTGTTCTTTATTACCAGCAAGTTCATTGGCGCCCAGTAGGTGGTAGTGTCGCACTAGGTAGTGCTCCGCGTGTTGCTAGTCACGGGGTATCGAACAAATTCACTACTATGCTGAGATTCTCCGTGTTAGCTCTATGCTAAGCACTTGTGCAGCCATTCACCAAGTTTATAAAATATCTCTGTGTGTATTTTCAGGTGAGCTGGTGATGTTTGAGTGAACTAATTTACCGTGATGGTTTGGTAATCCTTGTTTGTGTTTACCGTGTTAAACTACGTTAAATGTTTTCTAGAAGGTACCGTATTGATTAGTACAGTAATTCTCGGGCTGGCGGCTAGCGCGAAATGAATGAAAATGGCTCGTGTGAGTGTACATTTCATTGTGGTGAATGAGAACGTGAGTGAATATGTGTGTTTTTCTTTCATCTGTTGGATAATAACTGTGCAAAAGACCTGTTATTTTGTTTGATGAATGGTGTCTGTTTAAAACTAATGAGAAACAAAAACCTGTATTTAACAGAAGTAACGAATTCATTACTATGCTGAGATTCTCCGTGTTAGCTCTACGCTAAGCACCTGTGCAGCCATTGATCGAGATTATAAAATATCTCTGTGTGTATTTTCAGGCCTTTATTAAATCATTAAATATGTGGCACTAGCACAACCGTTCCAGTAATCTCAATAGGTCTTGCAGGATGCTGGAGAGAAAAAAAGTGGAGAAGAAAGGAAGATTGATTAAAAGTTCGTTTAGGATTCCAGGTGCTCTTATGAAACAATCGCCATGATATAGCCTACCAACAACACGTTGTGTTACCTTGTCTGTGGATCATATCTGTGCGTTTTCAGCATTATGCATTCTCCGCACAGCTTCTTATAGAAGCAAAATTAGTACAAAAGTTCAATTCAACCACATTAAGGGATAAAGCAGATGAACAAATGCGAACGTATCCGAGTGTGCGGCAGTCGAAGACAAAAGCCAGCAGGCTACAGAAATAAACTTACCGAAACAGAGTTATTTCCCGCTCGTCTTCTTGTTTGAGGGGCAGATTACTCTTTGATGTCTAACTCGATCCTGTCCAACCGCCGAATAATATTCTCCATGAACGTTTACTGCTGTTCAGATATCTTCTTAAAAATGCATTTAACGGGGACACCAGTTATTTGTTATCGTTCGGACTCGGCGTTGGAATTGGATATTCCCGGCGCACTAGCCTCTCCAGTCCGCGCTCCGTTCGAAAACTCAAGTGTTCATTTTCAAGCCATGTTCAAAATGCGCAATATCAACAGAATACGGAGTACAATTTCTGTAATCCTTTTGTGATTTGCGTCTCCTAGATACAAGTAACTCCTTCCCCAAAGCAAATGTCGCGCTGCAGTTGCATACACTGCTATTGGTTACTGTCAGTCTACAAACAAATTAAGGTGAATACGGTGCGAAGTTTTTTGTTTACAAATGCTGGTTTATCACATCATAAAGTACGGAAGCCATGAGATGCTGTGGATTTATATTTAATTTCTCATGATAACGTGTTATTTTTCTTCGTTTCCTCCGACATCTCGAGATGTCGACTTATTGATGTCATTATCACGAAATGACGAAACTAAATAAACAATTCACCGTTTTCCCGAGAAATCGCATTAATTATGTCAGTATGACGGGAAAACAAAGTTTCATTATTTCGTGATAAAGACTTAAATGCTGAAGATCTCGAGTAAACACAGAAGAATAACGCGTTATGACGAGAAAACGGAGTCAAAATTTGAATGTGAACTGATGGCATCTTAGGGCAAAACAGCCCCTGCTGTTTTGTCATTCTTTATATTGTCTACTTGTTGTGTTCTCATTTTCTTTATTGCTGTATTGTTTGTAATTTGCCCACTGGGTTGGCACCTATTGCACACCTGGCTGGCCTAGAAGGGGTCTCCTCTCTCTGTGGTCCTTCTGAAGATTTTCCCTGGCATCTGGGTTTTTTGAGGAGTTTTTTCGTGCTCGCTATGAGGATCGAGTCAGGGAGTGCCACCCTGCTCTGGTTGTTTTAATCCTGTGCGCATGTAAAGCCCTTTGAGACTGTAAACTGTGACACTGGGCTTTAAATAAACTTCAACTTGAACTTGCAGAGTAGCCTATTGTTGCATTTCTTACGGAACCAACACCTTACTAAGCTGACCTCACGCTGACAACTTCAGGCCATTGGAATATGTGACCCCACTAAAATATGGGAGGAAATGTCTGACACACCACCCAAACCATTTCAGGTGACTTCTTTTACCTCCCATGTATGACCAAAAACATGCCATCACTCTGGTCAACAGCCTGACCTTGGCACCAGGGGTCACATATTCTGACAGCTGTCATCAGAATATGTGACCCCACTGTAACTTGGAAAAAAATTCCTGATGCACCACCCAAACCATTTCAGGTGACTTCTTTTACCTCCCATGTATGACCAAAAACCTGTCATCACTCTGGTCAACAGCCTGACCTTGGCACCAGGGGTCACATATTCTGACAGCTGTCGTCAGAATATGTGACCCCACTGTAACTTGGGAGAAGAATTCCTGATGCACCACCCAAACCATTTCAGGTGACTTCTTTTACCTCCCCAGGACTGACCAAAAACCCGTCATCACTCTGGTCAACAGCCTGACCTTGGCATGAGGGGTCCCATATTTTGACAGCTGTCGTCAGAATATGTGACCCCATTATAATACGGGAGGAAATGTCTGACACACCACCCAAACCATTTCAGGTGACTCTGCCCTTCTCATGTATAACTAAAACAATTTTTCCACAAATGTAATATAAATGCACCATTTAGTACCACTGCGTAGTGCAACAGACATGTTATGATATTAGTAAAAACAAAGCTTTCATTTACAATGAGGTGTTTTAATGTTTTGTTACAAAAGTTTTGTGATACAAATCATATAATGATAACGCAAAAAATATGTACAACGTTAACATTTTAATCTAACTTTAACTTAACTTCACACTTGAACTTAACAATTTAACAATAACTTAATATTACTATAACTTAACCAATAACTTTAATATTAAACATCAGAAAGGGAGGGGAGGGGGAGATCAAGATCGGCACACCGCACAGCTGTACGACTTCATGGGGTCAGGCCTTCCAACACACTGCATGTGGAACCACCGGTCACACATGTCACACTGGATCTGTAACAACAAAGGTCATAGCAAAAAAGCAACATTTTCAGGGTGAATATCTGAGATACAGTACAACATATAGCTATGATAAATATATATATACACACACACACATATACGTGTGCGTGAGTGTATATATATGTATGTATGTATATGTACATACATACAGTGATGGAGTGCCTTATTTTAAAAAGAGCTTTTTTACCCAAGTAGTTGACAGTGGTTTTCTCTGTTTCTTCCCCACTGTCTTTCCTTGCTCCTCCACAGTCACTTTCTCCCCACAATAGTGGCACAGTTCACTCAGGTCATCATTGAAGACAATATGACTTATCAATAAATTGTATCAATGTATTGTTGTGTTTTCACACATACACAACATTCACGCAGGACACAGAAATAAAGTTGACCTTGACTTTACTGTATCTGTCTCCTTCAATCAGCCATTAACAAGGACTACTTTCTATATATCAGTTAACATATCAATGTGCAGTTTTACATAGTATCACGGAACACAAAATAGTTCCTTCAGTATCAGTGACTAAGAGTAGTTCTTACATGAACATAACATTAATCATTTAAGAAATGTATTATATGATTATTATATGATTTCATTTGAGAAGGTCAGAGGTTCCTCTGCAAGTATTTTCTCTGCATACTAATATGACATAAGTTTAAAAAACTCATTGGTCAGTGCATAGTGCAGCTGTAACATATAAACCACCAAACTGTTGATGTAAGAGAAACAAAAAATGTAAACATTTTTTTAAATACTTTACAGGTATGGTAAAAGTAGACATAGTATGACAGACAAAAACATAAACTTACTTTCAGGACAAACACTCCACATGAGGTGGCATCCCTTTGCAGACTGTGTGGGTCTGTGCTGGCTGTCCACCTGGATACCTGGCAGCCTCGTTTTCTGATGAAGGCTCCTCCCCCCTCCCCGGAGTCATGCGATTCCGTAGCCCACTCTCTTTTACAGTAAACAGTAGCCTAGTCACCTTATTATTTCACATTAATGTATTACTTAAATGTTAATATGCGTGCGAACTTTAGTAACAAAGTAACACACATATTTCCATCATCCCCTGCACACAGCACCTCTCTAGAGATAACCTTTTTCCCACTCCCTTTTCGTTTCATTAAAATAACAGAATGTAAAAGACCAGAAGCGTTCAAATACTGCACTAAATGCTAGAATTTAATGTGTAAGCTATGCTAAAGAGTCGGGTGACTTAGTTAATGACCCCCTCCCCCTCGGCGTATATATATATATATATATATATATATATATATATATATATACACAGGTATGTATGTACTTTTTTTTTCCGTATGCAGGGTATTCCCTTAACTAGCTTATTACTCTTTTCTGTTGTGCTAATTACATTACCAATCAAGCAGAAGTTCGAGGCTTTCCTTTTCAGGATGTAAAGCCGATGTTTATCGGCATTTTTGGCATATTCCTCCTCAAGAAGATACTTCTTCAGTTCCGCAAGCATTTTCTGATCCATTATGCGCAGATATAATTAGGATATTATGCCTAACGAGATACTGTAGCCGATATGTGATAATCACTAGCGAATGTACGCTCTTCAAAGGTCAAGTGTCGTCAGAACATGACATCATCCGACTTGAAGCGCGTACATTCTACAAGGTAAAAGAAGTCATCTGTAATTGGGCGGTTGGTGTGGGGTTACAGTGGGGTCAGAATATGTGACCCCTCATGCCAAGGTCAGGCTGCTGACCAGAGTGATGACAGGTTTTTGGGCAGTCCTGGGGAGGTAAAAGAAGTCACCTGAAATGGTTTGGGTGGTGTGTCAGACATTTCCTCCCTTATTTTAGTGGGGTCACATATTCTAACGACAGCTGTCAGAATATGTGACCCCTGGTGCCAAGGTCAGGCTGTTGACCAGAGTGATGACATTATTTTTTTTAAGGTAATTTAAATAGTGAGTTATGTAACTGCACTTATTGTATCTTCCCAATAGTTAAATAGTTTTATTCATTGCACATTATCAGCCCAAGTGCCATTGCTCTTAATTCTGGATTTGCTGTATCTAAAATAAAATGTATGTGATAACTGAATCTGATGATTGTGAGAGTCAATTTATGTTTCATTAATACTAAAATATTTGCCTTTACTAATTTGCACAATGCAATGTGACAATGTCTAGTTAGCTAAATGTTAATTTACCCGTTGAACGGGTCACCTTAGCCATCATCGCAACCATTGCCCCCCCCCCCCCCGGAGAGATTTGGCAGGAGCCGCCACTGCAATAGGTGCCAACCCAGTGGGCAAATTACAAACAGCACAGCGATAATGAAAATGAGAACACAACAAGCAGACAATATAAAGAATGACAAAACAGCAGCTGGGGTTGACGATCAACAGAATTAAATCAACAGCATTTAATCTAACAAGCAGCTAAGCCTTTATTATAGAAGCCCTAATATGCCATCATTTCACATTTAAATTTTGACTCCGTTTTCTCGTGATAACGCGTTATTCTTTTGTGTTTACTCGAGATCTCGAGTTATTTAAGTCATTGTCACGAAATAACGAAATTTGTTTTCCCGTGATAATGGCATAATTTATTCGATTTCTCGGGAAAACGGGGAATTGTTTATAGTTTCGTCATTTCGTGATAATGACATCAATAAGTCCACATCTCGAGATGTCAGAGGAAACAAAGAAAAATAACACGTTATCACGAGAAATTAAATATAAATCCACAGCATCTCATGGCTTCCGTACTTCATGATGTGATAAACCCGCATTTGTAAACAAATAACTCCGCACTGCGTTCACTTTTGTTTGTTTACAGTCTATGAGCTTACGCTGTTTGCGTAACGAACTTGTCTGTGCGAGCGATTTGAAGCTGCCCAGTAGCAACAGCGCTCACTAGGGTAACAGAATTCGATGGTCACAGACTTAGGTGTAACACCTGTCTACTAATAAGCGGCTCATCTGTTCATTATCTCTCTCACCTGTTTTCACCCGTCTCCTCCTTGTATTTATATCCCTTGCTGTCTTTGCAAAGTCTTCACCTCCGTAGTGATTACTTAGCGTGTCCTTTGTATATCTGTAACTTCCTAATCGTGTTTCGTGTTTTTTATGTTTTACTTAGTACCTGTGTATTGTTTCTACCCGTCTGGAAGACATTAAACTTTTCTTTAATTATAACTGCTTTTGCGTCCTGCCTAGTAGGTCAACCCAGCACGGCGCTTCTAGTAAGACGTCACAGCGTTCAAATGACCGGCGCTCGGCGCTTCTAGTGTTAATGTGAACACGATATCGGACATTTCAAAAGAAGTAGACAGGCAGGAACGAAAATCGGACATATGTAAATAAATGAATGAATAAATAAATAAATATTCAATCAATCAGAAATGGTCGTTATGTCCCGCGGTGTAAATGTAGCTACATGTTTATGAGGTAATGAAGTCACAAGGGAAGTCATCAGATATCTGAAACATTTGCTTTGAATTAAATGACGATGACAAAACACGACATACATTGTTCTGTTTAATTAGCTGAGCTCGTGTATTGGAGTAGGAAGGTTATTTTAATGGAATCGGAAGTTTTCTTATTAGCACGATCAAAGCAGTCCATGTCGAATGTAGCTTAATGCTGGTGAACGTCACACATTCCCTTTGTCCATTTTTATTTTGGGTTTCATCGGCTCCAACCAAGAAAAACACCTGTCTTTATCGTAATTACTGAAAGAACACTATTGAGGTTGTAGGCATTTTCTATTTTTGCGTATGTGTGTGTGTGTGTAGCGGACTCAAACACTAGGCCAACGGTTGTGTTGGTGCCACATATTTAATGATTTAATAAATGTCTGAAAATACACACAGATATATTTTATAAACTTGGTGAATGGCTGCACAAGTGCTTAGCATAGGGCTTAAACGGAGAATCTCATAGTAAAGAATTCGCTACTTCTGTTAACATTCAATACATGTTTTGTTTCTAATTAGCTTTAAACAGACAGCATTCATCAAGCTAAATAACAGGTCTTTTGCACAGTTATTATCCAACAGGTGAAAGAAAAACACACATATTCACTCACGTTCTCATTCACCACAATGAAATGTACACTCACACGAGCCATTTTCATTCATTTCACACTTGCGCTAGCCGCCAGCCCGAGAATTACTGTCCTAATCAATGCGGTACCTTCTAGAAAACATTTAACGTTTAACACGGTAAACACAAACAGGGATTACCCCACCATCACGGTAAATTAGTTCACTCGGACATCACCAGCTCACCTGAAAATACACGCAGATATATTTTATAAACTTGGTGAATGGCTGCACAAGTGCTTAGCATAGAGCTAACACGGAGAATCTCATCTTTGTAATGAATTCGCTCGATACCCCGTGACTAGCAACACGTGGAGCACTACCTAGTGCGCCACTGCCACCTACTGGGCGCCAATGAACTTGCTGGTAATAAAGAACAAAGAACTATACGGAATATATATATGGGCTGTCGACTCCAAACTCGTCTGCTGAACTTAAAGAAAGAACGGATTACATAATGTCTCACTGTGTTTTTAAAATGTTCGTGTGGAAGACGCTGTGATGGTGTGCGCGTGCATGTTTACCTGTGTTTCAGAAATTTAGTGCATAACTAGTAAGCCACTAGTTATGCACTAAATTTCTGAAACACAGGTAAACATGCACGCGCACACCATCACAGCGTGAGGTACTAAATTGATAAGAAGAACCTAGACAACAGTAGCCTAAGTTTTGAATGATTCATGTTTTATTCTCTTGGACAAATATTATCCAAGTATATACGACTCATACTGAGGAGAATAAACTGTTGGGGGGAAACATTACACACAGTAGGCTACATTATATTGCTATTTGATATGTCCAGTTCTGACAGCTTAAAAACAAAAGTGTTAAAGAAGTTGTTATGTATTTGTTATGAATGTGCAATGCAACTTGAATTTGTGGAAGACTGTAGCCAAGCGATTAAAAAAGCAGGGAAATAAATTGATTTTGATAAACATCAATAAATAAATCGTTCTTATTTGTTTGTTTATTCATCAAGTGGTTATTCTTCCGCTAAAAAACATACTAAAACTATATGGAATTAAAGGTGATTGTGACGTGACGTTAACATTCTATTCTAGAGTTCGTAATAAAGCTGTAGGCGATGAAAAGTGCATAGCTTTCAAGATCGAAGCAAAACGTTTCATAGAAGCAGAGCGACTTCAACCAACGGACACGGTGCCATTCATTTACTGAGAAATAGGTAAGGTGTGTTTGACGGTCTTTACTCAACACGCTGTGAAATCTATCTATCTATCCATCTATCTATCTATTTATTTATATTGTCCTATCCTAGATGCCAAAATCGCAACTTAGAATGAGCTCAGGAATTATTAGCGACGTTTCCCATGATGAGGACATGAAGAAAACACAGGTGAGGTCGACAGTTCTTGGTGACTTACAAAGCAGAAGCAAAAGTATTTTAGACTTGCTAAGAATCAGTACAAAAGACTGAAGTTTTCTATTAATCTCGCGTAGGTGCTAGCCTCCCCAGTGGCCGTTACTGCAGCCAGAATCAATTCAAAGGGGCTGAAAGACATGCGCACTTTCGCCGACCTTTTCAAACCAGCAGCAGACGGCCAGAGACCTGAAGTGAGTTATGACACCATGGAGATATGCAAACTCACTCACATGCACACACACACCCCAAACCAGGTTTAACATGTTTATATTCATATATAATCTGTTTGTTAAAATTGCACAAGTAAATTTGGTCATTCTAATACAGTTGAATTGACTCAGCTTATCACAGTTTACTGCACAGCTGGACAAGAGCCTGAGTGTTCTTCTCTCCTCTCATTCTCTCAGTTCACCAACTTTGGCACACAGCAGGTGCCCACGGACGTTCCCGGTGAATGTGTGACTGAAAAAATGGAAGGGAAAAAGACAGTCCTGAAGGAATGTGTCACAGGCTATGGAGTGCACCAAAAAACACAGGTGAGGTCGCCCATGTGCAGTGACCAGCGGCAAACAACAGTGTGTAAGACTTGCAGCTGAGAAGATGAGGTTATAAGTTGATTTTTTTGGTACTTTTCAGAAGCTTCTCCATAAGGTGAACATCATCCTGGACAAAGTGACGGCCAACAAATTTGAAGAGTTAATGGTTCGTCTGATGGCCCTTTCGGTGAACACTGAGGAGAAGCTGCAAATGCTGGTGGCTGTCATCCATGAGAAGGCCATGGAGGAGACAGCCTTATGTAATGTATTTGCAAAAATGTCTCACTCCCTGGCTAAGGTATGTTTTGTGATAGGAGATAGACTTGTAATGTGAACTTTTTTTTTTCTTTTACTTTTTTTTTCTTGTAAGCTGCACTTGCTCCAAGTCCTGTATGTCCAATCCTCTGTTGCTATAGTGCAGCTTCAAGTGGCTGTGATGGAGCAACCTGGTACCTCTGTGGACCTCTTTAAATTGTCACTTAGACTCACAAATACGTATACCCAATCACACAAACAGGCATACTACAATCTCTATAGGAGTCTACAATAGCGTATAACTGCTTTGTTTGAAAATTGGATACAAATATTGAATCATTCTGATTCATGTGACAAAACTGACTCAAAGTGACATCACTTCGGTGTGACATAACCTTCTTCTGCCATTTGGTTTGAATGTGTATGAAGAGTTTCAGAGTTGAAAGTGTTTAGCAGTTTTGTGGTTACATATGGGTTCAGGAGTGTACATGTATGTGTAATTGATGTGTTTTTCCTAAGCATTCACCTCTTTGTGTATCTCTGTGTTCAGCATAACTGGCTGTCGCCCAGGTGGGACCATGAACCCAACGGCATTCAGGCCGAGTCGTTCAGATCCGTGCCTTCGCCAGCACGTCTGGAACAAGACTCTCTGAAGCAAAAAGCAAACATATTTGTCTCCACCATACACTTGTTCTCCTTCCTGCATATTCCTGTCTCTCATTCTGTCTTTGTTTATTGCAGCTTGAAGTACCTGTGGCCTACCAGCCCGAGAGGTCGGTGACTTTCCACGGACTCCTCCTGAGACGATGCAAGGCGGAGTTCGAAAGGGACGAGGTCCACGACCCGGTCGTGATGAAGAAGAAGAGGCAGCTGGACTTGGCAACAACGGTACCCGTCCTTAAGAACGCTAAGACGTAGAGCTCAGTCCTTGTTAAAAGTCCAAGACTTAATGGGGGACTTCAGTGATATGACTTTTTGAGACTTTGTGGATGGTGTTGAGCCATTTGGAATGATGGTAAGTGTTTGTGACACCCTGCTCCTCTTTCTCTCCCTCATCCTGACTCAGGCACACGAGCAGGAGCAGCTTGAGAAGGACCTCGCGAAAGCTAAAGAGAGAGCTCTCTGCCGCTCCACCGGAAACATCAGGTTCATCAGCGAACTGTTTAAGATGAACATGATTTCTGAGAGTGTGGTGCTTGGATGCGTGGTGAAGCTGCTGCGGAGCCTTAGTAAAGAGAGTGCAGTGTGCCTCTCCACTTTGTTAACGGCTGTTGGCAAAGACCTGGACACCCCAAAAATGAAGGTAAGTGACCTTTGAGTTATGACTAGTACAGAGGCGTGAGGAGGATGGTAAATATTAGGTATTTGGCATCTCTCTTCGTTCATTATCCAGAAAAGATGGTGCAGAAGTTGTGGTAAGCACCTTTAAGAATTTTTCCTTTGAGTTCTTTTCTGACACATTATCTGTCCTAAATCTCTTAAAGTCAAAGTCATTCTAACCATAAGATGTAAATCGCTTGGTGTAATGTGCTGATTGCAAAAACATTATTCCTTATGGTATCTTTGTCTAAACGGATTTGGTAATAATGGCATTTCCTGGTTAAGTCATTTTCAATATATGAGATGATATGAAAATGGAGAACCAACCATGACCTTGTGTGACCTCTGTTGAACCTCAATGGACAGCCCCAGATGGACTACTGTTTCCACGTCATTTCAAAAATTCCGAATGACGTGAAGGTGCCATTGGAGACACGCATCAAGCTACGACACGTGATGGAACTCAGACTGGTGAGTGCGTGTATGGGGGTGTTAGTTGCAATTGTAGCATGTGTTCTACAGTTTGTATAGAAAGTGTATTTATTCTGGATTTAGGAGTACATTTAGTGTTTAAGAATATAGATTGAGATGCTTATGTCAGCTGCCTTACGTTGTACTTGAATCCCTCTGTTTTTGTGTGTCCAGCATAATTGGATTTTGCCCAGAGAGGAGGACACCCACTGCTCTGTTCAGGCCCTGGAACCTGAACCCGCTCCAAGTGCTGTGGAAACCACTTCTCCCAGCAAGGAAAACTGTGCCCCACCAGCTCCATCTGCTAAACTCCTACAGACTGCAGCCAGTGACTCTTCTGAGTTGAATGAGGCTTCAGAAAAGTTGCTGAGTGGTGCAGGGGACTCCCAGGTCAATTCCAAGGGACCTGAGGAGAGTCAAAACTTGGCTGAGCTACCTAAGGAGAAATTAGGGAGACAGTTAGCTGAGGTGAGATATAAAACTTCAGAAATGGACAAAAAGACAGACCTGCTCTCTTTCTCTTTGTCTTTGCCTGTCACACAGGCGCATATTGCTAATAAATGCCAAAGTGTCAGTAGACCCTGTACATCTTGTAACAACTTTATATTTAGACAAGCATATTTTATTGTTGTAGAGCAGTTGATAGCATTAGTTCAGCTTGTTGTAGTCTGGTAACTTTTAAAGATAATGAGATCAGTGTCAGCTCAGGCCTTTCCATCACCTGTTGACTTGGTCGTTGTGATTGGACAGCAGCTTGAGTGTCATGTTTTTCTCCTCTCTCGCTCTCTCAGTCTAGCGAATTTACTATGCAGTACAAACAACCGCTCAGTATCATTGCCGAGAAATCTTCGGGTGAAAAGATACGGCTGAAAGAGGCAGAGAATGCCTGGAAGCCAGCCAGGAAGAGGCAGCCTGGCAATATGGATCCAGAGATCCAGGAGACACAGGTGAGGTCGCTAACACGCAGTGACCAGTGACTAACAGCTGTGTCTGTAAGAGTGTGTCAGACTTACAGCTGAACAGGCAAAGCTCCAATCTGAATTTTGTTTGTTTCTTTATGGCCGTTCAGGAAGTCCTCCGCAAGGTCCGCGGCATCCTAAACAAAGTGATGCCGGAGAAATTGGACAAGCTGGTGGAGCAAATGGCCCACCTCCCCATCAACAGCGAGGAGAGGCTCCAGAGTGTGGTGGACATGGTCTTCAGCAGGGCTGTGGAAGAACCTGGGTTCACTGCGCTCTATGCCAGCATGTGCCGCTGCTTGGCTAAAGTAAAGTGTTCTTGTATAAGAAGTACATTTGTAGTTTTTACTAAATTGGGGCTTAAATACGTCTCCTTGCCCCATTGACATTTTTGAGTTATAGCAGTGGTCCATTTTGTCTTATTGGCGTTGTTCCTTATGATTTGTAGAGAGGAAACATTCCTGTAGACTGTGCTTGGACTCTGTCCTGCATATTCCCCATCTCATTTTTTTGTCTTTTTCATACTGCAGATAGAAGTGCCCATGTCAGATAGGCCCTACAGCACTGTCACCTTCCGTAGACTCCTGCTTCGGCGCTGTAAGGCAGAGTTTGAGAAGGTTGAGATGCACACCTTCTTATCTGATAAGGTACACAAGCACTTAGAGTCATCAGCATTGGTAGCCATCACACACAGTGAGAAAACATACACCTTAGTCCTCATTAAAAATGCCTAGATGTGTCAGGAAACGTCCCATCAGCACTGAATTCCATGTCTTTTTGCTCGATCACCTATTCTGCATGCTGTATTTGCAGGCTGAGGTATTTGAACTTTTGGAATATTTTGTGAAGCTTTCTGACATATTGCTCTTCTCTCTCTCTCTCTCTCTCTCTCTCATGCAGGCTACAGGGGAGCAGACAAAACAGGGGCTGGCAGAAGCCAAAGACAAAGCTTGTCGCAGCTCCATTGGGAATGTGAGATTCCTTGGTGAGCTCTTCAAAGTGAAGATGGTTGCCAAGCTGACTATTTTGGAATGTGTGGAGAGGCTTGTGGAGAGGTTCAGTGAACTGAGCCTGCAGTGCCTCTCCACGCTCCTGACCACAGTCGGCCAGGAGCCTAACGATGGCAAAATGCAGGTAAATCACTTTTAGGTTATCGCTGTGACTGATGCGTGAGAGACTCCAATTAGGTATATTTGACATCTCATTCAGTTCAGTGTAAATCAACACTGACTAGTTTCTCTCTCTCTCTCTCTCTCTCTCTCTCTCTCTCTCTCTGATATCTGTCTTCTGTCCACAAATAGCCTCAGATGGACTTATATGTAATGTCCATTGAAAAAGCTGTAAAAGAAGGCATGCCATCGTCACATGTACTCTACCTGCTGCAGGATATGATGGAGCTCAGAGAGGTGGGTATGTGTGTTAAGTCACAGAAGAAGAACTAAAGTCTATTTTAATACATTTTAATGTTTCCCTTCACGACTAAAAATAACAAAGTAAAAAAAAAGTGTAAGTTCCTGTCATTATATTCTGTCAATATTAAGAGTCATTTCAAATGCAGGCAAACAGGTTGATGTTTGACTTCCAGTGACATGAATCCCTTTCTTTGTGTTTGTGTTCAGTGAAACAGAGTGTCACACAGGCCAGTTCTGGGTTCAAAGACCATCAAAGTCCATGAGGGGGCACAGTGGCAGCAGTAGGATCAGTCAGGGATGGCTCATCAGAAAGGAGTCTTTTTCTCACTTTTGTTTTGTTTTTTTCTTTTTTGTCAGTAAGCAAGCCAACAAGACCTGACAATAAAATACCATGTTAAAAAAAGTTTTACAGTGATTAAATTAAGGAAGAAATAAATTAACTGTGCAACAGGTAACCTCACATGCGGTATACTCTCTCCCTCACTCACTCATTATCTAAGCAGCTTATCCTCAGTGGGGTGTGCTGGAGTCTTTCCCAGCACTCATAGGGCAAAAGGCAGGAAAACACCCTGGACAGGTCGGCAGTCCATCACAGGGCAGACACACACACACACACACACAAACACGCTCACACACACATTCATAACTAGGGGCAATTTAGTGTCTCCAATTCGCCTAACTTGCATGTCTTTGGACTGTGGGAAGAAACTGGAGCTCCCGGAGGAAACCCACGCAGACACGGGGAGAACATGCAAACTCCATGCAATATACTTTTACAGTAAATTCATAGAACACATATACAGGTGTCATGGAATTGAAAAGAATGGAGGCCTGATCAGCTGTAGCACTGTGATTTTCGGCTCATCACTATGGTATGGGCAGCATTATCAGGGAAATAAAGAATGTCAACAGTCACTCCTCTGACAATATGACAGTTGACAAATTGACTCTGTGTAATAAGTGACCAGCTGAATTTAGAGCCCCTGAATGTCGAATCTTTGGTTTTTTAGATGACAAGGACAATATCTCCAAGCCTATCTAAAATGACTTCGACTCTGAGTAAAACGAAGTCTTCATCCTGACAATTCGCTAACTTAGCTCACTCGCCGTCTCTGAGAATGCACCCGCCATTGTTACCTCTATTAGGCTTTCGGGCACTGTCGCGGCCACGTGTCTTCCACTATTAAGGTCCGTGTCTTCGGTAACGCCCATTTCTCCTTAACATATATTAAGTTAGCAAGTGTGCTGATAAATGAATTTATACACGATGTTGTACATGTGTTGTAAGTTCTGAGCCAGTTCCTGTGAACCAGGGAGTGAAAACTTTCCAGACTAACTGGACTGATGGTGAACTGGACCTGTCTGACTGAAGAGTTACAGAGTCACCCAGCAGAAGGCAATGCAATATTCTTCTCTTTGTCATTCATGTTCGGTTTTATACAGTGATATAAATTAATCATACAAATCAAGAGGGTTCATTTGAAATTTCAGTACACACTGCTGTTTATGACTGAATGTGACTGTATGTTTGGTCTCTATACACACTCCTGTATATGACTGAATGTGATTGTGTGTGACTATTATTAACTCTTTGTATGTGTGTGTGTGTGTGGTGTGAGGTCAGCAGGTGAGTAGTCACTGGCTGTTCTTCATCATGATTCTTGATGATAAGTTTTTGACAGAATTTTACTACCAGTGCAGTTTATACTGACTGATGACAAGCACAAAGCACAAAGCCCAAAGTAAATCACAAACACTAAGCCTTTGGATCGGGGAGGACATTTTGATCATGGGTCAAACTACTGACCTGAAAGCTGAAGGTGCTGAAGTTTGGGGGTGGAGTTCATTAATGACCCAGCAATAGTCCAAAGGGGCATTAGATAGAGGTGAAGGTTGATGGTGCTGAGAGAAATAACAGATGTTAAGCAAACGACTCACTAGAGGGGTAAAGAGAGGACCAGGGTGTGACACTGACGTAGTTCCATGACTCTACTAATCCTCTTAGATTAGTGAAGCAGACAGCTGAAGAGGATGACAGAAATGTAATTAATTAGTGAATAGTGACTTCCATACAATTCCAACATACTTATACACATAAACTGCCTCACAGAGTTAACACTTTAGACTGGCATAATCACTCACTCACTCATTATCCAAGCCAGGGGGTGCTGGAGCCTATCGCAGCGCTCATAGGTTGAAAGGTGGGGAGAACATGCAAACTCCACACAGAAAGGACCCTGGCCGCCCAGCCAGGAATCAAACCCAAGACCCTCTCGCTGTGAGGCGACAGCGCTACCCACTGTGCAGTCGTGCTGCCCACTGGCATAATCCAAAAAAGAAAAATATTAACAATAAATTGACAAAAAAATTCAGGAGCCAGTAGCAGGCAGTGTGTACGACTGGGTCCTGGAACATCAGCTCAGACTCCGTGTGACCTTTAAGGGAGCGAGGGAGCGTAAGGAGTGACATGACTGTGTCATTACAGACACACCACTGCCAAAGCATCAGTTAGTTTATCTTCATTAGAGTCACACCACTGACAGAGGATCAGTTCGTTTTTCTTCATTAGAGACACACCACTGACAGAGGATCAGTTAGTTTATCTTCATTAGAGACACACCACTGACAGAGGATCAGTTAGTTTATCTTCATTAGAGACACACCACTGACAGAGGATCAGTTTGTTTTTCTTCATTAGAGACACACCACTGACAGAGGATCAGTTAGTTTATCTTCATTAGAGACACACCACTGACAGAGGATCAGTTAGTTTATCTTCATTAGAGACACACCACTGACAGAGGATCAGTTAGTTTATCTTCATTAGAGACACACCACTGACAGAGGATCAGTTAGTTTATCTTCATTAGAGACACACCACTGACAGAGGATCAGTTAGCTCATATTAACAATATTAATATTAATCTCAAACTCAGATTAGGATTAAGTTTACAAGAACAGACTGCAACATTATTTCCCTCACGTCTCTTAAAATGAATGGCTGGTCTATTGGTTTATCTTTTAAATGAATGACTGGTCTGTTGGTTTGTGTCTCTTTCTGTCATGTGCCCACTAGCAGAAATGTCCTCACTGAGAAACAGACAATAAACTGCTCTGAAGGTGCCTGGCATGAGACAGTCTTCTTACCCAAAGACCCCCCATGTTTTTGGCTCCAATGCAAAATTAATCTATTGGTTCAAATTTTTTAAAGAAAAAATACGATGAAATAGCATCACCTTACGTTCCAGGCGGTGTAGCCCACATCCTGTTTAGTTCAAATAAAAACCCCAAATCATTCTAAACAGGTTTGTTTCTGCATTTGTGTCGGAGTTGTTCCCATCAGTCTGCGGTTTTATGACCTCAGCTGTTTAGAACCTCATCTGGTCTAGCTGTATGGCTGATTCTCCTCCATGCTTATAAACACAGTAGCAACTTTAGTAACGTTAAGAGCTGGGAGCTGTCCAGGGTCCCACCTCCTGACAGTTAGCCACTGTCCATGGTGCTAACACTCCTCCTCAACAGGCCTCTGTTGGAATTTTGGAATGTTGATACATTCCGCAAAGTCTGTGGTTCCACCAAGACTGTTACAAGTCACAAATCAAAGTTATAAATCCTCAAAAAGAGATGAAAAACAGGGCAAATTAATAGATTGGTTCTCCTGACATCTGGACTAATCTAACCAAAGTTACATTATTCAGAATCCTGCCATTCAAGCACCTCACACTGTAAGTCCTCACAAACCTGCCACTCAACCACATCACACTGCAAGTCCTCCCAAACCTGCCATTCAAGCACCTCACACTGTAAGTCCTCCCAAACCTGCCATTCAAGCACCTCACACTGTAAGTCCTCCCAAACCTGCCATTCAAGCACCTCACACTGTAAGTCCTCACAAACCTGCCATTCAACCACCTCACACTGTAAGTCCTCCCAAACCTGCCATTCAACCACATCACACTGTTGGTCTCCAGAGCTTGGTACAGTCTCTACAAGGCTGGAAATGACTCTGTGGATGAAAACTGTTCATGTTTTAATTTTGTGTGAAAAATGAAAAAAAAATTAACACGTATGATACTGGCTTTTCCCGGGCTGATTCTCTATTAAACCCTGTTAGTTTTTGAAACACAGTAGCCGTCCTGTTCTCCTTTCAGCTTTGAATTTCTGTTGAGGCTGTTCTGAGCTGGATCATTAGTTTAGGCACTGAGACAGTTTATGACAGATACTTTTGTCTCATGGACTTTTTTTTTGCTCATTAGTTCATATATGTGTGTTCACATGTCTGTGTATATGCATGTGTGTGTATGTACATACATATATGATGCAGAGTCACTGCAGAGTCTGTGTGGGTTAGCGATTACACAAAGTGAGGACACAGACAAACCTAGAAGAAATGTAAATGAAGTCTGTGAAGAATGAGAGAAATCTTCGCCCTCTGTGGAGTTGGTGGAGGTTTGTGTTTATTAGGTGGATATCCACAGGGGTCCTGTTAAGTTATAGTTGGGAGAGGACACACCCCATCTTAAAACAACACAAAGCCAAGGGATGTAGCCAGGCGAGATTAAAAACACTCAGCTGGTTCTAAGGTTTACGGATACAACAACCTGAGCAAATGCTACACAGAGAGAGGGGGAAAGAAAGAGTGAGAGGTGAGAGAGAGAGAGAGGGAGAGAGGGAGATAGCGAGAGAGAAAGAAAGAATGGAATCTCAATCCCAGATGAGCAGAATGA
Organism: Chanos chanos; assembly: GCF_902362185.1. Classification (NCBI taxonomy): domain Eukaryota; kingdom Metazoa; phylum Chordata; class Actinopteri; order Gonorynchiformes; family Chanidae; genus Chanos; species Chanos chanos. Next base: position 22,993,787 of record NC_044505.1, read on the forward strand.
ACAGTGGTCAGAACCTAAGATTTAATATTGAAGTTTGGTCATCAAAACAAGAGCTGACAGTTATTCACATTCGCTCACATGCTTCAAATCTACATTTATTATCAGCAGACATAAATGCATCATGTGAAAGAGTTCTACTTTTTGCTTTTGTGCTCAACTGATTTCTAGGTACTGTTTTTTTTAACTGACCTAAGTCTATCACTAACTGTTTAATCAAAGGACTATTATTAACTCATGAACAATAAACTTGTTATTTAGTAGTAACAGTGACAGAATGAATCCTCTGTCATTCTAATGTAACCTGAGGAACAATGACATGACATGTGTACGTATCTCTTCACACTGACCAGGTAACACACTGGTCCAAAATCCCACTGAACAGGTAACACACTGGTCCAAAATCCCACTGAACAAGTAACACACTGGTCCAAAATGCCACTGAACAGGTAACACGCTGGTCCAAAATCCCACTGACCAGGTAACACACTGGTCCAAAATCCCACTGACCAGGTAACACACTGGTCCAAAATGCCACTGAACAGGTAACACGCTGGTCCAAAATCCCACTGAACAGGTAACACACTGGTTCAAAATCACAACACACCTCAAACGGTCCTCAGTGTACACCTGTGCCTGTTCAGCTCAGCTGATTGGCTGAAGCTCTTCCCACACTGGGAGCAGTGGTATGGCTTTTCCCCTGTGTGAATGCGCTGGTGTGATTGAAGAATTGATAATTGGTTGAAACTCTTCCCACACTGGGAGCAGTAGTATGGCTTTTCCCCTGTGTGAATGCGCTGGTGTCTTACAAGACCTGATGAATCACTGAAGCTCTTCCCACACTGGGAGCAGTAGTATGGCCTCTCCCCTGTGTGAATGCGCTGGTGTCTTTTAAGAGCTGACCACTGTTTGAAGCTCTTCCCACACTGGGAGCAGTGGTATGGCCTCTCCCCTGTGTGAATGCGCTGGTGTGATTGAAGAATTGATAACTGGTTGAAGCTCTTCCCACACTGGGAGCAGTGGTATGGCCTCTCTGCTGTGTGAATGCGCTGGTGTGTTCTAAGACTTGATGCATTACTGAAGCTCTTCCCACACTGGGAGCAGTGGTATGGCCTCTCCCCTGTGTGAATGCGCTGGTGTGATTGAAGAATTGATAACTGGTTGAAACTCTTCCCACATTGGGAGCAGTAGTATGGCTTTTCCCCTGTGTGACTGCGCTGGTGTCTTACAAGACCTGATGAAGTACTGAAGCTCTTCCCACACTGGGAGCAGTGGTATGGCCTCTCCCCTGTGTGAATGCGCTGGTGTGATTGAAGAATTGATAAATGGTTGAAGCTCTTCCCACACTGGGAGCAGTGGTATGGCTTTTCCCCAGTGTGAGTGCGCTGGTGTGATTGGAGATTTGATGAATCACTGAAGCTCTTCCCACACTGGGAGCAGTGGTATGGCCTCTCCCCTGTGTGAATGCGCTGGTGTCTTTTAAGAGCTGACCAGTGTTTGAAGCTCTTCCCACACTGGGAGCAGTGGTATGGCCTCTCCCCTGTGTGAATGCGCTGGTGTGATTGAAGAATTGATAACTGGTTGAAGCTCTTCCCACACTGGGAGCAGTGGTATGGCCTCTCCCCTGTGTGAACGCGCTGGTGTGTCCTAAGACTTGATGACCGACTGAAGCTCTTCCCACACTGGGAGCAGTGGTATGGCCTCTCTGCTGTGTGAATGCGCTGGTGTGTTCTAAGACTTGATGCATTACTGAAGCTCTTCCCACACTGGGAGCAGTGGTATGGCTTTTCCCCTGTGTGAATGCGCTGGTGTCTCCTAACACTTGATGACCGACTGAAGCTCTTCCCACACTGGGAGCACTGGTATGGCCTCTCCCCCGTGTGAATGCGCTGGTGTCTTCTGAGGCTCTTCCTGCGTGAAGAGTGTGTTGTGTTCTTCCCTGTCACTCTCTGTTTAGGTGTTAGGGCTCTTCTGACAGGGGAGCTCTTCCCAAACGAAGAGCGCCTTCTTTTCGTGTTGACAGCGGATTGTGCTGAAATGAATGTAATATCAGAGGATAACTGTTCTGGGCTCAGTGGCATGTCTTCTGATTTAATCTCTCTGGTCTTTAGTAAACTCAGGGACTCTTCAGGATGCCATGTCTTAATGAGGTTTTGTGAGGAAATGTGGCCTTAACAAAGAGAGGGACATGTCCACAACAGGACCAGAAAACCACATCACAACCTGGACAAAAATCTATAAACAACATTAAAAGACCAAACTGACATTAACCTCAGCATCAATTTAAAGTACAACTAAACCATTCTCAACGGGAGGGGGGGGGTGTCATCTGTTACCTTTCTCAGGGGAAAATGTCTTGTCCCAGTGGCAGTCCGCTGGGTCGTCCTGGTCCTTGGTATATTCTTCTCCACACCAGACCAGCAGCTCCTCTCCAGCAGCGATGGGTCTACAGCTGCGGAACAGAACCCCCCCTTTGTACTGAAGAGCCACCAGATTCTGCTCTTCATCATTACGGGCACAGTTCACATACCTTAGAGCGAAAGAGAGAGAGAGTGATGAGGGAAAAGGTCAAGAGTGAGACATGAGGCAGATAAAGAGGTTTACATTGCACAAGAGAAAACCAAGTTAAGGCAGAAAATGAGAAGAAGAATGTATGGATAAGTGAAGTTATGGATAAGTGAAGGATCAATTTAAAGTCACGTCTCTAAATGGAGTTTTCGTGTTTTTGTGACTCTGATGTAAGGGGACGCTCACTGCTTCTTATTAAACAAAACTCTCTTAACACTCATTAGACACATATGTAAATCACACATGACTGAACCAAATTTTAAAATGAAAAAGTGCCAGGAAAGATGAACAGACTAACAGAGTTGAAGCAGACTAACACAGTTGGAATGTTCTAATAGAGGAGGAATCCCAGCAGTAACACTAGCTGGTTGGGGTGTTGTCACGAGATCGGGTGGGTTTGTGTCCTGTGAGGGTCAAACAGACAAGTGTACACTCCCCACCATCTCACTCAGCGCTCTGTTCAGCATTGATGAGTGAATCCAGGAAACAGCACAGGTCTCCACCCCTGTTACGTTCCCGTGGAGACGCCTGGGAGCTGGCAGGTGCCATAAAGTGGTAGTGGATGTGACATGTATCTGAGCGCTCTTCACACCAAACATTCCTCATCATTGGCAAAAATGCCCAGTGCCTCTGGCACCAAAGGATAAACTGTCCTCCTTGGACCAGTCAGAGCTTGGTGTTTATGCCCAAAATGCCCACGTCCATATGTTGTCCTTACTCCCAGCTTTTCTGAACTGAATCAGTATCCTCATTAGCAACACTGAAGAATTGTGGGCAGCTGAAACATTTCATTTTGTGATGAAGGTTTGGTTATGCAGCCTGCTTAATGGAGGACATGGTTCAGGATCCTTCAGTGTCGTGCTGATCATGGCACACAAGATGCACCAGGTGTATCAGTGTGCAAGGAAACATGTGAGATTATGCAACATTTCAGCAAAATGGAGACCGATTTAATGAGATGATCTCAATGTGTCTCATCCCTTTATTATTACTCACTATTATTTATTAGTCATTCGCACAGTTTGTTAAGATCTGCCCTTCTTCAGTCATGGATATATAGTTACTCATTTGTGCTGTAGACCTTTTAGCTCCTGTTACCACCCGTAACATTAGACATGTTTTACTGTTAGTCTGCAAATAAAATCCATGAATGTATTTAGTTACAGCGATTACTGTACAGGACAAACAGAAAAGTCTTACAGTTTGGGCAGTAACACACAGCATACTCAAAAGCACCATGTGAAGTTATGTAAAGCTTAGCAGATATGTGAACTGGTCAGAATGTCATTGGGTGGGACATGCCATTTAGGGGTATGGAGATCTTCGCCATTCTACTATTTTTCTTTCTCTTTTAGACATCTTATTTTTGTTTTACACTGTGTGTGGATTTAATGAAGAGGTTTCACACCCCCTGTACTAAGAGCTGATTACTGTGTGATACAGAGAATGTGAAAGCTCCAATCCTGAGCTCTGAGGGTCTGACTCAGCCTTACTCAGGATAATTCACTTTTCACTGACACACTGATGATATGAGAAACTTTGGGACAGGGACAAATAATTGGGAAATTAATCAATGACTGAGTATGTTACTGAATAAACTCAAAATAAACCACGTAAAATGGAAAAATAATTAACTAAACATTACGCCTGACTATTTTTGTCTTTCAGTTGTAGATGCATTCATTTATGTTCACATTTAATGTATTAAATATCACTCTTTCATTCATTAGTGCACCCAGTTTCATGCATGAGGAAATAACAAGAAATGTTTTATGTATGTCATCTCATTTGATGCTACATATTTGAATCCCAAAGCCGTTGGCTCGTTATGAGTTAATTTTGATACCACAGACACAGAGGTTTACTGAAATACATGCATCAAATATGAAAACCCATGTGTTCAGAGGATCTCCATGCTGATTGGTGTTTGTATAAATTCTGGTCTCATCTGGTCTGTGATAATAGTGAATGTGAGGGGGTGTCACTCAGTCAGCGGTAAAGAGAAAACAGACCAGTATCTGGAAGGTTGTAAGTTTGATTCCTGAGAATGTCTGAACACCAAAATACTGGACAGCAAGGTTTCCTCAGAGATATAGTTACCTCTGATACAAAACACAGTTAAGTTTTACCACTGAACGTATGAATGTATGCCGTCTGTACAGTCAACATACATATGTGAAAAATAAGGAACAGGAGTGATCTCTGTGCTCAGTATCTCACCTCATCCAGTTGGAAAAATTCTCTCTCTTCACATCAACACGATCTTCACACTGCTGACGTTTGAAGAGCTAAGGAAAAGAGGTTTTTCCTTCATAAATGTTGATTTGTTATGTATACAGTCTTTCACTGCACATTTTATGACCAATTCCAGGTTTATGTCAGAGGTCTGATAGAGCGTGAAGTTCTCTGAATTGAAATGAGTGTAAAATAATTTGTTGAAGCTCCTACCAGCGGCTGATGACACAGAACATCGGTAAATGCAATGCAAGAGGAATTTGGCTTCACTGCACAGAGCCCCAGTAAATGCCAACTGAAAACCTTCTTATATCATTAATTAATAGGTTCACTCACCACCCAGGAGTATCCACTGTCCTTGGTGTCATCTCTGTCAGACATCTGGTCTTCATAGGGGCCAAAGTGTGTCCCGCTGGGTATAGTGTCACCCTGGTTAAACACGCCCAGCTCTGCGTTTGAGATGTTTGACCTCCTGACCTCTAGTCCTGAGGGAAGGGTGCGTCTGGCTCTTTCTGTGACCCCTATGCGCACGGGGGTGTCGGGGATGAACGTTGGGGGGCCATGCACCTCACATTTACCAATGAAGAAAGACCGGCAATCCTCACAGTCTGGGGAAATAAGGAGAAAAATATAAATAACAACAATAGACTTCAGTCAGACTAAAATACACTCTAAATATCAACACTAGACTTCAGTCAGACCAAAATACACTCTAAATAACAACAACAACAATAGACTTCAGTCAGACTAAAATACACTCTAAATATCAACAATAGACTTCAGTCAGACTAAAAGACACTCTAAATATCAACAACAGACTTCAGTCAGACTGAAAGACACTCTAAATAACACTAACCCTACTAACCCTAACCATAACAGGGCAGTCCTCACAGTCTGATAAGACCCAATACTATCTGGGTATGGGACCATCAGTATAGAGACACAGTTCAGCATTCACACTGACATTTAACTCTATCGTGCCCGTTTTTACTTTTCATTTTCAGCAGCTGATGATGAAAAACCTTTTCAATTTTCCTGAGAGTGCTTAAAAACCAAATATCTACCAAACACGCATCAGTCAAAAACATTATGATGTTGTAGAAACTGGGGAGTGTTTGACTTTTGCTTTTAACCACTGCACCCTTTACATGCAGAAATAGAAAGAGAGAGAGAGAGAGAGAGAGAGACTACAGGATCAGTCCCAGAGATCTTGCCCTACACAGACAGTCTTTGTCTATGGGTTTCTCCTCCTCAGTGTATTTGATGCTAGGTCTGTTGGACGAGTCTCTTCCTCGGGTGTAACCGTTTGACTGTGAGATCTCCTCTTTCAAGAAGCCTGTCTTCAGCAGCTCTACAACACAAACACACAAACTGTACACACACACGCCAACCTACCAACCTACACAAGCACAGAGAGGACCAGAATACAGAAGGAGGACACTCAGTGAAACAGGTGAGTGTTTCCTACCTGTGTCATGTGATTCAGGAAGAACTCCACACGACTGCCCCACAGACGTGGACGACATCTCCGTTTCATCAGTGGCCATCTTGTCACTTGTCTCCTGACTAATTACACGCATCCCGATTATTATAATTATTAGAATCGCAAAGAACCGTGTGAGTAAATGCATACACCCTAATTAAGATAATCATCAAATTAATCAAGAGTATACACACTCTCATGCAAAACTGCTCTTTATTTACACGCATTTCCTATCAGAATAAGACAGATACATGATACAGCAGAACAGAGGTAGAGGAAAATGAGGTTAAGACAAAGTACTCCTCTAAGATAAGATTAGTTTGAACCAAGACATTAAATGCCGGGCTAAATGTTACATCATGTATAAATTAATTTATCAGCACACTTGCTAACTTATGGGAGGTTATCCATGCCAAAATTAAAATAAAAGTGAAAACAGTAAAATGAAAGTTCAAACCCCGGTTTGACATTTCTTTTTCAATACCTGTGCGCACATATCCTGCCAAAATGAAAAATGAAATTACATAACTCGATTTTTATTTTCATTTTCAAGACAAACGCGAGTCTTTTCTGACAAAAATAAAATGATCTTTTTGTCATTTCGTTTGTTAGTCTTTTCCTTTGAACAGATTTGGCGGTACAAATCGGACAAAATGGAAACGAAAAGACAAAGTTGATAATCCTATGGCAAAATCCCAGTTTGCGATTTAATTTTCGACATGAACGCGCTGTATCTGCCAAAATGAAAATGCAAAGGCAAAGCAGCATTGCGTTTTCGTTTCCCACTTTGCCTTTTCATTTTCGAGTTGGCCTATATGCAAATATATGTTAAGGAGAACTGGACGTTACCGAAGACACGAACCTTAATAGTGGAAGACACGTGACCGCGAAAGTGCCCGAAAGCCTAATAGAGGTAACAATGGCGGATGCATTCTCAGAGACGGCGAGTGAGCTAAGTTAGCGAATTGTTCAGGATGAAGACTTCGTTTTACTCAGAGTCGAAGTCATTTTAGATAGGCTTGGAGATATTGTCCGTGTCTTCGGTAACGCCCATTTCTCCTTAACATATATTTGCATATAGGCCAACTCGAAAATGAAAAGGCAAAGTGGGAAACGAAAACGCAATGCTGCTTTGCTTTTGCATTTTCATTTTGGCAGATACAGCGCGTTCATGTCGAAAATTAAATGGCAGGATATGTGCGCACAGGTTTTGAAAAAGAAATGTCAAACCGGGGTTTGAACTTTCATTTTACCGTTTTCGTTTTCATTTTGGCATGGATTACGTCCCATTCTAACTATTTACTGGTTGATCAATGAGAGAGAACTTTTCGTGAGCAGCTTTTCTAAAAGAATTACTTTACAGGATCTGGATTTCAAAAGTCTTCACTTAGAAGAACTAACGTAGAAAATGTAGATTTTTACCTCAAGTTAACAATTGTCATCGGACTCGTCGCCTGATCTGAATTTAACAAACAGACGCAAAGTCTCAACCGTTGAACTACGGAAGCCCGTTCCCGCCACATTACAAAATTGTTTTGCTTTATTGCGACCCTCTTTTTCGCAATTCCGACTTTATTTCTCAGAATCCCGACCTTATTTTTTGCAATTCCGACTATATTTCCTGCAATTCCGAATTTTCCCTCATCTGACTTTTTTACACAATCAGGCAGCGTCGAGTAAGCTAAAGTAAGATATGTTATACACTTAATGCAATGAGCAGTTTACCAGTAGCAACATCTGGCGTCGGTAATAGGCTCCGTCGTCCAAACACCCAGTACTTGGTAGTTTTGTAGAAATCGAAATTTTTTATACGAGAAATGGGAACAACAGACCGATAATTATCTTCCAAGTACCTTACCAGAGCAAACTTTTTTTTTCCCTGTGAACTAAGGCCAACTGTAGGCTGTAACTGTAAAGCTGCCTTTTAACTGTAGAACGAAATTAGCGGGTTTTGGTTGCTTGCCGGCACGGTGGCGCAGTGGGTAGCTGTTGCCTCACAGCAAGAAGGTTTCGGGTTCGGTTCCCGGCCGGGTCCTTTCTGTGTGGAGTTTGCAGGTTCTCCCCGTGTCTGCGTGGGTTTCCTCCGGGAGCTCCGGTTTCCTCCCACAGTCCAAAGACATGCAGGTTAGGTGAATTGGAGACACTAAATTTGCCCTTAGGTGTGTGTGTCTGCCCTGCGATGGACTGGTGACCTGTCCAGGGTGTTTCCCCGCCTGGGATAGGCTCCAGCACCCCCCGCGACCCTAATCAGGATAAGCGGTTTAGATAATGGTTGCTTGCCTTCGTGGGACGTTACAGCAAGGATTTTTGAATACACCAATCAGATTACTCAAGAGGGGCTAGAAGCCACGCCCCCTTCCCAGTTCTCTCTTCAGTCAAGACGGAGGATAAGCTGATCGTGTAATCAAAATGCTTGCTCTGATGTAATATAATTGTTTCAGTAAGTAGTGATCATGTCCAAATAAACAGTGAGTGCACTTCCACTGCGTGAAAAGAGGTGTATCCGCACTGGAATACTAATGTATATTCCCGGATACTCCGCAGCATAGAATACTCCTAAATACGTGCCAGGTTTGGGGGTCTGCCTAGAGCCCATAGTTGCCATGGTGAATAATCCCTTGGGGGTGCTTGCAAGGGAACATTTGCACTTCACACCTCGGGCTACCAGGTATCCTGCAATTGGTCAAAAGTCTTACTTTGGATTGGTGGAGCAATACCTTGCCCCTCCTCTAAAACCGTTCCCCATTGGTCTATTGTGCCCCCCGCCCCCCCGACATGATTTCATATGGTTCATATTATAAATATTATTGTTGTTGTTATTATTATTATTAATATTATTATAACTGGTGGTGGTGTTGTATGTTCATAGGTAGATTGTATAGATAGTCTGGCAGATAGATGGTCAGCCTTAGTTTAAAGGTTAGAGAACTGGGCTTGTGACTGGAGGGTTGCTGGTTCAATTCCCAGGAGACACACCACTGCCAAAGCATCAGTTAGTTTATCTTCATTAGAGACACACCATTGACAGAGGATCAGTTAGTTTATCTTTATTAGAGACACACCACTAACAGAGGATCAGTTAGTTCAAGGATTAGTGACCAAGGATTAGGGATCAGTTAGGCCAGCCATGGTCTAAAGGTTAGAGAATCAGGCTTGTGACTGGAGGTTCAATTCCCAGGCCCAACATCCACGGCTGTGAGCCCTTGAGCAAGACACTTAACCCCAATGCTCTGTGGGCGCTCACCAGGAAGGCTGCCCACTGCTCCTGCGTCTTTTCATTACTGGTGTGTTGGATGGGTTAAATGCAGAGGACATGTTCACTGTTCACAGTGTGTATGCAATCACTTAAACTTAACTTAAACAAAAATGAATTACACAAATTTTATTATAAATAAAGAAAATACAGTATAATATAAATTATAAGGCATATTGACATATATATATATATCAATGTACAACAAAGAATATAATACATTAGAGAGAATATACTATAATATCATAGTATATAATATAAATGCTTTTTGGGAACATAAATGAAACACTAAATGTTGAGCATTGCCAAGAGCAACCCAGCTTCTGTGGTCTCCATTGCAAATCTATCCGCACCAACTCGTGCATGGTGATACACAACATAGTTTTGCTCTTTGTCCAGTCTATTCTGTAGCACCCCACACAGTGCAGACAAGTCTGTGCTAGGGAGGACCCACGCTGGCCTTCCATCCAAGATGGCGTCCTCCTCTTCAGAAATTATATCTACTGATGCAGTTGTAGCACAGTGAGACATTATGAAATCCGTCTTTCTTTCAGTTCAGCAGATGAGTTTGGAGTCGACAGCCCATATGTATATATACTTCGTACAGTTCTTGTTCTTTATTACCAGCAAGTTCATTGGCGCCCAGTAGGTGGCAGTGGCGAAATACATAGTGCTCCACGTGTTGCTGGTCACGGGGTATCGAACAAATTCACTACTATGATGAGATTCTCCGTGTTAGCTCTATGCTAAGCACTTGTGCAGCCATTGATCGAGTTTATAAAATATATCTGTGTGTATTTTCAGGCCTTTATTAAATCATTAAATATGTGGCACCAACACAACCGTTGGCCTTGTGTTTGAGTCCGCTACACAGTCTTCCATATGGCAGCCTCTTCCTCAGTTTCAAGAACACTGACTCTGGCCTTGTGCAGCTGCAGAACACAGTAAAAACAGGAATTAGATCACTGAAAATAGCAAATGGAGGGAAAAGTCGAAGAACTACTTGGGAAATGATTAGGTTTTGACTTACTCTTCTCCTCCTTTGCCTCGTTCGAGCAGCGATCCTGCCCCCTCTTTGTTCTCCAGATTCCCTTCTTGGTTCATCCTGTAACTCGTTCCAATAATCTCAATAGGTCTTGCAGGATGCTAGAGAGAAAAAAAGTGGAGAAGAAAGGAAGATTAATTAAAAGTTCGTTTAGAATTCCAGGTGCTGTTATGAAACAATCGCCATGATATAGCCTACCAACAACACGTTGTGTTACCTTGTCTGTGGATCATATCTCTGCATGTTTCCAGCATTTTGCATTCTCCGCACAGCTTCCTGTAGAAGCAAAATTAGTACAAAAGTTAAATTCAACCACATTAAGGGATAAAGCAGATGAACAAATGCGAACGTATCAGAGTGTGCGGCAGTCGAAGACAAAAGCTAGCAGGCTACAGAAATAAACTTACCGAAACAGAGTTATTTCCCGCTCGTCTTCTTTTTAAGGGGGGGAAGACTCCTCTTGCGCCTCTTTGATGTCTGACTCCATCCTGTCCAACCGCCGAATAATATTCTCCATGAACGTTTACTGCTGCTCAGATATCTCCTTAAAAATGCATTTAACGGGGACACCAGTTCTTTGTTTTCGTCCAGACTCGGCGTTGGAATAATTGGATATTCCCGGCGCACTAGCCTCTCCAGTCCGCGCTCCGTTCGAAAACTCAAGTGTTTTCAAGCCATGTTCAAAATGCGCACTTTCAACAGAATACGGAGTCCAACTTCTGTAATCGTTTTGTGATTTGCGTCTCCTAGATACGCCGTTCACTCACAGAAAACTGACTGGACAGGACTCAACCTTAGATTCTGAGTGGGTGTTTTGAAAACGGGGCGCGTCCTCGTACTGACGAGAAACATTCCAAACAAACAAGCGAGGAGCAACAACAACAAAAACTCCTGTACCCTGTAAACTTTTAAAAAAGTCCTTTACCCTTTGTCCCGCATCCCTCATATTGAGATAATGTCCCGCATTTTCGTTGGTCGTTTGGTTTTTAACGGTCAGAAATAAGAATAAATGGATGCTTTCTTTTACCCGGCCGGCACATGAGCCGCTTATACTGTTGCTACATAGTTTCTAATCTATTGCTACGTCAAAAGCTGTAAAAATGCAACAAAGCCCAGTTTTTTGAAAAGTCTTGCTTTCATCCAATGGCTGAGAAGAGAGCGTTGAGGGCGGCCATCAAGAGCCTGTGGCGGCTGTCAATCAAACCGTGCAGCTATGGGGCCGATGAACTCCTCTGCTACGTCACAAAAACCAAACTTAGTAAAACTTTGCAGATGTGAAAGTAAACGCTGTCAATGGTCAATGTTGCTATTAAACGCTCTGTACCTTTTGCAAAGAGTTACTGACTCTCAGCCACAGACAGCCACGCGCTGGCTATATGAGGTTGTTTACCCAGCATATCACAAGCTTTGCTGACAGTCGTCAGGCTACGTACATTCAGCAATCAAATTAATCCCTCGAAATAAAATATTATCAGTCGTTTCGCGGAGTAAAGAAAACATTAAATCAGGGGTGTCAAACTCATTTTACTTCAGGGGCCACATATAGCACAATTTGATCTTAAGTGGGCTGGACCAGTAAAATAATCGCATAATAATCTATAAATATCTAGAACTCTAAATCCATGTCTTTGTTTTAGTGCAAAGAAGTATTAATATATTATTAAGATGTTCACATTTATTGAACTATCCCTTTACAACCCATATTATGAAAAATCTGAAATTTGAATAAAAGAACTGCAATTTAAACAGTATTATGCATCAGTTCATCATTTACACATGTGCATTACAACTTACAGATCACAGTGGATTTTTATTTTATTTTAATGAGTATGGCGAATGAATAGGGCCAGTTGAGCAACATCTGTACTGTCAGTGCTCTCATCAATTGCAATTGCAAATGCAACAAATGACTTAACTTTGTGCTTTATTTGGCGGTCCAAATCTGCGGAAAGGTCTGAAATCCTGTCTGCCACAGTATTCCTCGTCAGGCTAATGTTAGCAAAAGCTTGTCGCTTCTCAGGGCACACAATTTCTGCAGCCGTCAGCATGCATGTTTTCATCAAGTCGCCCTCACAGTATGGCTTGGATGCTAATGCTATTTCGTTAGCAGTAAGGTAGCTGGCTTTGACCGCCGCATCACTAATCTCTCGGCAATGGGTAAAAACAGACTGCTGTTTTCTCAGACCCGCTAACATTTCATTGATCTTTGCTCCTCTCAGTTGTCCTTGCAAGATGTCATATTGTTCACTATGATGAGTCTCATAGTGGCGCCGAATATTATATTCCTTGAGCACTGCAACTTGCTGCTTACACACCAAGCACACAGGTTTCCCACTGACCTGTGTGAATAAATAGGAGCTGGTCCATTTTTCTTGAAATGTTCTACATTCTGTGTCCACTTTTCTTCTTTCTGACAAAGACATTCTGGGGCTTTGGGTCAGACGGCGGCAAAAGAATATTGTGTTGTATCCGCTACTCTCACTGAAACAGTGCGCCCCGGTGGTCAAATAAATAGATTGCAGTTAATGTCATAACTTCTCACATCTGGCAAATTTCATCTCGCGGGCCGGTTCTGGCCCGCATGCCGTACGTTTGCCAGCCCTGCATTAAATCCAAAGGTCGACTGCCTCTGTGAGCAAACCCTCGTGTCATGTTTTTCCGCTGGGTCCTAGTGTCGCTTGGATGCATTTAAAATGGGGGAAGAAACTATTAAAAACGGCAATTGAACCAGATGGTGGAATTTGACAAACGCTGTGCCTTTTTGAAAAAACACGTTCTTCTGGCTGTGTTAACAAGTAGACATGCACTGGTCCTGTCATAAAGCAAAACTGTGAACCTTTCAGTAGTTTCAGCTACATGTGACATCTCTTGCACACTTGAGGTTTGATCATGGTGATGCCTGGTTGCGCGCTTAGGTCCATTCTGATGGTACCTCCTTAATCTCTTGGATTACATCAGCCACTTCAGGCCCAGCAACCATCCATCAACGTGGTTCACCAGTATTATCTACCAAGCTGACCGCTCCCCCCTCTCCTTTCACACAGGTATTATTCTGCTTATGTGCTTGATCTATGGGAGTTGCAGAGAACACTCTGTTTGTCTTCTGCACAATGAACTTGCCAGCTAAAAACGCCCTGTAAACTTGTGGATGTTTTGTAGTAAGCTCAGCCATGTCCCTCAAATGCGCTGGGATCCATCTAACATAATGTGTATGATCGAGGGATAAAAACCAGGGAGTGAACTCAGTCAAGGCATCAAGGAACATATTGAAAGAGCCCAATTGTAGAGACTGTACACAGATCAGAAGAGACAGCTCTAGCTCCATAACAGTGGCCCAGTACTGAAACTGTGAGATTGGATCTCTCTGCCTGTTGCACCACTCATCAAAATGCAGCACATCACTGGGAGGATCCGTTTTGATGTAGTTATTATAAAATGTACAGTTCTGCTACTGTTACTTGATGGGCTCAGACCCCCTTTGTGAGTTTTGCTACCAAATTTGATGCTTTTATCAAAAATTGCACAATTCTTATGAAAATTTGAGCTGAACTGCCCCACTAAATCGACTAACACACTGGTTCATCTCTGCTGATGAGGGCAGGTGACAGTGTTGAACTGAATGCCTAATCTCATAGTATTTTAACAATACCATTCAGAGTTGGCAAAAATCTGCCCAGTGTTCTCCATCATATAGTTTGGACAAACTCAGAAAGCTCTGATTTCCCTTCATTTACTTATAAATTTATAGTCTGTTGGTAAAAAAAAGTTCACACAGAGTAATGACAAGGGGCTCTGTGCATTTTTGGAAGCTGTACCATGTCTGTAAGTGTATGAGTCAAAGGACAAATGAATATGCCCCATGTGGGGTGAGGTGTGTGTAGTACGAGTTAACAAAGGACAGGTGGGGAAGGGGCTATATTTCCTTTTATTACAATAGGTAACAACTGCTCTAGTGCTTATGGGAATTCTAGGAAAATGCTGGTATCTGCAGGTATCAGCAAATTCAATTCAATGCTTTTAAAGACCTTTTTAATTCCAATTGTAATGCCACTTTGACCTATGGTTACATCATTAAGGCTATACAAAAGCTACACTTTCTAATCAGACACTTCTGATGGGCTGTAACTCCACTGCTTAAGTGTTTTACAGCCACTGTAGAAAAAGGACTTATTAGAATTATTCAGAGTTGAGTTATTCAGATGGTCACATATGTTTATACTTACAGACCAATGAGAAAAGAGCCCTGACACTTAAAGGAACACAAATCCCCATACTGACATACACACACACACACACACACCAGACTACCTTATATCATCATAGTCGTTACACCAGCATAACAGAAAAGGAATAATCCAGAAGAAATAGAATGTAAAAGAACACTGGAGGCCTTGAGGAAGCATGTAAAACAAAACTGAGGAGGTTTATTTAAGCTTATACTAAGATTCTTCTGTTTCCTCTTTTTCACATAAAGAAAAATACCATGACGACCCATCATCCTCTGTTCACTGCCTCAGATTCACAAAGACAGCGGTTCCCCGTGAACTCAAAAACGGTACACGCAGGTGTACTCAGGGTGACCCCGGTTGTTTAGGATACGGAGTTCCACCATCCTGTAAATCCTCTGCTCTGGAGACTTTTGAGAGAGAGAGAGAGAGAGAGAGAGAGAGAGATTAAAATTGAGAAACTGTTGGGATGGTGAGTTGTAATTCATTGTAGCATGTCTGTAAGTGCTTTGGTTGGTTACATGAGACAGGCAGTTCACTGATACATAAAAGGAACATTTATACTGACTTACTTTATCCACTGTAACACATTTACATCTCCCCTGTCTAAACTGACTGCACAGAATGTCATGTCAAATTATGTCCGTACTCAGTACTGACACAGGAGCATACACACCTTAAGAGGTGTGTATGCTCCTGTGTATATTTGTATGGATGTTTATTATAAGGTCTATAGCTGTCACTCACTGGCAATTTGAATGTCTGAACTGATTCTCCCTCCTGATCGTAAACAAACTTTCCTAGAAGATTTTCTGCTTCATTCACACTGGACATACCCTGTGATAACACAGAACACAGGGAACCCAAACAGGCTTAAGTACGCTGCCCGGGTCTGGTACGTCTCCGAACAACGCGTGTTTATCACACTCGCACCTGTTTACACACACACACACACACACACACACATAAATCTCAGTTCTGAAATGTACCAAAGTCCATGTTAACCACACGCTCATTAGCAGTGATTAAATCGGAGGAGAGGTTGGACCTGCAGATTCCAAAGCGTAGTCCGCCATCCCGATCCCGTCGGCTCTGTACAAACTCAGGGCTCTCTGAACAATCTTCTTCATGTCCTAAAAAAACAGTTCAAGCGCTATTGAAACAGACAATAATTCAAAACTACCCACACTCCTTTTAATACGGGACATTGTCACCAGTGTACAATAGGACAGTCCAACCTAGAAAACAGTGGACGACAATCCATCAGAATAACACACATTCACACACATACGCACTTCCAAGAGGCCTTGTGTGAAACAAGTTTAAACACATCCACACAGTTCTAAAATGATAAATACATCACATTATACGCTGTATTTTAAAGCACCCAGCACAATGTGAATATGACCGAAGTGAGTGGTGTATGGTCCACCCCCGCTGTTCACCTGTACGGTGACGGCTCCCGCTCCTTCCTGCCCAAGACTTTCTCCCACAGTTCTCCAGACGTCTGTTCTCTGCTCTCCTCCGTCCCGCCCAAGCCGCTCCAGTATTCTCTTCTCCAGGTTCTCCAGTTCCTCCTGGAGGTCTGAGCGCAGTACCACATTCAGGTGACTGACACTTGAGGAAAGGAACTTAAACAGACGATCACACAGCTCCAGCTTCAGTCTCGAGGTATTCTGTAAGAGGAGTAGTTTAAACAATGGTCTGAATCCACAATAATATCACTGTTTCCACAATAATTTAACAGACACGTATGTGAGGAAGATATGGATGTGTGTGTGTTTGTGTGTGTGTGTGTGTGTGTGTGTGTGTTTGTGTGTGTGTTTGTGTGATGGAGATAGAGGATAGAAAGAGAGAGAGAGAGTGTGTACCTGTGTGTGAGGTTGTACGTGTATGTGTGTGTGTGAGTGTGTGTTTATATACCCTACCTCAGCATGCTGTTTCTCCTGGGTGTCCATTCTCTGCTCAATCAGGTCAGAGGTCGACTGGAGATTGGATACATGCTCTTTTAAACCAATAATCAGACCCTGCATTTCAGCCATCTCCTGTTCCCGCTGCCTGTGCACATAAGGCTCCACACTTTAGAGAGAAAAACACTCACATGAAGCCATCAGTATAAGCCGCAAAGGTCAAAAAATTAATTTAACTCTATGATTGGGACGCGCAAATTCACATATGATTTTAAAGCATCAAAATTAAAAAAAAAAAACCTCTCAGGATAAAAGGGCAGACACTGACAACCGGGACACAAAAGGTAAGAGGTACTCACTTCTTTGTGTTCACCCTCAGACTCGCTATGTCAGTTTCCAGCCTCTAGAGGGAGACAAAGACACAAATACATGGATGACCAAAGCTCTGAGTGATCTCTATCCACAATCTGTCTCTTATTCTTGTGTCATGGTCTGTTACTGCAGCAGAAACAGAAATCTGCTTACATTCCATTATTAAATCTACATCTCATTGTGTGTGTGTGTGTGTGTGAATGTGGGGCAAATATGCTGAAATGTTCAATTTTCAGATTTCTTACCTCAATCACAAGCCTCTGTTTTTCTCTGTCCTCTTTTAGTTGAGTAATCTCTCTCTGACACAAAACACACACATATAAAATATTAAAATAATGAAAATACAGAACCATTTGATCATCTTTATAATCACTCTTTTTCCTCTCTCACTGGACTGTCTCTCAGCATTAATTTCTCCACATCTCTGTCTCTACTCTCAGACAGTTTGGCATCAAGTTCACGAAGATCAGCATAGATTTGATCCTTTATAGCCAACACACTAGCATGAGGAATCTGGCCCTGTTTAACAAAGAAAGAAAGAAAGAAAGAAAGAAAGAGAAATGATGAGAGTATTAGGAGACTGGTCACATGAATGTGGAGAGTGTAGTGACAGTGCTATTTCTACAGTAAAATGGACCCACATGTGAGGTGTGTTGATCAGGTCTGATGGAGGCCTTGGTTTGAGTGAGGGGTGTAGAAACAGAAGGGGTCCAGAACCATAGACCTGAGAAAAGACATAACCGCTCATATTCTACACAAACACACAAATTACAGTCCTCATAACATACAAATACAACATGATAACCTCTTTCAAATAAACAGTGTTGACTGACTGCAACAAAACTCACCAAAAATCACCAGAGAGATGAGGAGGAAGAGGAGGGTGGTCTTCTTCGTGGCAGTGCGTCTGCACAGAAACAGATATCGGTTAATGACAGTTATACTTGATGAACCAACACCTGGACTGATTACATACAGTCACTACAACACTACACACATACCACAGTACGATTTTGGTCTCTATACAAATCTATATAAAACTACACAGAGATACAAGTGAAACCCAGTTTACCGGCTCAGTTGAAATACAAGCACCAGAGATAATCCAGAGGTCAGAATGTACCAGGCTGTGGGAAACCAGTTGTTGAACGTTGCCAAAGAACATGCTGATGAAGTAAAAATATACAAAAGTAAAATTTAAAATATGACCATTTTCACCAGCCATGTTCATACACATCAATGATAATGACTATTATCATCTTCAGCTCTTCACAACTCTTCCCCCTGATTAAGTCAGGGAGTGCCGTCCTGTTTTGTTTGTTGTAGTCATGTAAAGCCCTTTGAGACTTTAAATGTTTAAATCGGGTCTAAATAAACCTTGTTGTTGTTGATGTTGTTCACTCCTTTAATGAGTTCTTCACTCTTTAATACAAACATTTGTTGTCCTAAAGAACAGGGGCTATGCAGTGCTGGTCAGGGGCAGAGAACAGACACTCACCGTCACTGGTGTTGGTCCTGGGCCGGTGGGAAACCTCACTGGACACACTGGAGGAGCTGGACACACTGGAGGAGTTGGCTCCTTTGTGGCTTCTGGTCCTAGGCCTAGGCTTCCTGACACAGAGGGAGCGATATGGGGAGAGGGAGAGGTGATTTCCATCAGACAGTGTATGACAATGGAAAAGAACTATGTGCTGGACACATTTTCAAGGCTCCACACACAGAGACACAGACACTAAAGTACCTCAGTGGGCTTTTCCTGTAAGATTTTAGGCCAGTGGATCCAGTGGAGCTGGTGCTGGTCTCAGAGCTGGTATTTGAGTAATACCAACTGAAAACAAGTCGCTCACTGTGTCTTGGCATCTCTAATACCCACACACACATGCACACACATACACACAGACCAAAAAGGAAGGTTATCAGGTTATATTCAACCATTTATAACGCAATGCTGCTACAGAAAGAGTTGCGATGAACAAACATAACAACAACAACAACAACAACAACAAAATACCAATAAAAATAATAGTGAAAAAACAATATGTTTACTTACAGATTTTTTTTGAATGAATGAATGCATGAACAAACGAAAGAACACATACAAAGTCTCGCGATAATATGATATTACACTTAACCAACTGAATATTAAGATTGTGTGACGTTTAACACTGTGATATCGTCTGATAAATGCATTTTTCAAATTGCTTATATCACGGAAGTAATACCAAGATAATGGAATAGAACAACAACAATAAAATAACAACAACAACAATAATAATAACAACAACAACAAGTTTACTTACTGAATATTTTGTGAAACGGATCAGAACCGGTGTTGTATGTCGATGCCACAAATGCTGGGAGGATCAAATTAATCGGATCAGATTAATACTACCAAACACGGCGAATGAAAGTGTAAATCACTTATCAAGAATCTCTCTTATGGATTCTGAAAATAAAGAAGATTGTTAAAATACTATTTTAATAAAGTAAAAGCTAAGGTACAGGACTGACAATCAGTCCGATGAATTCGAACAGAAGCCAATTAAACAGTTATAGGTCTAAAGGCGAGGATGTGAATAGTTTTTTTTTTTACTACAGTTCTTCCGATAGTAAATTAAGATGAATTACAGGGCTGGTTAAATAAGAGAACGGCGTGGCCGATGAATTCTGTGAGGGCAAGCGAAGTCCTGAACAGGCCAATATTGGGCTTAAAGGCGAAAATCTCAATACTCCTATGGATTTTTTTCCTTTTTGCTTTTAAATTGTAAGTATAACGGCAAGATGTCGAATGTGTTAAAATTCGGTTGAAGTCTCAGCGAAAATCGCAAGGTTGTGGTATCTGGAGAGCAGCGTAAAAGCGTGTGCTTTCGGCAAAGTTGAGAACAACTCTGAGCAGTGTTTGTTGTGAGTGGTTTAAGTATGCCACCAAACTATATGGCTGCAGTCAAATAGTCTTTTTTGCTTAAGAAGGTCCCTGTGAAATGACCCGGAGGTATCGAAGTGGCAGCCATGATAAGAGCTGGTCAAATCCTAATGCTGAGGAACAGTGCTTTAATGATTCCTTTCTTATCTCCTTCAGCATAGGATACACTGGACCGTTCTATACGAAAGGAAAGGAGATAACGCCGTTCCACAATGCACCATTTGGACGTTCATGAAAACAAACGATCAACATGACCGACAAGGAATATGAGACATTTTTAGCCAAATGATGTTTTTAATTCAACATGTTTGAACCATAAGAATGATGCTATTCACAGTAGTAGATTTGTTGGCCTAACATGCCATGCGTTGCATCTTGCATAAAATTGACAATTATTTTCATACAGTCATACTAATTGGGATTCATATTGATAAATATGAGTGGACAGGAGTTTGAGCGTGAACAACCATTCCCAATGTGACAACCATTTTATTCCACTTCTGTGACCGGTAGCCTATTTTCCTTTTTTAATTTCAATTCCAACCTTGATAATGAAGTAATATTTTTCACCGGTGGCCCACGTTTCTATAGCTTGCATGAAACAATACGGTAAGAACGCACAAAGTGAAGTACCTAAGATGCGCTTTTAGTATAATCCATCTTCAGAACATAGTAGTTTCACCACGGCAGACCCTCATCAATAACATCCGCCGTTGCATAATTACGTGGTCTAATGGAAGTGCAGTTGGATTCTCTTGGCACTATGGTTGTCTTTTCCTAAGTCCTTATGAATTCTCCTTTACATGTCGATGGAAAACATCGTGAGGACAAGGAAAAGCGGTTAGGAAAGGACATAGGATGGAATTTTTTTGCCTATTCGACAGCTGCCTATATATCTGTCCGGGAGCTCCCTGTTCTGTTGCTGTGTCTGTCAGCTGTCAGTGTATCGGAGCACTGGTACGTCTATGCTGCTAAGAGGGGTAAAGTTGTTTCTGTTGTTTTTAGACCTCTTTACAGACAGAGGCCAGAGCAGACTTTGCTTATCATTATTTGAACAGAATAATTTTGTTTTTCAATTTGTTTTGTTTCACTTTCGGTTTCCCATGGTTTAACGGATTTTCCATTTCCATTTTCCATTTCCACCATTGAAATGCTTTTTTCAGTGAAGAGATACTTTCTTCAATAAACACCAAAATTCTGCACTGCCACTCGTGTCTCTGTGCCCTTCTCTTGGCCCACAATATGACCTGTCAGTAATAATCAAATAACAATATGACCTGTCAGTAATAATCAAATAACAATATGACCTGTCTGTAATAATCAAATAACAATATGACCTGTCAGTAATAATCAAATACCAATATGACCTGTCAGTAATAATCAAATAACAATATGACCTGTCAGTAATAATCAAATACCAATATGACCTGTCAGTAATAATCAAATAACAATATGACCTGTCAGTAATAATCAAATAACAATATGACCTGTCTGTAATAATCAAATAACAATATGACCTGTCTGTAATAATCAAATAACAATATGACCTGTCTGTAATAATCAAATAACAATATGACCTGTCAGTAATAATCAAATACCAATATGACCTGTCTGTAATAATCAAATAACAATATGACCTGTCAGTAATAATCAAATAACAATATGACCTGTCTGTAATAATCAAATAACAATATGACCTGTCAGTAATAATCAAATAACAATATGACCTGTCAGTAATAATCAAATAACAATATGACCTGTCTGTAATAATCAAATAACAATATGACCTGTCAGTAATAATCAAATAACAATATGACCTGTCTGTAATAATCAAATAACAATATGACCTGTCAGTAATAATCAAATAACAATATGACCTGTCTGTAATAATCAAATAACAATATGACCTGTCAGTAATAATCAAATACCAATATGACCTGTCAGTAATAATCAAATAACAACATGACCTGTCAGTAAGGATCAGATAAAAAATGACCATTAATCTGACATTTAGGCCTAGTATTCAGACAGCATACTAGTCTTGATCATATACAGTATAACGGGAGACACAGGAACACAGAATGGCAGGTGAATGTGGAGTGTTTTCAGGCAGGTCACTATGGCCTGGATTCAAACAGAAGAATTTTCCTGCTATACGTTCACACCAAAATAATCATCTCCTTTTTCTTTTGTCTCAGCTTATGGGGAGTCACGCTCAGGATTATTAGGGTGCTGTAGTAGCAGTGTCACAAAATGAGAGGGGGGTGCACAACTAGAGTGTAGTATAGTTGCTCTTACCCCCCCAGGTTTAGGTTACCGGTACCTCTGAGACAACAACCAGAACAAGACCCAGACACACACAATAAAAAGGTGCTTTTATTACAGATAAGAAGTTGTAAAATATGCAAGTAAAATGAATAAAACACAGATACTAAAAGGACAAACAAGGGGCTAAAATGATAGTCTAGGGGCTCTGCCTTCACAGGGGTATGACCATACAAAACAAATTTCAAAAAGAACACTAGTCGCCAACCAAACCAATACATAAAAACGTCAAAAGGTGTTGGCCACAGTAATCCGTAATTAAATTAAAACTAGTTTATGATTTTAAAGTGCAATAAGAAGAAAAAATCATGGATAAGAAAAAATTATGAATAAGATCCACACCACACAGTGTAGAAAGTTTGAGCGTCCCTTCAGAAAAGAATAGTGAGCGTCAGGTAAAACTGTCTGTATCTGCAAGGTGCCGGCGCGTTTGCAGTAGGAAGAAGAGCGCCGTCTTGGACCACCCTCTTCATAGCTTGGTCCCACCTGGTACTTATGGTTGCTAACTGGCTTCAGCAGGGCTGACACTGGAGCCGAGTCAGAGAGAGAGAGAGAGAGAGAGAGAGAGAGAGAGAAAGAGAGAGCGAGAGAGAGAGAGAGCAAGCTAGAGAAACACAGAGAGGGAACCCAACAGCCCATGTTGCACTAGTTCAAACATTGCAGTAAAACGCTCAGTTTATACATTCTCCATTCAATCTCAGAGCTGTCCATTTTTGACCGCAGTACAGGGTTAAACTGAGATTCTTTTAAATGACTGTCACTAAACCTCACTGATCAGATGAGTCTCCAAGTTGAGAAAAGGGCACATGTATTATATTTCTGTGGTAGACAGTGAATGATCAATGATGTCATGTGAGATTGTTGTTGTTGTTGTGTGTGTGTGTGTGTGTGTGTGTGTGTGGTTACATTCCACTCCTCATAGTCCTAGCACTGACTGGATGTCTGTGAGAGGCAGGCCACGTATTGGGTGTGTATCAATAAGAGTCACGTTGGTGTCTCACTGAGCTGTCTCACATCGTTAGGTTCTGTACCGTATTGTGGAGAGTCCAAGTGTTTTTCTCCAGTTTACAGTCATCAGCGAGCCTCCAGTTCATCTCCATGACTGTTCCGCTGTGGCCAGTACAGATCCACTCCACTCAACCTCACTAGCCCCACCCCCCACCCTCAGTTACTGCACGTCCCATTTCTGTCCGGTTTATTAATCTACTGTAATGCCAATCAGTGAGCCAGCTGCTGATGACCTGTCCGGAGTAATGAGTTCACTTCCTCTTTAATATATGGTCAAAAGGGCGTAACCTGAAACAAAACAACATTATTATTTATAACATGTATCTCAACCATCTACAACACTTCCTTAACAGCACTAATAACAGCGTGTGTATTAATGTCTTTCTGGGGACCGAAAGTCCCCAGTAAGATAGCATAATCTGACAAATTCCTTGTGGGGACCAAAACGCTGGTCCCCACTAGGAGAGCGTTTTTCTAAAGTATATTGCTGTTGCTGATAAAACAAAAAGTGTCAAAACATTTTTTTGGGTTAAGGTTAGGGTTATTCGGCACCAACACAGACTAGAGAAAGAGAGAGAGAGAGGGAGAGAGAGAGAGAGAGAGAGAGAGAGATTTGGAATAGACATCTTCAGAAAAAAAGTCAAACATCAGGGTTCATCTTTCCAGCAGACCAGTCCCTAAAACAGAACATCTGGTTCTTGCATCTGGTCCATCTGTCACAAAGATCAGATTCCCTATCTCTGCTTGTCTCTGTTTCACATTGTCCCACCAACTAAACCAGCTGTTTCACTTTTGGGACTTTAGCAATTGTCAGAGTGTCTGATATCCCTGGGCCACCCCCCAGAGACCTAGCTAACCTTACACCATGCAGAAGAGATTCCCTCCACAGAGATCTTCGACCTTACAACATGGAGAACAGGCTCTATGAAGACCCAGCCCAGTAAAGTGCTGAATGGCATTCTCACACTCTTCATTCAGCCCTATGCTCTCACAATACTAACACAGACAGTGGAGAGAAACCTTCTAGACTTAACTAGACTTAACCTCCTTCCTCTCTCCATCAAAATAAAACACTCTGTCTGACTCAGTGCAGTTCATCCCAGTGAAAGTCTACAACAGTGTCCTCCACTCTCCCTAACTGCTCTGATGTTGTTTCCACAGAAACCAGATGGTGCCACAGACAGTATACCACCTAGTTGTTTATAATGAGTGTACAACACAAGCTTTCCTGCTTACTAGCAGGACTAAAACCTGACTCCTTTCCTCTCTCCATAAAAATTAAACAATTTGTGAAATACAGTGTAGTTTATCCTAGTAAAAGTCTAAAACTGTGGGCCTCATCCTCTTTATCGACCCTGATGGTGGTTCTACAGTAAGCATACAACGCTTTAATAGTCAAGACACAGCCAAGTTGCTCATAATGGGCATGTATGTCCTGTGCAGCAAGAAATGTAAGAGGCATCACTACTTCTTTGAAGCTTCCAGTAGCATTATTAAAGTTCCCTTAGAGTTATTTATTTATTGACATTTTTTAAACATCTTTAATGCTTGCTTGTTCGTTTTGGTTGTCAGCTCTTTAATTAATCTCAAACAATTAATTATGCCATGCAGGCTCCCACAGAAACCAACACAATATGTTTGTGACGATGATGAATCCCTTGAACCCATTCCTGCAGTAGAATAAACCCAGTGATAAAACACGACATTACAGTCTTTTTCCGTAGTCTTGTATGAAATATGAACAGAACCGGGCTTCCAGTCCCTATTCCAGAGGACCTGGCTACCACTTCACCAGACTCTCCAGTATTGCCACAAGCTCAACCCAGACCGCCAGAACTTCAGGTCCCATCAGAACTGCTGCCTCCAGACTCGCCTGTCACCATCCTGTCCTGCCACTGTCAGCGTTTCCACTGTCTCCACAGTCTTCACATTGACTCTGGTTTTCTGTGATTTCACCCTGGCCCCTGGGGCCTCAGGAGTTCTTCAGAGGTCCTCCTTAGTCTCCTGGTCCTCCTTAGTTCCTTACACACCAGTTCTGAAGAGTCAGTCTGGGTACTTCCTGAGTGTCCCAGTCCTCCTGGTCTCCCTGAATCCCTACTAGTTCTTCAGGTTCCCAAGGGTGTCTGGTCTTGTAGCCATGCGTTTGAAGAGGAGTACTGTCACACCCCTGGTGTCTGCTCAACCTGGGTATCCAGCCTGTATGTCTGACCTGCCATTTTGTAAAATAAAACTCCTGTTTTTTGTCTTTTGCCCTTTCTGTGACAAGAGGACACAGTATTTTTGATTACTCATACAAACAGGCCATGGTGAGACAAATCACACTCCAGAATCACATCTCTGATGAATTTCATATAAACCAGATAAAACAACAACTTTCTCTCATATTGGAATAAATAACAAAAATGGCATGTCACAATACGTACATGTTGTATTATAGACATATTTTTATTATTTACAGCCAGGTCTAGACCAATCACACGGACAAGAGAGGTTACTTATTTGTTATGGCTGCAGGCCAATGACTGTATCAATAATGTGAGTTAAAATGTTGTCATAAAAGATTTGAGAGCGCGGGTGTTTGTGGGACCCTGTGATCTAAATTGTCAACTTGTCATAAAATAGAAGAAACAGTATTAATAAAAAAATAGTGAAATGTAAAAATTTTGATTTTTTTTTTTTTTTTACAATTTTACAATTTGGTATTTGGCAGAGGCTTTTAGCCAAGGCAACTTACAATAAGTGCATCAGTCAGATCCTAGTACCTCATAAGCAGAGATCACAATAAGACTGTTTTTCTTCCCTCATTTGAGGCGCTTCTATGGATGGAAGGCGCCCCTAGCATTTGCCTGGGCATGTGTAGTCTTTAAATATGTCATTTCTACATCAAGATGTTAGTAGAGGTTTCTAAACTTTGCTAAGTGTGTGTATGAATGTATTGCATATTTACCTCATTTATCTGTCACAAAATTAGAACTACATTTGACAAATAATAATTAACAGTAAACCCAGCTATTTTGCGAGAGAAGGTATAAGAACAGTTTTAAAACAGGAAGCACACCAGCACATAAACACATACACATACAGACATGCACAAAAACACCAAAACACCATTTTTTCATTAAAATAATTTTAGATTGCTCTTCGATAAAAACACAACTCCCTCCAGTTTCTCCAGTTTACAGTATGGATTCTCCAGTAGATTATAGAGTATGTTCACTCCTGCGTCTCCTAGTTCATTCCCACTCAGATTCAGTTCTCTCAGGTTTGATCCCAGAGCTGAAGTGAAACCCAAACAGCCTCCGTCTGTTATACTACAGTTACTCATACTGGAGAGAGACAGAGAGAGAGAGAGAGAGAGAGAGAGAGAGAGAGAGAGAAAGAGAGAGAGAGAGAGATAGAGAGATCGTTTGTCAGAAACAACACTGCTCAGCAACACCACACACATATATCAGTAAACAGGACGATGTCATAGTGTATCTCTTTTCACAGATGAAGACATTTGATTGCCATTTTGTCTGGATATTGTTCTAAATCAGCTCAAATTGGAATGAATGACCAAAAAGATATGTGTTGTCTTTACAACTGTCATGTTTAAGGTCAAGATATGAGTAGTGGTGTAAAAACACTGTAACGTGTGTATGAACATTTTTCCTATCAATTTATGACACACATCAATCCACAAAATCCTTGACTGATGATATGAGTCTTATTTAAGATGTCTGAAGCAATTTCTGCTTAGTTGAATCTCCCATAGAGCCGATATCCCTTTGATAACATGGAATCAGGTGGTTCTACAAAGTCTCTCCCTACTTTAAGGGGCAGACAGAGGGTTTACAAGGTTCCCTCTACAGACACACATGGTGCTAACGAATTGGGTTACACAGACTTGGAACCTATAATCCCACTCTACAACTGTAATAGTCTACAAGTGTCTTGTTGTCATTATTGTTATATGCTGCTCTAGGCAGCACTTCATACTCCATTACTGAACTCCAACTCATAAAGCTTTTCAGTTTCCTTCAACTTCTACTGATCATCCACAATATTCTCAGCATTGTCTTCATGAGTTATCATTAACATATTTAACATCATTAACACAACATTCACATCGAATGAAACACTCAGCTCCCCTTGTTACAGTTAAATCTTACTGGAGAATCTTAATGGAGATTCACTCATTAACAAGTCACACATATAAGGTATCACCCGTTCAGTCAACTGCCATTCATCTGCCACAGAGGGACCCACCATTGAGGGAGATAAAGCATTTTACATGGCTCCATTACATTACACAACAACTGCATGACATACACCGAAAAAGAAATGATTGATTTTTGACTGTACCTGCTCTATTCTTTGTTGTCATGTATTGTCTAGTGGGTAACTGCTGCATAGAAAGTGTAATACAGCACAACTGAAGAATGTAACAACCCACTGTTCATAGAGTCTGTTTGTAGTGACTATGAATATACCACTCCGAAGTGTTTCAACATTTACTCCACCTTCAGCTGATACATACAAATGTTTCCACCCAATTTAGCCTGTTAATGTACCTAACTCGAGTAACCAGGCAATTTGCAGGTTTCCAAAACATGGAAACCTCCTTGACAAATATTAAATAGCTCTCTCACTTTATAGATGCCCAAAGAACACAACTTACTCCAGTTTCTCCAGTTTACAGTATGGATTGCCCAGTAGATTACAGAGTATGTTCACTCCTGCGTCTCCTAGTTTATTCCCACTCAGATTCAGTTCTCTCAGGTTTGATCCCAGAGCTGAAGCGAAACCCAAACAGCCTCCTTCTGTTATACTACAGTTACTCATACTGGAGAGAGAGAGAGAGAGAGAGGGGGGGGGGAGAGAGAGAGAAAGAGAGAGAGAAAGAGAGAGAGAAAGAGAGAGAGAGAGAGATCGTTTGTCAGAAACAACACTGCTCAGCAACACCACACACATATATCAGTAAACAGGACGATATCATAGTGTATCTCTTTTCACAGATGAAGACATTTGATTGCCATTTTGTCTGGATATTGTTCTAAATCAGCTCAAATTGGAATGAATGACCAAAAAGATATGTGTTGTCTTTACAACTGTCATGTTTTAGGTCAAGATATGAGTAGTGATGTAAAAACACTGTAACGTGTGTATGAACATTTTTCCTATTTTACTTTATGACACAAATCAATCCACAAGATCCTTGACTGATGATATGAGTCTTATTTAAGATGTCTGAAGCTGTTTCACCAAACTGTGACTGATGTGGAGAAAATATCCAGTGAATCTCAGACATCTGGCTCTATTTCTCTGAATGCCCTTTTGTCTGTTTCATACATATATGAGAGATGTCACGAGATGTCAAAGGTGTGCTCTGGTTCACATATGTTCTCTGTGCTATTTACTCAGAGGAGATGACACTCAGTACATTAATTAAGGACTGTGATACTCTTGTGTGAGATGAAACTGTATCTGAATGTCTGTGTTGTCATCTTGGGTATAAAATCAGTGTCCTTGTCTTTCTATTGTTTGAGCCCGAGATGAAAACTGACTTGCTCACTTGGTCCCTCATGTGCACTTGTAATAACCTCTGCTTAGTTGAATCTCCCATGGAGCCGATATCCCTTTGATAACATGGAATCAGGTGGTTCTACAAAGTCTCTCCCTACTTTAAGGGGCAGACAGAGGGTTTAAAAGGTTCCCTCTACAGACACACATGGTGCTAACGAATTGGGTTACACAGACTTGGAACCTATAATCCCACTCTACAACTGTAATAGTCTACAAGTGTTTTGTTGTCATTATTGTTATATGCTGCTCTAGGCAGCACTTCATACTCCATTACTGAACTCCAACTCATAAAGCTTTTCAGTTTCCTTCAACTTCTACTGATCATCCACAATATTCTCAGCATTGTCTTCATGAGTTATCATTAACATATTTAACATCATTAACACAACATTCACATCGAATGAAACACTCAGCTCCCCTTGTTACAGTTAAATCTTACTGGAGAATCTTAATGGAGATTCACTCATTAACAAGTCACACATATAAGGTATCACCCGTTCAGTCAACTGCCATTCATCTGCCACAGAGGGACCCACCATTGAGGGAGATAAAGCATTTTACATGGCTCCATTACATTACACAACAACTGCATGACATACACCGAAAAAGAAATGATTGATTTTTGACTGTACCTGCTCTATTCTTTGTTGTCATGTATTGTCTAGTGGGTAACTGCTGCATAGAAAGTGTAATACAGCACAACTGAAGAATGTAACAACCCACTGTTCATAGAGTCTGTTTGTAGTGACTATGAATATACCACTCCGAAGTGTTTCAACATTTACTCCACCTTCAGCTGATACATACAAATGTTTCCACCCAATTTAGCCTGTTAATGTACCTAACTCGAGTAACCAGGCAATTTGCAGGTTTCCAAAACATGGAAACCTCCTTGACAAATATTAAATAGCTCTCTCACTTTATAGATGCCCAAAGAACACAACTTACTCCAGTTTCTCCAGTTTACAGTATGGATTGCCCAGTAGATTACAGAGTATGTTCACTCCTGCGTCTCCTAGTTTATTCCCACTCAGATTCAGTTCTCTCAGGTTTGATCCCAGAGCTGAAGCGAAACCCAAACAGCCTCCTTCTGTTATACTACAGTTACTCATACTGGAGAGAGAGAGAGAGAGAGAGAGGGGGGGGGAGAGAGAGAGAAAGAGAGAGAGAAAGAGAGAGAGAAAGAGAGAGAGAGAGAGATCGTTTGTCAGAAACAACACTGCTCAGCAACACCACACACATATATCAGTAAACAGGACGATATCATAGTGTATCTCTTTTCACAGATGAAGACATTTGATTGCCATTTTGTCTGGATATTGTTCTAAATCAGCTCAAATTGGAATGAATGACCAAAAAGATATGTGTTGTCTTTACAACTGTCATGTTTTAGGTCAAGATATGAGTAGTGATGTAAAAACACTGTAACGTGTGTATGAACATTTTTCCTATTTTACTTTATGACACAAATCAATCCACAAGATCCTTGACTGATGATATGAGTCTTATTTAAGATGTCTGAAGCTGTTTCACCAAACTGTGACTGATGTGGAGAAAATATCCAGTGAATCTCAGACATCTGGCTCTATTTCTCTGAATGCCCTTTTGTCTGTTTCATACATATATGAGAGATGTCACGAGATGTCAAAGGTGTGCTCTGGTTCACATATGTTCTCTGTGCTATTTACTCAGAGGAGATGACACTCAGTACATTAATTAAGGACTGTGATACTCTTGTGTGAGATGAAACTGTATCTGAATGTCTGTGTTGTCATCTTGGGTATAAAATCAGTGTCCTTGTCTTTCTATTGTTTGAGCCCGAGATGAAAACTGACTTGCTCACTTGGTCCCTCATGTGCACTTGTAATAACCTCTGCTTAGTTGAATCTCCCATGGAGCCGATATCCCTTTGATAACATGGAATCAGGTGGTTCTACAAAGTCTCTCCCTACTTTAAGGGGCAGACAGAGGGTTTAAAAGGTTCCCTCTACAGACACACATGGTGCTAACGAATTGGGTTACACAGACTTGGAACCTATAATCCCACTCTACAACTGTAATAGTCTACAAGTGTTTTGTTGTCATTATTGTTATATGCTGCTCTAGGCAGCACTTCATACTCCATTACTGAACTCCAACTCATAAAGCTTTTCAGTTTCCTTCAACTTCTACTGATCATCCACAATATTCTCAGCATTGTCTTCATGAGTTATCATTAACATATTTAACATCATTAACACAACATTCACATCGAATGAAACACTCAGCTCCCCTTGTTACAGTTAAATCTTACTGGAGAATCTTAATGGAGATTCACTCATTAACAAGTCACACATATAAGGTATCACCCGTTCAGTCAACTGCCATTCATCTGCCACAGAGGGACCCACCATTGAGGGAGATAAAGCATTTTACATGGCTCCATTACATTACACAACAACTGCATGACATACACCGAAAAAGAAATGATTGATTTTTGACTGTACCTGCTCTATTCTTTGTTGTCATGTATTGTCTAGTGGGTAACTGCTGCATAGAAAGTGTAATACAGCACAACTGAAGAATGTAACAACCCACTGTTCATAGAGTCTGTTTGTAGTGGCTATGAATATACCACTCCGAAGTGTTTCAACATTTACTCCACCTTCAGCTGATACATACAAATGTTTCAACCCAATTCGGCCTGTGAATGTACCTAACTCGAGTAATCAGGCAAAGGCCATAATGGTGACAATGTATGTCATTAATTTGCAGGTTTCCAAAACATGGAAACCTTGACATATATTAAATAGCTCTCTCACTTTATAGATGACCAAAGTAAAAGAAGCAGTCATGGTGAGAATTATGTTTTTTTGTGTTTTGAATGTTTTTTTGTGTGATAGAACATGAAAACCTTCATCATCAACACTAAAATGTGGGATTCTGCACCAGACAGCACTAAATAATGCACTGAATTCACAAGGATTCATTCAGACATTGCACACTGTCATTTGATTTTCTCTTTGATAAAAACACAACTTACTCCAGTTTCTCCAGTTTACAGGATGGATCGCCCAGTAGATTACAGAGTATGTTCACTCCTGCGTCTCCTAGTTTATTCCCACTCAGATTCAGCTCTCTCAGGTTTGGTCCCAGAGCTGAAGCGAAATCCAAACAGCCTCCGTCTGTTATACTACAGTTACTCATACTGGAGAGAGAGAGAGAGAGAGAGAGAGAGGGAGAGAGAGAGAGAGAGAGAGAGGGAGAGAGAGAGAGAGAGAGAGAGAGGGAGAGAGAGAGAGAGAGAGAGAGAGAGAGAGATAGAGAGAGAGAGAGAGAGAGAGAGAGAGAGAGAGGGGAGAGAGAGAGAGAGAGAGAGAGAGATAGAGAGAGAGAGAGAGAGATAGAGAGAGAGAGAGAGAGAGAGAGAGAGAGAGAGAGAGAGAGAGATAGAGAGAGAGAGAGAGAGAGAGAGAGAGAGAGAGAGAGAGAGAGAGAGAGAGATAGAGAGATAGAGAGAGAGAGAGAGAGAGAGAGAGAGAGAGAGAGATCGTTTGTCAGAAACAACACTGCTCAGCAACACCACACACATATATCAGTAAACAGGACGATGTCATAGTGTATCTCTTTTCACAGATGAAGACATTTGATTGCCATTTTGTCTGGATATTGTTCTAAATCAGCTCAAATTGGAATGAATGACCAAAAAGATATGTGTTGTCTTTACAACTTCATGTTTTAGGTCAAGATATGAGTAGTGGTGTAAAAACACTGTAACGTGTGTATGAACATTTTTCCTATCAATTTATGACACAAATCAATCCACAAAATCCTTGACTGATGATATGAGTCTTATTTAAGATGTCTGAAGCAATTTCTGCTTAGTTGAATCTCCCATAGAGCCGATATCCCTTTGATAACATGGAATCAGGTGGTTCTACAAAGTCTCTCCCTACTTTAAGGGGCAGACAGAGGGTTTAAAAGGTTCCCTCTACAGACACACATGGTGCTAACGAATTGGGTTACACAGACTTGGAACCTATAATCCCACTCTACAACTGTAATAGTCTACAAGTGTCTTGTTGTCATTATTGTTATATGCTGCTCTAGGCAGCACTTCATACTCCATTACTGAACTCCAACTCATAAAGCTTTTCAGTTTCCTTCAACTTCTACTGATCATCCACAATATTCTCAGCATTGTCTTCATGAGTTATCATTAACATATTTAACATCATTAACACAACATTCACATCGAATGAAACACTCAGCTCCCCTTGTTACAGTTAAATCTTACTGGAGAATCTTAATGGAGATTCACTCATTAACAAGTCACACATATAAGGTATCACCCGTTCAGTCAACTGCCATTCATCTGCCACAGAGGGACCCACCATTGAGGGAGATAAAGCATTTTACATGGCTCCATTA
Source organism: Chanos chanos (assembly GCF_902362185.1). Lineage (NCBI taxonomy): Eukaryota > Metazoa > Chordata > Actinopteri > Gonorynchiformes > Chanidae > Chanos > Chanos chanos. The sequence continues at coordinate 23,027,107 of NC_044505.1, forward strand.
CATTACACAACAACTGCATGACATACACCGAAAAAGAAATGATTGATTTTTGACTGTACCTGCTCTATTCTTTGTTGTCATGTATTGTCTAGTGGGTAACTGCTGCATAGAAAGTGTAATACAGCACAACTGAAGAATGTAACAACCCACTGTTCATAGAGTCTGTTTGTAGTGACTATGAATATACCACTCCGAAGTGTTTCAACATTTACTCCACCTTCAGCTGATACATACAAATGTTTCCACCCAATTTAGCCTGTTAATGTACCTAACTCGAGTAACCAGGCAAAGGCCATAATGGTGACAATGTATGTCATTAATTTGCAGGTTTCCAAAACATGGAAACCTCCTTGACAAATATTAAATGCCTCTCTCACTTTATAGATGCCCAAAGAACACACACAATGTTACCACATGGAAACCTTGACCTATATTAAATAGCTCTCTCATTTTATAGATGACCAAAGTAAAAGAATCAGAGTGAGATGTGTGTTTTTTGTGTTCTGAATGTTTTGCGTGATAGAACATGAAAACCTTCATCATCAACACTAAAATGTGGGATTCTGCACCAGACAGCACCAAATAATGCACTGAATTCACAAGGATTCATTCAGACATTGCATACTGTCATTTTAAAATTCTCTTTGATAAAAACACAACTCACTCCAGTTTCTCCAGTTTACAGTATGAACCGCCCAGTAGATTACAGAGTATGTGCACTCCTGAGTCTCCTAGTTTACGCCCACTCAGATTCAGCTCTCTCAGGTTTGGTCCCAGAGCTGAAGCGAAACCAAAACAGTCTTCCTCTGTTACACTACAGTTACTCATACTGGAGAGAGAGAGAGAGAGAGAGAGAGAGAGATTGTTTGTCAGAAACAACACACAACACTGCTCAGCAACACCATATACATACAGTTAAGCCCACAATTAATCATACCAATGCCAAACGTGGATTTATAATGCATTTTTATTTAACCGATAGGTTTAATCAGGCTGGAAATTACATAAACAAGTGCTTCTATACCATTCCAATGGTCCTGGTAATTTCTGCAATGTTCTAGAGCATTCTAATCAACTATAAATTGAGAACAGCTCCTGCAGTAGTTGTCTAGTCAGTTACTAGTCAGTTACAAGTCATGGCTAAAGTGAGCTTAGTGAAGATTCATGAGGGATATGGGTTAAAGTTTTAAAGACCGATATTACAAAAGTCCCGTGCAGTGGATACGTATCTGAGGGAGACTTTTTTTGAACGGGGATATTGTATGAAATTTTTAGCATCTTTACAGTCAAACAACAGCACTGAACTAGAGATGCGTTTCCACGAGAAAATGCGAATGTGATTGCGCCGCAGCATCAACGAATCTTACTTGCAGAAATACTGGATCTGTCTCCAGGCTGGTATTTCAGAAAGCTGGTTTAGCGAAAACTCAGTTAGTTAACGCGGAGAAAGCAGTATACCTCCTAACAGAAAAGCCCTATGGCTTTTTGCTAGGAGAATGAAGGTATGGGCCCTTCTGTTAGGAGGTTTACTGCTTTCGCTGAGTTAACTAACTCTGAATTTTCGCTAAACCCGCGTACTTGAATACCCCGCAGCCGAAAGCGTGGAAAAGTTGGTTTTATATTCGTTGGATAGTCGGCGGCCGTGTAAGGGACCGTCTGCAAATTACACATTTCATGGATGTTTGCTTTTTCACATGTTCGTTTACACCTCTTCAACGTTCTGGTGATTCCAAAATGAAGTAACTAACTTCCCACGACGCATATTTAGAAGAAACTCTCTCTTTCAGGAGCTTTCTTAGAGAAATATTCACTAAAATACATAAAATGACCTTTCTCATTCTAATGGCTGTAGCAGCTTGTCATTAGAGTGTATCACTTACTACAGGTGAGAATTTGTCGAAAAGTGAAATTACAAGGAACTAAAGAGGATTTATTTCTGAAAAATATTCACTAAAAATCAATGACATGACTTTTTCTCATTCTGATTGGTGTAGTACTTCACAATGACAGTGTCTTGCTTACTACAGGTGAGGTTTTTGAGAAAGGTCAACTTATATGGAAGCAGGGGTCATTTATTTCTGAAATATATGTACTAATATTCAAAAAAATATTACAAAAATATTCACAAATATATTCACAAATATAAAAATATTACAAATATAAAAATCAACTAATAGATGTTTTCTCATTCTGATGCCTGTAGTAGTTTCCAATTACAGTGTCTGACTTACTACAACTGAAAATTTTGTGAAATGTCAGCTTAGATGGAAACAGGGGTCAATTATTTCTGAAAAATATTCACTGAAAATAAACTAAACGAACTTTTCTCATCCCGATTGCGGTAGTAGTTGTCAGTTACAGTGCATAACTTACTACAAGTGAAATTTTTGTGAAATGTTATCTTAAATGGAAGCAGGGATCAATTATTTTTGTAAAATATTCACTAAAAATCAATGACATGACTTTTTCTCAGTCTGATGGCTGTAGTACTTCCCGATTACAGTGTGTAAGTTACCACAGGTGAGGTTTTCGAGAAAGGTCAACATTTTCTCATTCTGATGGCTGTAGTATTTCCCAATTACAGTGTAGCACAGGTGAGATTTGGAAAAAAATCTCTATCTATCTATCCATCTATCTATACAGTGTGTGTATATATATAAAACAGAATAAATTCACTCCTGTTTTACATATAATTGAACTCACCTGCAGTAAGTAACACACTCTAACTAGGGACTACTACAGCCTTTGGAATGCAGTAATGTCATTTACTTGATTTTTTAAATTTGTTTAAAAGAAATAATTCAAATAATTTGTTTAAAAAAAAAATTTCTGTCGACGGAACCGAACTACTGCTGTTTTCCTGTGTACGCCACCTGTGAAACAGAAGTGCTTTGCCGTATTCTTGGAAATAGACAGTCACTTCTTGAGCCTACGCTTGAGGTGGCTGCCTGTGCAGGTTGCAGGCTGAAAAAAAACTCAAGTCCTTGACTTCATCTCCCTGTTCATCTCTCATTTCACAAAATGTCCACATGCAGTAAGCAAGCCACTCTAAAGTGGATCTACTACCGCCATCAGAACGAGAAAAGGTCATTGAGTTGATCTTTAGTGAATAATATTCAGAAATAATTGACGCCTGCTTCCATATAATTTGACATTTCATAAAAATTTCACTTGTAGTAGGTTATGCACTGTATTTGGGAACTACTACAGTGATCAGAATGAGAAAAGATCATTTAGTTGATTTTTAGTGAATCATTTTCAGAAATAATTGACACCTGCTTCCATATAGTTTGACATTTCATTAAAGTTTCACTTGTAGTAAGTTACACACTGCAACTGGGAATTATGACAGCAATTAGAATGAGAACAAGTCATGTTAATTTTTGTGCATATTTTTCAGAAATAAATGACCCCTGCTTCCATATAAGTTGACCTTTCTCAAAAATCTCACTTGTAGTAAGTTACACACTGTAAGTGGGAACTACTTCAGCAATCAGAATGAGAAAAAGTCATGTCATTGATTTTTAGTGAATATTTTTCAGAAATAAATGACTCCTGCTTCCACATAAGTTGACCTCCCTCAAAAATTTCACTTGTAGTAAGTTACACACTGTAATTGGGAACTACTACAGCCATCAGAATGAGAAAAGGTCTATTGGTCACTTAGTTGATTTTAGTGAATATTTTTCTGGGAGGAAAAAATCCCATGTTCCATGTAATTTGACTTTTCAGGAAATTTTCACCTAAGTGACATACTCTAATGTTACTAGACCCATCATATTGAGATATTTATCATTTCAGGTCATTTTATGGATTTTAAGGTGAATATTTCCCGAAGAAAGCTTCTAAAACTGGGAGTTTCTTCTAAATATGCGTTGTGAATATTATTTCATTTTTGAAGAAGTAGAACGCTGAAGAGGTGCAAAGCTGTTTTTATTGATTTGTAATGCATATTTTTAATATCAACAGTCATTTCAGATGACGAACATCCATGAAATGTGTAATTTGCAGACGGTCCCTTACACAGACGTAACGAGTAAAGGAATAATGAAAGCGTCGTGAAGCTGTTTTTGGATAAAAATCGATATCGACAACAAATATTGTTATTTTCTTCTGACACACCATATTATACGTGCCCTCGAACATGTAATTAAGCGGAAGTGCTTTGTCGTGTCCGAATTTAGGAAATTTTAAAACCGAATATCCAGCCAGTATCCCAATCTAAAACCTACCGCGCTCAAATATTCCTATTAAAAGCTCTGTGCCTTTTGCAAAGAACCAGTGATTCTCAGCCACAGACGCGTTGGCTACGTGAGGTTGTTTACCCAGCAGATCACGAGCTTTGCTGACAGTCGTCAGGCTATGTACATTCAGTAATCACTTTAATAACTCTAAATGTGATCAACTGTTTCACGGAGCAAAAGACAACTGAATCCAACTATCGACTGCTGCTGTGTGCAAACCCTCGTCGCACCAGGCCCGTAAAACTTTCCCCATTCATTTTCAATGCGAAAATAAGCGATTAAAAAAAGAAAGAAAAAAAACGAGTGGACCGATCAAACAAACAACAGTCAGCAGTCATAATACTTAAGACCGAGAGTAAATACTCCTATTAAAAGCCCTGAACCTTTTGCAAAAACCCACAGCGAGAACCAGCCACAGACGGTGACGCGCTGGCAACGTAAGGTTGTGTACCCAGCAGATCACGAGCTTTGCTGACAGTCATCACCAGGCTATGTACATTCAACAATCACATTAATAGCTAAAACACAAATATTATTGTTAAAACCGAAAACACATTAAGAGTTCCATTACATTGGTTTAACAGTACATTACATTAGAGACGGGATGCTCAATACTGACGTTTCGACGCTGCGTGGAGCTTCCGAAGTGCAGAAGTTTCGAAACACTGTCCCGAAATGTGGTTCAAAACGCCCATGTCATGTGACAATGGCTAAGTGAAAGTTCAGTGCGTTGAGGCCTGAGTGCTAAACTCAACGCCGATGCATTATACATATAATATCCTATTATTTATAACCTAAAAGTTTATTCTCACAAATTGAGCTCTATTTCAGTAACTTTACTTCCGTTTTTTAAATATGAATTCCGTAACACAAGAAAGGTGCAATGTCAGACACACTGAGGGATTAGTTTTTCAATACGTATTCAGATAATTGCCAGCAATTCACCACAGATGAAACAAAAAGATCCCTCTTTTTAAACAGCTCATAGGGTCACAGAGACACGCAAGCTAAGCCATCATGGCAAGGTGCCAGCTCATTGGGATTAGGAATTTCTTTCTTTTTGTCTCTCTCTCTCTTTTTCGATATGCACAACAAGAAACAGAATGAAGAACCAATGAAATCAGTTTTAAACAACTAGTCTTACCATTTAAAAACTCATCTTGATATGCTAACCATGCAATAAATATCTCACACTGCATTGAAAGGGTGAAGAACTGCCATCCTGCCATTCCTGCAGAACTCCTCTGTCGATTAAGCATATTTTACTGCACTGTCCTGATCTGAAACCTACCTACTCAAACTGCATTGAGGTCTTCATAGTTTCTGACACTCTCCCTCACATAAACACAATGCAGTACACTGCAGTGATACAGCTCTGCATTTGCATTTGCATTGCTTAATACAGCATTTTGTACATTTGAAGCCAATAAGTTCATAGCAGGCTTTAGATGCTTCAGCAAGTGAGGTCCAGTGTGGTCCAAAAAATATCATCCTCTGTTTGACCCACCCCCATTTAGAGAGACAAGTCAAGAGAGGAGATGGTGGTAATACCTGGCCCCATATATGGCCACCCTGATGGGGTGAGGTGTGTGTATTACAAGTTAACAAAGGACAGGTGGGGAAGGGGCTATATTTCCTTTTATTACAATACGTAACAACTGCTCTAGTGCTTATGGGAATTCTAGGAAAATTTCTGGTATCTGCAGGTATCAGCAAATTCAATTCAATGCTTTTAAAGACCTTTTTAATTCCAATTTTAATGCCACTTTGACCTATGGTTACATCATTAAGGCTATACAAAAGCTACACTTTCTAATCAGACACTTCTGATGGGCTGTAACTCCACTGCTTAAGTGTTTTACAGCCACTGTAGAAAAAGGATTTATTAGAATTATTCAGAGTTGAGTTATTCAGATGGTCACATATGTTTACACTTATAGACCAATGAGAAAAGAGCCCTGACACTTAATGGAACACAAATCCCCATACTGACATACACACACACACACACACACACACACACACACACACAAACACACACACACACACACACACACACACACACACCAGACTACCTTATATCATCATAGTTGTACACCAGCATAACAGAAAAGGAAGAATCCAGAAGAAATAGAATGTAAAAGAACACTGGAGGCCTTGAGGAAGCATGTAAAACAAAACTGAGGAGGTTTATTTAAGCTTATACTAAGATTCTTCTGTTTCCTCTTTTTCACATAAAGAAAAATACCATGACGACCCATCATCCTCTGTTCACTGCCTCAGATTCACACAGACAGTGGTTCCCCGTGAACTCGAAAACAGTACACGCAGGTGTACTCAGGGTCACCCCAGTTGTTTAGGATACGGAGTTCCACCATCCTGTAAATCCTCTGCTCTGGAGACTTCTGAGAGACACAGAGAGAGAGAGAGAGAGAGAGAGAGAGAGAGACAGAGAGAGATTAAAATTGAGAAACTGTTGGGATGGTGAGTTGTAATTCATTGTAGCATGTCTGTAAGTGCTTTGGTTGGTTACATGAGACAGGCAGTTCACTGATACATAAAAGGAACATTTATGTTGGTAATTCATTTACATCTCTCCTGTCTAAACTGACTGCAGGGAATGTCATGTCAAATTATGTCGGTACTGAAGGTGTGTATGTTCCTGTGTATATTTGTATGGATGTTTATTATAAGGTCTATAGCTGTCACTCACTGGCAGTTTGAATGTCTGAACTGACTCTCCCCCCCGATCCTAACTGAACTTTCCTAGAAGATTTCCTGCTTCATTCACACTGGACATACCCCGTGATAACACAAACACAGCATTTATGGATGACGTCTCACTACTATAGTATATATCAGTCTCTGTTAGCAGTGGAGCTACTGTTGAAATGCTTCACTATGTAGCTGTGTGAGATATCACACATAAATACTGATATAAACCTTTAAGAAGATGAGTATGACAGAATTCTGACCTACGACTCGAGTAATGTTTCTCTGTCTTTACACGTTCACTCACATAAACAGCAAAGTCCCGTGGAGCGTTGTCGATCCGTCCAGTCAGGGACAGGACTCTGGGCAGATGTTCCAGAGTCACGTGAGTGATGTGGACCGGGTAGGAGAGAGAAATCCCTACGAATCCCTCAGAACCACGGAAAGCCCAGCATTTTCCAGGGGACACCTCAGGCTGTGTGTCAAACGAACAACATATTTAAAATCTCTTGTTTGAAACATGGAGGGATTGTCAGGGTGTGTCCTTGTTTAAATGGACTGTTTGTGTTGGCTGTCTGACAGTATTTGTGCTGAGCTATAAGTGATGTTTTACCTGTATAACCACACGAGGGCTCTCTGACCAATAGAACACAGGGAACCCAAACAGGCTTAAGTACGCTGCCCTGGTCTGGTACGTCTCTGAACAACGCGTGTTTATCACACTCGCACCTGTACATACACACACACACACACACATACACACACACACATAAATCTCAGTTCTGAAACGTACCAAAGTCCATGTTAACCACACGCTCATTAGCAGTGATTAAATCGGAGGAGAGGTTGGACCTGCAGATTCCAAAGCGTAGTCCGCCATCCCGATCCCGTCAGCTCTGTACAAACTCAGGGCTCTCTGAACAATCTTCTCCATGTCCTAAAACAAACAGTTCAAGTGCTATTTAAACAGACAATAATTCAAAACTACCCACACTCCTTTTAATACAGGACACTGTCACCAGTACACAATAGGACAGTCCAACCTAGAAAACAGTGGACGACAACCCTTCAGAAAAACACACATTCTCACACATACGCACTTCCAAGAGGCCTTGTGTGAAACAACCAAAGTTTAGACACATACACACAGTTCTAAAATGATAAATACATCACATTATACGCTGTATTTTAAGGCACCCAGCACAATGTGAATATGACCGTAGTGAGTGGTGTATGGTCCACCCCCGCTGTTCACCTGTATGGTGACGGCTCCCGCTCCTTCCTGCCCAAGACTTTCTCCCTCAGTTCTCCAGACATCTGTTCTCTGCTCTCCTCTGTCCCGCCCAAGCCGCTCCAGTATTCTCTTCTCCAGGTTCTCCAGTTCCTCCTGGAGGTCTGAGCGCAGTACCACATTCAGGTGACTGACACTTGAGGAAAGGAACAGGCGATCACACAGCTCCAGCTTCAGTCTCGAGGTATTCTGTAAGAGGAGTAGTTTAAACAATGGTCTGAATCCACAATAATGTCACTGTTTCCACAATAATTTAACAGACACGTGTGTGAGGAAGATATGGATGTGACTGTGTGTGTGTTTGCGTGTGTTTGATGGAGATACAGGATAGAAGGAGAGAGAGTATGTTTGTGTGTGTGGTTGTACGTGTATGTGTGTGTGAGTGTGTGTGTGCTTGTGATGGAGATAGAGGATAGAAAGAGAGACAGAGAGAGAGTGTGTCTGTGTGTGTGGTTGTACATGTATGTGAGTGTGTGTGTGTGTGTGTGTGTGTGTGTGATGGAGATAGAGATAGAGGATTGAAAGAGAGAGAGAGAGAGTGTGTCTGTGTGTGAGGTTGTACGTGTATGTGTGTGTGAGTGTGTGTTTATATACATTACCTCAGCATGCTGTTTCTCCTGGGTGTCCATTCTCTGCTGAATCAGGTCAGAGGTCGACTGGAGACTGGATACATGCTCTTTTAAACCATCATTCAGACCCTGCATTCCAGCCATCTCCTGTTCCCGCTGCCTGTGCACATAAGGCTCCACACTTTAGAGAGAAAAACACTCACATGAAGCCATCAGTATAAGCCGCAAAGGTCAAAAAATTAATTTAACTCTATGATTGGGACATGCAAATTCACATATGATTTTAAAGCATCAAAATTTAAAAAAAAAAAACTCTCAGGATAAAAGGGCAGACACTGACAACCGGGACACAAAAGGTAAGAGGTACTCACTTCTTTGTGTTCACCTTCAGACTCGCTATGTCAGTTTCCAGCCTCTAGAGGGAGACAAAGACACAAATACATGGATGACCATGGCTCTGAATGATCTCTATCCACAATCTGTCTCTTATTCTTGTGTTGTGTTCTGTTACTGCTACAAAAACAGAAATCTGCTTACATTCCATTTTTTAAAACGTACATAAAGTGAATGTTTGTGTGTAATGTGGAGCAAAAATGCTGAAATCTTCAATTCAAATTTCAGATTTCTTACCGCAATCACAAGCCTCTGTTTTTCTCTGTCCTCTTTTAGTTGAATAATCTCTCTCTGACACAAAACACACACATATAAAATATTAAAATAATGAAAATACAGAACCATTTGATCATCTTTATAATCACTCTTTTTCCTCTCTCACTGGACGTTTGTCTGTCTCTCACCATTAATTTCTCCACATCTCTGTCTCTACTCTCAGACAGTTTGGCATCAAGGTCACGAAGATCAGCATAAATGTGATCCTTTATAGCCAACACACTAGCATGAGGAATCTGGCCCTGTTGAACAAAGAAAGAAAGAGAAAGAGAGAAAGAAAGAAAGAAAGAAAGAAAGAAAGAAAGAAAGAAAGAAAGAGAAATGATGAGAGTATTAGGAGAATGGTCAGATGAATGTGGAGAGTGTAGTGACAGTGCTATTTCTACAGTAAAATGGACCCACATGTGAGTTGTGTTGATCGGGTCTGATGGAGGCCTTGGTTTGAGTGAGGGGCGTAGAAACAGAAGGGGACCAGAACCATAGACCTGAGAAAAGACATAACCACTCATATTCTACACAAACACACAAATTACAGTCCTCATAACATACAAATACAACATGATAACCTCTCTCAAATAAACAGTGTTGACTGACTGCAACAAAACTCACCAAAAATCACCAGAGAGATGAGGAGGAAGAGGAGGGTGGTCTTCTTCGTGGCAGTGTGTCTGCACAGAAACAGATATCGGTTAATGACAGTTATACTGGGACATACACAGTTACACATACACTGTGATCAGATCCCACAAGCAAAGCAACTGAAACACTCCCCCAGTGCCATAAACCAACACCTGTACTGATTACATACATTCACTACAACACTACATACATACCACAGTACGATTTTGGTTTCTATACAAAGGTATATAAAACTACACAGAGATACAAGTGAAACCCAGTTCACCGGCTCAGTTGAAATACAAGCAGCAGAGATAATCCAGAGGTCAGAACATACCGGATTGTGGGAAACCAGTTGCTGAACGTTGCCAAAGAACGTGCTGATGAAGTAAAAATATACAAAAGTAAAATTTTAAATATGACCATTTTCACCAGCCATGTTCATACACATCAGTGATAATGACTATTATCATCTTCAACTCTTCACAACTCTTCCCCCTGATTAAGTCAGGGAGTGCTGTCCTGTTTTGTTTGTTGTGGTCATGTAAAGCTCTTTGAGACTTTAAACAGTGAAACTGGGGTCCAAATAAACCTTATTGTTGTTGTTCCTTTAATGAGTTCTTCACTCTTTAATACAAACATTTGTTGTCCTAAAGAACAGAGGCTATGCAGTGCTGCTCAGGGGCAGAGAACAGACACTCACCGTCACTGGTGTTGGTCCTGGGCCGGTGGGAGACCTCACTGGACACACTGGAGGAGCTGGACACACTAGAGGAGCTGGCTCCTTTGTGGCTTCTGGTCCTAGGCCTAGGATTCCTGACACAGAGGGAGCGATATGGGGAGAGAGAGAGGTGATTTCCATCAGACAGTGTATGACAATGGAAAAGAACTATGTGCTGGACACATTTTCAAGGCTCCACACACAGAGACACAGACACTAAAGTACCTCAGTGGGCTTTTCCTGTAAGACGTTAGGCCAGTGGATCCAGTGGAGCTGGTGCTGGTCTCAGAGCTGGTATTTGAGTAATACCCACTGGAAACAAGTCGTTCACTGCGTCTTGGCATCTCTAATACCCACACACACACGCACACAAATACACGCAAACCAAAAAGGAAGGTTATCAGGTTATATGCAACCATTTTTTTAACGCAATGCCACCTTATAAATATAGAAAGAGTTGTGATAAACAAACATAACAACAACAACAACAAATTAACAGCGATGATAATAATTGTCATGATAATAATATTTACAGAATATTTTATTTATTTATTTTTAGAATATTTATTTACAGAATATTTTGTCAATTGAATGAACGAATGAACGGATGGACACATACAAAGTCTCACGATAATATGATATTACGGTATAACCAACTGAATATTGAGACTGCGTGACATTTAATAAGGTGATGACGTCGCAGCGTTACAATCTGATAAAAGCATTTTTCAAATTTGTTATATGAAGATAAGGGAATATAACAATAATAATAATAATAAATTTACTTACTGACTAGTTTGTGAAACGGATCAGAACCGGTGTTGTATGTCGATGCCAGAAATGCTAGGACAATCAGATTAATCAAATCAGATTAATACTACCAAGCACGGCGAATGAAAGTGTAAATCACTTACCAAGAATCTCTCTTATGGATTCTGAAAATAAAGAAGATTGTTAAAATACTATTTTAATAAAGTAAAAGCTAAGGTACAGGACTGACAATCAGTCCGATGAATTCGAACAGCAGCCAATTAAACAGTTATAGGTCTAAAGGCGAAGATGTGAATAGTTTTTTTTCGGATTTTCCAAAAACTGTAGCTGTAACTGTAAATTAAGAAAACGACGTGGCCGATGAATTCTGTGAGGGCTAGCCAAGTCCCGAACAGGCCAATATTGGGCCTAAAGGCGAAAATCTCAATACTCCTATGGATTTTTTTCCTTTTTGCTTTTAAATTGTAAGTATAACGGCAAGATGTCGAATGTGTTAAAATTCAGTTGAAGTCTCGGTGAAAATCGCAAGGTTGTGGTATCTGGAGAGCAGCGTAAAAGCGTGTGCTTTCGGCAAAGTTGAGAACAACTCTGAGCAGTGTTTGATTCTGGACATTCTACAGTTACCTGGAGCAGGACGACGTACTGACTTAGAGACGCACTTTTCAAATGTTTCAGAATTACAGCACCTGCGTAGTGTCATAGAACTGAGCATGTACTTATTTTAGTTAGTTAGTTAGTTATTGACAAACTTATGCATATAAGGCTTTGCATTATCCGTAAACTACGAATAAATAATTCAGCCCAACTATTACAAGGGAGGTTATTACGAGAACATACTTGGCACAGCAGTGTGAACAAACTTCTACAGTAGCCTATAGATTTATTATTATTATTATTATTATTATTATTATTATTATTAATTTATGTACAACCGCTGCTTTCATGTCTAGGTTAAATTTGACTGTGTATTCAGGACAGAATGTTCATTATCAGATAGCGGTTCTGAATTTAAATGGTTTTAAACAGGTTAACGTGTACTCTGACTCGGTTAGATTTGATTGAAGTCATCCAAGTCTTCGGGTTCAGCTTGTCCTGGGATAATCATTTACCGTTAACGAAAGAATAAAAACGTGTAAATGATTTGTTTGTTCGCATATGCAGTCATACTGCTTCCTGGCTGTGACTGTCATTCCTCACTCACTGACTCATTATCTAAGCCGCTTATCCTGATTAGGGTCGCGGGGGTGCTAGAGCCTGTCCCAGCGCTCATAGAGCGAAAGGCGGGGAAACACCCTAGACAGGTCGCCGGTCCATCGCAGGGCAGACACACAGAGAAACTCACTCACTCACGCACACATTCATACTTAAGGGCAATTTAGTGTCTCAAATTCACCTAACCTGCATGTCCGGAGCTCCCGGACAGATACTCATCACTACGTAAAGACAGACTGCTACAAATGGGCAGAATAAAGCCTCACACTGTGAATAAAAAAAAAATCGGAAAGAACTTTCAAACGACTGGCAGCAATGGCTGCCAAACAAAACCGTAAAATTAAAGTAAAATATCCTAACTGAAATAAAGTGAAAAAACAATAAATGTACAGAAAGTTCCTTTAAAGGTTTTGCAGAGAAACACTGTTATTTTACAGTTATTTCCTGAATTATTACGATCAAACACCTTCAATACACTGTTAACACATGCTCAAAATTGTAAAACAACAGTTTTATTTTGGAAGACAACACAAAACGTCTCTAAAAATACTGTATAAAAGATTAAAATCATCTCAAAATTGAACTTGTTTGTGTTTAGATTTAATGTGTTTGTGTTTATATTTAATGTTTAAATATGTAACATTAAAAACCTGTAGAAGCACAATCTAAATATTTAATGA